>NW_025999853.1:41539722-41641883 GCF_001458135.2 Marmota marmota marmota | reverse complement strand
GCTGGCCTCCTCTGTGGTCTGACCGGTGTGGAGAACCGAGATGGACCGCTTCCTTCCCCCGTCTCGAACCCAGAATTCAGCGCTGAGTACGGTGCTTGCACAGCTGGCAGAAACTGCAGCGCTGTATCCCTGCGTCGCTATCTCCTCGTTTCCCAGCGCGCGCTGCAGACTCTAGCCGCGGGGCGATTTGCTGAATAAGCAGTGTTACTCTCCGTGCGACAAACCTCTCACGTTTGAGTCCCCGTAGCCGATCCTCGTGCGATGGAAATCCTTCCTCCAGGTTCTGGAGCACCCCACTATTGCTGGAAATTCCTAACAAGATATCCTTTAGCCGTCCTGACTTGTCATACTCCCACACAGTGAAGCAGCACACGGGGGCAATGCACTCCCCTCGCCGCCATCTTCCCTCCTCCAGTATGCACTTTTGAAAAGCTTCAGAGCAATATTAGCCATTTGGAAAATTCAAATAAAAAATGAGATACTACTTCCCATTAAATGGGTTGTCTGTAAAAGGAAATTGAAACCCTTATATATTGCTGATGGAAACATAAAGTTGTCCAGCCTTTTTATTTTATTTTATTTATTTTTTTTATTTTTGGTACCGGGAATTGAACTGAGGATCACTTAACCATTGAGCCACATTCCCAGAGGTCCTGCATTTTTAATTCTTCAAACGATAAACATGTATAATTTCCACTTTGAACTATATAATCTTGATACTTTATATTATATGTCCATATTAAAACTTGTCCTTGAGTAGTTACAGCAGTGTTGTTCATAATAATCAAAAGATGGAAACAATCCAAATGTGGATAGATAAAACCATTGTATATCCATTCAATGGAATATTACTTAGCCATATAAACAAATGAAACAGATTCATTCTACAAAGTGGATGAACCTTGGTAACATTGTTATATGAAAACAAGTCAGTAATAAAAGAGGACCTATTACATTATTCCACTGATATGAAATGTCTAGAATAAGTAAATCAATAGAGACAGAAAAATAGATAAGTAGTTTCCCAGGGTGGGGAGTTTGGGGAAAATAAAAGGGAGTGAATGAGCGACTGCTAATGGGTACAGATAGGGGTGTGTGTGTGTGTAATTTTTTTCTCTTTTTTCTTTCTTTTCATGTTCTTTAAAGTAATTGGGAATTTGGTTCTATATTCTTAGCAATTTCTTTCTTTACAAAATGCCGTATCTATTTATAAAATCTTTTTTATTTGCTACCTTATCTTTCAAAATCATGATATCAAGAATTAGGTAGATTCAGCATTAAAATAACTTACAGTTTTCATTTGTTGTAGATATTTCTTATATAGTGTATCTTCCCTTACCTTGGGCTTTGTATTCTGATTTTTAAGAAAAAAAATGCTTAGAAAAAGAATAGGATTAGTATGACTTCTGAGTGTTTCCATTATGCTTTTGGTAGTTATTGCAGACTGCTTTCCTGAAAACTTAGCTTTTGTATCAATTTTATGGATATTTCTACTTTTTGTACCCTCTTTCTTTAATTCTAAATATTTTTAACTAATTTTAATGCATGGCATGCCATATTTGAAATCTAGGATGTCATTAGTGTTTTAGTTGTATTGTTTAATTATTAAGTTTAATTTTTAGTATAGTTATTGAACATTTTTTCTTTTATGTATTGCCAATTTATATCATTTGCTTGTTTTCTGATTGATTTGTAACATCTCTTTATATATTAAGGATATTAGATATCTTACTTTATCCAGTTAATTTATCTTCACCATATTTTGTTTGGCACAAGATCAGTGCTTGTTGAGGTTTCATTAGGGGGATGGTTAAGAGCACAGGCTCTGTATTCAAATCCTAGCTCAACCACTTGCTCATTGTGTAATTTTGTGAAACTGCTTAATTTCTTTTAGATCTTGCCAAAACTAATACAAAACAAGAGTGCCAATTTCTTAGGATTGTTTAAAGGACTTAAAGGGCTTTAGCAAAATATCTGTCATAATCAAGTAAACATTTAGTAATTTCTGGCTTCTCCTGTTTATGTACTTTTTGAGAGTTGAGCTAAGGAGAAATAAAAGGAAATTATATTAAATTAATGAGTGTATGAATTCTTCCAATAGCCTTTCCCACAGGCAAAACATGCTGGGGTACCTTTTTATATAATGGCATGGATGCTCTTTATCAGAAATATTGCCAGTAACCAACCCCCTGTTACTCCTACCTTTTCATGAGCAGTGTATTTGATACATAATCTTATTTTTATTTTGTTTCAAGCATTTGGGAATTTTCTAGGTACTCTTTGTGTAGGTTTTCCAATTAAGTGTACTTAAGTAAATAAAGCTCAGTAAGAGAACTATTTTCAGATATAATGAATATTAACTATTTTTCCTACTTATGTAATAGTGGCAATTGTACAAGTAGAAGATGTAACAAAAGGATGTTTCTAGCTCTGAATATGCCACAGAGACTACTTCTTTTTTTGATTAGTGACATTTTTTCCCTCCCAAAAGTTTGGAGGAATGGGAATGTGAGCTTTCCATAGGGAAGTCTTACTTGTGTTGTTTCTTTTTATGTAATTTTTACATATCTGTCTATTCTGTGGTTGAATAAAATATGTCCTTTCTACGGCCACCAATGCAACTTTTGTACATGTGCTACCCATTATTCTTGGATCTCCTTTGTAAAACCCATATGTACAAATGAATGTAAAATTTGTTCTCTTCTACTTTTGAAAAATTTGTAATGATCACAATATCTTTTTGATCATCAGATTAATAAATGCTTAAATTATTATTCCTTTTATAAGCTGTTTTTAGTTTTCAGATATTTAATCATGCATACTTTATAGAAAGGCTAAAAGGGAATTAGGTTATTGATGAAAGGGAAGAAAGATGAAGTCATTCTTAGTTTAACTACTTTACAATTTATTAATGCAGAAATAAGCTAGATTTTAAAATAATGTTTATATATATTTGTATACTTATATACTAAGCATGCAATGTTATATACTTATTTTAATATTTTATATTTCACATATGGATTTACTTTATTATATTATAGATATATAAAAAAGATGTGATGTCTCCTGATTTGCTTTTATAGAAACAGAATGTTAATGCCTAAAAAGGGAACATTCAAGATCATGCATTTTAATACACCTATTTTAAAATAATAAGCTTAGAAAGGTAGCACATAGATTACCCAATGTCTCGTATGGGATAACCTAGTAAAGAATTCAGGATTGAGTTAATGCCATGCTACCTATGGTGGCAACCACAATTTTTAAATTTTGTTTAACTTGTTTTTAATGTCACAGTTATTTTTTGACTAAATCTTTTCAATTTTTCCTATTAAATCACTTAGCAGATTTTTAAAAGCAGGAGTCATCATATTAGGGCAGCAGGCTATGAGACCATTAAGTCTACCACTAAGTTTGCTTTTACTGAAAATTTTCAAAAACTGCCGTCCAAGTACTTGCAATATGTTATATATTCCCTCTTTTCTTTCTCCCTCTCCTCCTTCTTCCTCACTTTCTCCTATTCCTTCTTTTTCTTCTTCATACTGGGGATTTAACCCAGGGGCACTCAACCACTGAGCTACATCTCCAGTCCTTAATTTTTTATTTTGAGACACGGTCTTGCCAATTTGCTATGGCCTCGCTAAATTGTTGAGGCTGGCTTTGAACTTGCAATCCTTCTGCCTCAGTCTCCCAAGCTGCCCAGCATGTGTTCCCATCTGGAGACCCTAATAAGAACAAGTCATAACTTCATGTTGCCTTCCCTCAAAAGGTGTCATGATACATTGTACCTGTTGTGGACCTTGAAATTGTGTGCTGTGTTCTGAGGCTTCTAAGTAGCTCAATACCATTATGATTAAGTGAATGGACTTAATAGGACTAAAGACAATGCTTCAATAGCTGTGCTTTTTCATTAAACAACACATTAAAATTGTAGCTTGCTCTATCTAATTGTATTGGCCATGGTACCCCAGGATACTATTAATTTTCTTTTCCTTGTCCTTGAAAAGTATTGGATTTGGTAGTCTTTATGGAAAATAATAATTTACTCTATTTTAACAGCGTCTCTTCAAATTACTAAAATATCAAATGGATATAGGGCATTAGGATGATTTTTTTCCTTGATTGAGATAAAAGACTTAAATATTACCCATGCTGAGTGGCATATGTCTCTTAAGTAAGAAGGACAGTATATTTGCTTTCTTCATCTTTATACCAACTCCAGGAATATCTAGCAGATAGTAGGTGTTTCATTATAAATACCATTGCAGTCAGCATACTTCTTTGCTTTGTTGCCTGACATTTTATGGTAAAAGCCAGTGCCTGAGAAGTTGACTTATAGCCCTCGGTAAAGAAAAAATAGCAAATTTCGGATAATTTTTTAACTTTGAGATGCCCTGTTTCCTATTTTAGCTTATTTCTCGGCTGAGTTTTTTTGTTCTCTGAACAGCGTCTCTCTTCATAGATTAATTCCCTGCTTCATTCAGGAATCATCAATTTAGTTGTCCCACAGTACCTGGTGGGGAACTTGGTTTCAGGGACCCTGTGAATACCAAACCCTTTGGATGCTCAAGTCCTCCGTATCAATAGCATAGTTTTGCATATAACCTACACACATCCTCTCCTACATGTTAAATCAGGTCTAGATTACTTACAATATTTAATATAATGTAAATTTTATGTGAAGAGTTGTTATATTGTTTAGGGAATAATAACAGGAAAAAAGGCTGCATATGTCAGCATATATACAGTTTATTCCTTTCAAATATTTTCAACCTGAGGTTGACATTATGGATGCAGAATCCATGGAGAAAGAGGGCCATCTGGATTTATTCAGTGCTTACTATCTGTACTTACTGTATGCCAGTCATTGTTACTGGTACTTGGGATGCATTTGTAAACAAAACAGACAAAAGTAAAAAAAATTCTGTCATCTGGACCTTACATTCTGGTGTGTGTGAGGAGACAGACAAAACAGACATAATAAGTATCTATATATTCTTTTTTTTTTTTTATTGTGGGTTGTTCAAAACATTACAAATTTCTTGACATATCATATTCGACACTTCAGAATATGGATGGGGGATAGGCAAACATTTATTTTATAGCAGCTAGGGTATAGAATACAACTAAGGGCATTGAGGGCCATTAAGTTTCTGGTCTAGCAAGGAACTTGGAGATTGTCATTTCCAAATGGGGTACCCCAAATAGATATTCACATGCAAAAGAACAGAGTTGGATCCTGACGTCATATAATATACTAAATAACTTAAAATGTATCACATAAATATACCAATAAATATCAAGCCCTTAGAAGAAATTATAGAGTTAAACGTTTATTTGTGGTTTTGATTTAACAAAATCTTCTTACTTATGACTCTAAAAGCACAAGTAGTAAGAGGAAAAAAAATAGAGATACTCAGGAAAAATTAAAAGCTTTTATGTCTTGGGGCTATGGCTGTGGCTCAGTGGTAGAGTGCTTGCCTAGCATGTGTGGGGCCCTTGCTTCGATCCTCAGCGCCACATAAAAATAAATAAATAAATAAAGGTATTGTGTCCAACTACAACTGAAAAATAAATATTAAAAAAAGCTTTTATGTCTCAATGAATACCACCCCAAAAATGAAAAGGCAATTTACAGAATGGGAGGAAATATTTACAAATCATATATCTAAAAAGGGACTAATGTCTAGACTATATAAAAATCTCCTATGAATAAATATTAAAAATAAAAACTCCTAGGGAAAAAAATAAAAACAAAAATTGCAAAGCATTTGGGTAGAAATTTCCCTGAGTAAGATAATATATTAATGTTCAGTATGCACTTTTTTTTTTAAAATTTTTTATTGTGGGTTGTTCAAAACATTACAAATTTCTTGACATATCATATTCCACACTTTGATTCAAGTGGGTTATGAACTCCCACCTTCACCCCATACACAGATTGCAGAATCACATCAGTTACACATCCATTGATTTACATATTGCCATACTAGTGTCTGTTGTGCTCCGCTGCCTTTCCCATCCTCCACCCTCCCCCCTCCCCACCTCTCCCCTCCCCTCCCCTCCTCTCTCTCTACCTCCTCCACTGTATAACCCTGAGGGTCTCCTTCCATTACCATGCAATTTCCCTTCTCTCTCCCTTTCCCTCCCACCTCTCATCCCTGTTAAATGTTAATCTTCTTCTCCTGCTCTTCGTCCCTACTCTGATCTTAGTTACTCTCCTTATATCAAAGAAGACATTTGGCATTTGTTTTTTAGGGATTGGCTAGCTTCACTTAGCATAATCTGCTCTAATGCCATCCATTTCCCTGTAAATTCTATGATTTTGTCATTTTTTAATGCAGAGTAATACTCCATTGTGTATAAATGCCACATTTTTTTTATCCATTCGTCTATTGAAGGGCATCTAGGTTGGTTCCACAGTCTTGCTATTGTGAACTGTGCTGCTATGAACATCGATGTAGCAGTGTCCCTGTAGCATGCTCTTTTTAGGTCTTTAGGGAATAGACCAAGAAGGGGAATAGCTGGGTCAAATGGTGGCTCCATTCCCAGCTTTCCAAGAAATCTCCATACTGCTTTCCAAATTGGCTGCACCAATCTGCAGTCCCACCAGCAATGTACAAGTGTACCCTTTTCCCCACATCCTCGCCAGCACTTGTTGTTGTTTGACTTCCTAATGGCTGCCAATCTTACTGGAGTGAGATGGTATCTTAGGGTGGTTTTGATTTGCATTTCTCTGACAGCTAGAGATGGTGAGCATTTTTTCATGTACTTGTTGATTGACTGTATGTCCTCCTCTGAGAAGTGTCTGTTCAGGTCCTTGGCCCATTTGTTGATTGGGTTGTTTGTTCTCTTATTGTCTAATTTTTTGAGTTCTTTGTATACTCTGGATATTAGGGCTCTATCTGAAGTGTGAGGAGTAAAGATTTGTTCCCAGGGTGTAGGCTCCCTATTTACCTCTCTTATTGTTTCTTTTGCTGAGAAAAAACTTTTTAGTTTGAGTAAGTCCCATTTGTTGATTCTAGTTATTAACTTTTGTGCTATGGGTGTCCTATTGAGGAATTTGGAGCCCGACCCCACAGTATGTAGATCGTAGCCAACTTTTTCTTCTATCAGACGGCGTGTCTCTGATTTGATATCAAGCTCCTTGATCCATTTTGAATTCACTTTTGTGCATGGCGAGAGAAAGGGATTCAGTTTCATTTTGTTGCATATGGATTTCCAGTTTTCCCAGCACCATTTGTTGAAGATGCTATCCTTCCTCCATTGCATGCTTTTAGCCCCTTTATCAAATATAAGATAGTTGTAGTTTTGTGGATTGGTTTCTGTGTCCTCTATTCTGTACCATTGGTCCACCCGCCTGTTTTGGTACCAGTACCATGCTGTTTTTGTTACTATTGCTCTGTAGTATAGTTTGAAGTCTGGTATCGCTATACCGCCTGATTCACACTTCCTGCTTAGCATTGTTTTTGCTATTCTGGGTCTTTTATTTTTCCATATGAATTTCATGATTGCTTTCTCTATTTCTACAAGAAATGCCGTTGGGATTTTGATTGGCATTGCATTAAACCTATAGAGAACTTTTGGTAATATCGCCATTTTGATGATGTTAGTTCTGCCTATCCATGAACAGGGTATATTTTTCCATCTTCTAAGATCTTCTTCTATTTCTCTCTTTAGGGTTCTGTAGTTTTCATTGTATAAGTCTTTCACCTCTTTTGTTAGGTTGATTCCCAAGTATTTTATTTTTTTTGAAGATATTGTGAATGGAGTGGTTGTCCTCATTTCCATTTCAGAGGATTTGTCGCTGATATACAGGAATGCCTTTGATTTATGCGTGTTGATTTTATATCCTGCCACTTTGCTGAATTCATTTATTAGCTCTAATAGTTTCTTTGTAGAGCCTTTTGGGTCTGCTAGGTATAGAATCATATCATCTGCAAATAGTGATAATTTAAGTTCTTCTTTTCCTATTTTGATGCCTTTAATTTCTTTCGTCTGTCTAATTGCTCTGGCCAGTGTTTCGAGAACTATGTTGAACAGAAGTGGAGAGAGAGGGCATCCCTGTCTTGTTCCAGATTTTAGAGGGAATGCCTTCAGTTTTTCTCCATTCAGAATGATGCTAGCCTGAGGCTTAGCATAGATTGCTTTTACAATATTGAGGTATGTTCCTGTTATCCCTAGTTTTTCTAGAGTTTTGAACATAAAGGGATGCTGTACTTTGTCGAATGCTTTTTCCGCATCTATCGAGATGATCATATGGTTCTTATTTTTAAGTCTATTGATGTGGTGAATAACATTTATTGATTTCCGTATATTGAACCAGCCTTGCATCCCAGGGATGAATCCTACTTGATCATGGTGCACAATTTTTTTGATATGTTTTTGTATCCGATTCGCCAGAATTTTATTGAGGATTTTTGCATCTAGGTTCATTAGAGATATTGGTCTGTAGTTTTCTTTCTTTGAAGTGTCTTTGTCTGGTTTAGGTATCAGGGTGATGTTGGCCTCATAGAATGAATTTGGAAGTTCTCCCTCCTTTTCTATTTCCTGAAGTAGCTTGAAAAGTATTGGTATTAGTTCTTCTTTAAAGGTTTTGTAAAATTCTGCTGTATACCCATCCGGTCCTGGGCTTTTCTTAGTTGGTAGTCTTTTGATGGTTTCTTCTATTTCCTCAATTGATATTGGTCTGTTTAGGTTGTCTATATCCTCCTGACTCAATCTGGGCAGATCATATGACTTAAGAAATTTATCTATGCCTTCACTATCTTCTAATTTATTGGAGTATAAGGATTCAAAATAGTTTTTGATTATCTTCTGTATTTCTGAAGTGTCTGTTGTGATATTGCCTTTTTCATCCCGTATGCTAGTAATTTGAGTTCTCTCTCTTCTTCTCTTCGCTAGCATGGCTAAGGGTCTGTCGATTTTGTTTATTTTTTCAAAGAACCAACTTTTAGTTTTGTCAATTTTTTCAATTGTTTCTTTTGTTTCGATTTCATTAATTTCAGCTCTGATTTTAATTATTTCTTGCCTTCTACTTCTTTTGCTGTTGTTTTGCTCTTCTTTTTCTAGGATTTTGAGATGAAGTATGAGATCATTTATTTGTTGGTTTTTTCTTTTTTTAAGGAATGAACTCCAAGCAATGAATTTTCCTCTTAGAACTGCTTTCAATGTGTCCCATAGATTCCGATATGTTGTGTCTGTGTTTTCATTTATCTCTAAGAATTTTTTAATTTCCTCCTTGATGTCTTCTATAACCCATTGATCATTCAGTAACCTATTGTTCATTCTCCAAGTGATGTATGCTTTTTCCTTCCTTCTTTTATCGTTGATTTTCAGTTTCATTCCATTATGATCAGATAAGATGCATGGTATTATCTCTACTCCTTTATATTGTCTAAGAGTTGCCCTGTGACATAATATATGATCTATTTTTGAGAAGGATCCATGTGCTGCTGAGAAAAAAGTGTAACTGCTTGATGTTGGGTGGTATACTCTATATATGTCAATTAGGTCTAGGTTATTAATAGTGTTATTGAGTTCTATAGTTTCCTTATTCAACTTTTGTTTGGAAGATCTGTCCAGTGGCGAGAGAGGTGTGTTGAAGTCTCCCATGATTATGGTATGGTGGTCTATTAGACTCTTGAACTTGAGAAGAGTTTGTTTGACGAACATAGCTGCACCATTGTTTGGGGCATAAATATTTATGATTGTTATGTCTTGTTGGTGTATGGTTCCCTTAAGCAGTATGTAGTGTCCCTCTTTATCCCTTTTGATTAACTTTGGCTTGAAATCTATTTTATTTGATATGAGTATGGACACTCCTGCTTGTTTCCGAAGTCCATATGAGTGATATGATTTTTCCCAACCTTTCACCTTCAGCCTATGTATGTCTTTTCCTATCAAATGCGTCTCCTGTAGGCAGCATATTGTTGGGTCTTGTTTTGTGATCCATTCTACTAGCCTGTGTCTCTTAATTGGTGAGTTTAAGCCATTAACATTTAGGGTTATTATTGAGATATGGGTTGTTCTTCCAGCCATATTTGTTTATTTCTGTTACTAAACATGGTTTGTTTTCCTCTTTGATTATTTCCCCCCCCTTTACTGTCCTACCTCCCACTGTTGGTTTTCATTGTTATTTTCCATTTCCTCTTCCTGTAATGTTTTGGCGAGGATGTTTTGAAGAGATGGTTTTCTAGCTGCGAATTCTTTAAACTTTTGTTTATCGTGGAAGGTTTTAATTTCATCTTCCATCCTGAAGCTTAATTTCGCTGGATACACAATTCTTGGTTGGAACCCATTTTCTTTCAGTGTTTGAAATATGTTATTCCAGGATCTTCTAGCTTTCAGAGTCTGTGTTGAAAGATCAGCTGTTATCCTGATTGGCTTACCCCTAAATGTAATCTGCTTCCTTTCTCTTGTAGCTTTTAAAATTCTCTCCTTATTCTGTATGTTGGGCATCTTCATTATAATGTGTCTAGGTGTGGATCTCTTATGATTTTGCACATTCGGCGTCCTGTAGGCTTCTAGGATTTGGGATTCTGTCTCATTCTTCAAGTCTGGGAAGTTTTCTCGTATTATTTCATTGAATAGACTGCTCATTCCTTTGGTTTGGAGCTCTGTACCTTCCTGTATCCCAATGACTCTTAAGTTTGGTCTCTTAATGTTATCCCATATTTCTTGGATGTTCTGCTCATGGTTTCTTAACAGTCTTGCTGAGCTGTCTATGTTCTTTTCCAGTTGAAATACTTTGTCTTCATTGTCTGATGTTCTATCTTCTAAGTGTTCTACTCTGCTGGTAGTATTCTCCATTGAGTTTTTAAGTTGGTTTATTGCTTCCTGCATTTCTAGGATTTCTGTTTGTTTGTTTTTTATAACCTCTATCTCCCTGTATAGTTGATCCTTTGCTTCCTGGATTTGTTTGCGTAATTCATTGTCGAAGTGATCTTTCATTGTCTGATTTTGCTGTTTAATGTCTTCCTTGATACTCCAGATCATCTGAAGCATGTATATCCTGAATTCTTTATCTGACATTCCATCTGCTGCAGCTGTTACCTCTTCTAAAGTTGCGTTGACCTGCATTGCTTGTGGTCCTTTCTTTCCTTGTCTTTTCATACTGCTTGCGTATCTTTCCTGCAGGTGCGGGCGGCGGCTCTGCTCTCTCCTTATTCCAATTGGGGTGTCGTGGCTACCACGCCGGCAGGTCACTGGGCCTGTTCTGGGCGCTGGCGGCGGCTCTGTTCTGCCCCTACTCCAATTGGGGTGACGAGTGTACCACGCCGGCAGGCCACCGGGCCTGATCCGCCGGTCGGTTGCAGGTTTGCCTACCCTGCAGGCGCGGGCGGCGGCTCTACTCTGCCCCTACTCCAAATGGGGTGACGTGTCTGTCGTACCGGCAGGCCACTGGGCCTGTCCCGCTGGTCGGTCGCAGATCTGCCCACCTTTCGGGCACGGGTGGAGGCTCTGCTCTGCCCCTACTCCAATTGGGGTGTCGTGACTACCCCGCCTGCAGGACGCTGGGCCTGTTCCTGGCACGGGCGGCGACTCTGCTCTGCCACTACTCCAATTAGGGTGGTGTTTGTACCACGCCGGCAGGCTCCTGGGCCTGATCCGCCGGTCTGTTGTAGGTCTGCCTACCTTGGAGGCGCGGGCAGCGGATCTGCCCTGCCCCTCCTACCACGCCTGCGGACCCCTGGGTCTGATCTGCAGTTTGATCACTGGTCTGCTCACCCTGCGGGCACGGGTGGCGGTTCCGCTCCGCCCCCACTCCAATTGGGGTCACGTGACCACCACACCGGCAGGGCCTGATCCGGGCGTGGGAGAAGGATCTGCTCTGCCCCTACTCCAGTTGGGGTGACATGTGTACCACACTGGCAGGCCACTGGGCCTGACCCGCCCGGCTGTCACAGGTCTGTTTACCTTGCAAGCGCGAACGGCGGCTCTGCCCTGCCCCTCCTACCACGCCCATGTACCACTGGGTCGCGGGTCTGCCCACCTTGCGGGTGCGAGTGGCGGCTCCGCTCCGCCCCCTCTCCAATTGGGGTCACGCGGTCACCACGCTGGCGAGCCGCTGGGCCTGCTCCGGGCGCTGGCGGCGGCCCGGCTTCTCCCCTCTGGCTCAACGACAAATTGAGGAGACTCGGGTGACTGTGCCTCACCCCCCCTACCAGGAGACCAACTGCTTATGTCACCGCTGGTATTGATGAAGTTCTCTCCTCCGCCGCTTTCTGCTGACATCAGATCTCTGCCATGTTGGTATCCTATGCGAATGGCAGCATTTCGTTCCCCTTGCCGGGCAACCAAAGCAACGGGTGAGTCCTGACCGGCCCTCAGCAGGACCCGGACCGAGAAGCAGTTTCCGCGGGCTCCTAGCCCCGGGCCAGGGAAGTTCCGGGAGCCGGAACTCGGCCGCTCCGTGCTCGGTGTAAGCTCCTATAAGTGTAAGCTCCAAGAAGCAGTCCCCGCGGGCTCAGTTCCGGGAGCCGGAATTCGGCTGCTTAGTGCTTGTTGTATGCTCTGATAGGAGCAGGGTCCAAGAAGCAGCCTCCGCAGGCTCCGCGGCCCTGGGCCAGGGCGGTTCCGGGACGGTTCCGGGAGCCGGAACTCGGCCGCCCCGCGCTCGGTGTTCGCTCCGATAAGATCAGGTTCTAAGAAGCACCCAGGCACTGAACCCTAGCAATCTGTCTGCAAGCCGCAGGCGAATTGCAGCCTGAAATTACCTGATCTATGGCTGAATGAGCTGCGGTCAGTCGAAAACAGGGAAGGTGACGTCAGTTTACCAACATGGTGGCTGCTGGCCTCCTCTGTGGTCTGACCGGTGTGGAGAACCGAGATGGACCGCTTCCTTCCCCCGTCTCGAACCCAGAATTCAGCGCTGAGTACGGTGCTTGCACAGCTGGCAGAAACTGCAGCGCTGTATCCCTGCGTCGCTATCTCCTCGTTTCCCAGCGCGCGCTGCAGACTCTAGCCGCGGGGCGATTTGCTGAATAAGCAGTGTTACTCTCCGTGCGACAAACCTCTCACGTTTGAGTCCCCGTAGCCGATCCTCGTGCGATGGAAATCCTTCCTCCAGGTTCTGGAGCACCCCACTATTGCTGGAAATTCCTAACAAGATATCCTTTAGCCGTCCTGACTTGTCATACTCCCACACAGTGAAGCAGCACATGGGGGCAATGCACTCCCCTCGCCGCCATCTTCCTTCTCCAACATTCCAGTATCTATATATTCTAACATTAGATGGTAAAACCCCCAGCAGAATAAGGGGATTGGAAATGTTGCAAGGAGGAGTGACATAGCGCACAGTCAATAGGTCAGGGCAGTGTTTTAGGACTTTTAATGTCTTCAGGATAAAAATAATAATAATAACTTTTTTAAAAGTCCTTTCATGTTCTATGAACCCCACTATTATATGTGATTATAGTGCACTAATGAAAGCATAAAAACAAAAAATAGGTCAGGGCATCCTCAAGAACAGGAAGATATCTAAACAAACATTTTCTGAAGAAAAGGGATCTGACAATGCAGATATCCTGGGGAAAACAGAACAAAGGCCTTCAGGTAACCATGTCTCTGAATTTTAAGAACAGAAAACAAACAAAAAAGGGATCATGGCTCTAGTGGAGTCAATGAGAGGGAAGGTGGCTGGAGATCAGAGAGGAAATGGGGTCAAACCAGGTAGGACATTTTAGGCCACTATAAACACATTGGATTTTATTCTAAATAAAATGGAAAATCACTGGAAGATTTTGAGCAGAAAAGTGGCATGCTATGAGATGGCTATTACATAATTCCTGGGTAGCTTACATTAATTTATAACAGTGGTAGGGATGAGGTACGTTAGATTTGGGGATATAATTGAAACATGGAATCAAAAGCATTTCCAGATATGGTATAAATTATGTGAAAAAGATTTCCTACCTGTTCAACCATGTATATGAAGTTTCTTCCATTAAAATGAGGGAGATTATAGGTAGAAGAGGTTTGGGCACGAGGTTGTAGAATGGGCATGGGAAATCAGTAATTCGGTTTTGGAAATGCTAATAGTGAGGCATCCAGGTGGAAATGATGTATAGGTTATTTTAAGTTTAGAAGAGAAAGCTAGATTACAGATAAAAAATTAAGTCATAAGATATAGATGATATATAAGCATGAGTATGACTATGATTACCACAGGGGAGCATATTTAGTTAGAGATCAGAATCAAGATCTGAGTCTGGGAGCATTGCAACATTTAGAAGTTGGCAAAAGTGGAGGAACCAACAAAGGAACCAGGGAGGACAGATCTGGCTAAGAAAGAAACTGTCTGCCTACTCTTTTGTGTAGAATGCTTTATAATTAGACCAAACCTCTGTCTTCAGATATGGTCACCACACTTTTGCTGAAAGGATGCTTATTTCTCAAGAGAGAATTTCCTTTCATAAACCATGTGAGAGATTGGTTGGGACCTCTTCTGTTTCATCTGATAGCAGGTTCATCTGGCTCTGTGAAGTTTTGAGAGAGACTTGAGAGAGGATTATGGAACTCTTAAGTTAGTTCTCCATCTCAGTAAGCCATCCTGCATGGCCTTAGGAGACTATCTCGGAGGTTTAACTCACCTTTGTCTTTGGAGGACAGATTATAGTGCCATGATATGGTTTGCAAACTCTTTGCTAGATACTTATGAACTCTGATCACAAATAAAAAGAGAGCAAAGCCAAGTGAACATATCTATATATGTTTGGGGAAGATATGGCTTCCAGAAAGATGGGTGGGTGCAGATGAAATTCACCTTGTACACAAAATGGACCAATAAGTACAGTGAATAAATAAGGCATCAAGAAGGTCAGGAGCATCTTACAAATGGTTTGCTTGTTGTTTCAATCAAACATGGGTGCATGTAAAGGAATTCAGTCCCTTGGTACAACTTTGCATTTGTTGCTTGCCAGTTTCTGAATCAGCACTGGGAGACCTCCCTGGTTAATTGCTAGGTCCAAAACATTCTTGACTGTACATGATTCCATCTCACATCCTAAATATGATTTAAAAAGACCTCATGTGAGGTATGGTAGAACTTTTTGTGGCTCCAAGTATAACATTCCATTATCCCTTGTGACATGTGTAAGAGGGATATGGAAAGCCTGAAGGTATACAGTTGTCTTTACTTTGCCAACTTGATAGTATGTACTAGGATTTCCTTTCTTTCCTGACTCTGCTTGGGTTTTAATAATGTAGTTTATATTGATAAACTCACAAATATTCTCCATTTCATCACCTGCTCAGACAAGACAATCTACTAAAGATACAATGCACTTCTTTCTCTAGTGAAATAGAGTAGTATATCTTTTTAGATTTTATTCATTTTCTCTTTCTAGAAGACCCTTTTTATGGACTGGGGCTGTAGCTCAGTGGCAGAGCGTTTGCTTAGCATGTGTGAGGCACTGGGTTCAAAACTTGGCATGGCATAAAAATAAAAAATATAGGCATTCTGTCCATCTACAACTATGAAAAACTTTTAAAAAGGAGATACTCTTTACTGCCTTCTGAATCTAGTTAAATTT
Source organism: Marmota marmota marmota (assembly GCF_001458135.2). NCBI lineage: Eukaryota > Metazoa > Chordata > Mammalia > Rodentia > Sciuridae > Marmota > Marmota marmota. The sequence continues at coordinate 41,626,347 of NW_025999853.1, read as the reverse complement.
ATTCAAACATCAGAATATTGCTCAGGTTGCCCTCAAATTTGTGATCCTCCTACCTCATGAGTAGCTGGGATTATAGGCATAGTTACTGGGCCCAACATAAATTGTAGCCCTACTTTAAATTTATTGAGGAACCTCCATAGTGACTGTCCTAAATGATGTACCAATCAACAGTATACAAGGGTTTTTTTCCCTCCACATCCTTATTAACACTTCCTACCTTTCATTTTTTAAATAATACCAGTCCAACAGGTATCGTACCTCACTGTGATTTAAATTTGCATTTCCCAAATTATTAGTGAGTATAAGCATTTTTTCATATGCCTCTTGGCAATTTGTATGACTTCTTTTGAGAAGTATCAGTTCAGGTCATTTGCCTTTTCTGAAATTGAGTTTACTATTTTTTCTTGTTACTGAGTTGTTTATTATATATTTTGGGCATTAACCCCTTAGTAGATATAATTTGAAAATATTTCCTACCATTATATAAGTTTTATCTCTACTCTCTTAATTGCTTCCTTTGCTGTGTAGAAGCTTTTTTGTTTGATGTGATTTTATTTGTCTATTCTTGCTTTTATTTCCTGTGCTTTGAATCATATCCAAAAAATCATTGCCCAGACTAGTGTCATCAGGCTTTCCCCCTATATTTTGTTGTTGTAGTTTTATAGTTTCAGGTCTTATCTTTAAGTCTTTAATCTATTTTGAGATTATTTTTGTATGTGCTGTGAGATGAAGATCTAATTCCATTCTTTGGCATATGGATATCCAGTTTTTCCAGAACCATTTATTAAATTCCTGTTTCCATTTTGGGTTCTTGGCATCTTTGTCAAAATTCAGTTGATAATAAATATGTGGATTTGTGTCTGGATTTTTAATTCTGTTCCATTGGTCTGTGTCTGTTTTTATGCCAGTACAAGGCTATTTTAATTTCTAGTTCTATAGTATATTTTGAAATCAGTATGGTATTTATGGCTTAGTTTTTGTTTCCTGTTGTTACTTTTTCTATTTCCCCTCAAGATTGCTCTGCCTATTTGGATTTTTTTGTGATTATATATGAACATTAAGATTTTTTTCTAACATGTCATTGGAATTTTGAAAAAAATTACATTGAATCTGTGGATGGCTTTTGGTAGTATAGACATTTTGACCATATTGTTTTCCCAGATATTTGCTTAGCATGTGTGAGGCATTGGGTTCAAACCTTGGCATGGCATAAAAATAAAAAATATAGGCATTCTGTCCAGATATCCACGAGTATGGGATATCTATTTATATGTGTCTTCATCTTCTTTAATCAGTATTTTATAGTCTTCAGTGTATAGAGTTTTCAACTTCTTGGTTAAATTTACTCATATCTATTTTATTTTATATTTTTGGTACTATTTATAGATGGGATAGTATTCTTGACTTCTTATTTAGTTTGTTGTTAGTGTATAGAAATGCTACTGATTTTGGTATATTGATTTTTTGTCCTGCCACTTTTCTGAATTTGTTTATTCTATCAGTTTTTTTGGTGAACTCTTTTGAGTTTCTATATATAAGATCATGTGGTGTACAAATAGAGATAATTTAACTTCTTTTTCTATTTGGACATCTTCTTCTTCTTTTTTTTTTTTCCTGCTAGTTGCCCTGACTAGGGCTTATAGGATTATGTTGAATAGTAAGATTAGGCATCCTTGTTTTGTCTTAATTTTAGAGAAAAAGCTTTCTTTTTTTTTTCTTTTTTTTTTTTTTTTTGCATTTGAGAATGATACTAGCAATAGGGCTGTCATATATGGCCTTTATTGTGTTGAGGTACATTCCTTGTCTACCTAATTTGTGTGAGTTTTTCTCATGAAAGGATGTGGAATTTTGTTGAATGTCTTTTCTGAATCTATTGAGATAATCATGTGGGTTTTGTTCTTTGTTCTGCTAACATGGTGCACTTTATTTGCATACCCTTGCTTTCTGGGGATAAATCTTATATGACCATGATGAATGATCATTTTATGATGTTGCTGAATCAGTTTGTTAGTATTTAGTTGAGAATTTTTTCATTTATGTTCATTGGGGATCTTGTCCTGTAATTTACTTTTCTTGTAGTGCCCTTGTCTGACTTTGTTATCAAGCTAATACTGTTTTTGTTAGTGAGTTTGGAAGTAAAAAATATAAAGAAATATATATATTTTAGTTGTTGATAGACCTTTATTTTATTTGCTTATTTATATGTGGTACTAGGAATCAAACCCAGTGCCTCACATATACGGGGCAAGTACTCTACCACTGAGCTACAATTCCAGCCCTAAATGTTCTTACTTGTCATTAACTTGTTCATAATTTCTATTTCTTTATGATTAAATTTTGGTAAGTTGGATGTGTCTAGGAATTTATCCATTTTCCTAGATTATCCAAACTTTGCTGTATAATTCTTCATAATAAAATATTATAATCTGTATTTTTATGACATCATGTATAATGTCTTCTCTTACATTTCTGATTTTAAGTCTTTTTTCCCCCTTACTCTTGCTAAAGGTTTGTCAATCTTATCTTTTCAAACAACCAACTTGGGTCTTGTTGATCTTTTCCATTGTTTTCCAGTCTCTATTTCGTTTATTTCTACTCTGATCTTTATCGGTTCTTTCATCTTGCTAACTTTAAGCTTAGTTTGTTCTTTTTCTAGTTCCTTGAGGTGTAATGTAAGGTTATTTATTTGGCAAACTTCCTCTCTTTTAATATAGCATTTATTGCTATAAACCCTCTTAGAATTGCTTTTGCTGTATCCCATAAGTTTTGGCACATTGTGTTTAATTTTTAGTTGTTCTAGGATTTTAAATTTTTTCCTCTAAATTTGTTTTTTGACCCCTTGATTGTTTAAGGGCATATTGTTTAATTTCCACATATTGGTGAATTTTCTGAAATTCCTTTATTTCTGGTTTCATACCATAGTGGTTGGAAAAGATACTCAACATTATTTCCATTTCTCAAATTTGTTAGACTTGTTTTGTGACACTAACATATGATCGATCCTGGAAAATGTTCCATGTATTCTTGAAAATAATATGTATTCTACTGTTATTGGATGGAACGGTCTGTTTGTGTTTTTAGGTCATTGGCTCTAATGTGCAGTTCAGGTCTAACGTCTCCATATTAATTTTGTGTCTAGATGATCTATCCATTGTCAAAAGTTGCATTTTGAAGTTCCCTACTGTTATTTTATTATAGTCTCTCTCTTTAGTTCTATTAATATTTGCTTTATATATTTATGTGCGATTGTCAAACGCCCTTGATGTACTGACCTCTATATAATGACCTCCTTTGTCTTATTTCATAGTTTTTTGGAGGGGGAGGGAGTAAGTTTTATTTATTTTTATTGTTGTGTATTAATTATACAGAATGGCATATCTGTACATATTATGATGTAAACATAATTTGATCAATTTCACTTCCCATTTCCTCCCCTACCCTCTTCTCCTCCTTCCCTCTGATCCCCTTTCTATAGCCTTCTACATGTATCCATTTTTCCCATGTTTTTCACCTATAGTTCTTGCATATGAAAGAAAACAGGATAATTTTTTTCTCGGAGTCTGATCTATTTCACTCAAAATTACAGTCTCCATTTCCATCCTGTAAGTATAGCTGCCTCTGTGCTCTCTTTTGGTTTCTATTTGAATTTACACGGAATATCTTTTTCCATCCTTTCACTTTTAGTCTATGTGTGTTCTTAAGGTGCAGTGTGCCTCTTGCAGGTAGCTAATATTTGGGACCTGTCCCCCGGCTCCCTACTGCCCCATTTCATCTATGTCTTTTGATTGGAGAATTTAATCCATTTATATTCAAGATAATTATTGATAGGTAAAGACTTACTACTTCAATTTTATTATTTTCTGTTGTTTCATAGAGTCTTTTTTCCTTTCTTTTTCTCTTGCTGACCTCTTTTGTGAATAGGTGTTTTTCACCAGTGGTATTCTTTTATTCTTTACTTTTTATCTCATATATCTGTAGTAGAGTTTTACTTTCTAGTTACTCTAAGGCTGTTCCAGTTTGCATCTTTTTATATCATATTCCCCCTAAATTATTTTAGGCAATATTTTAAATAAAGAATACTGCATGGTAGTATGTAAATCACTTTAATATAAAGAGTAAAAAGAGCACTGTATTCTTCATACTAAAGTGATTTGCACACTGCCATTCAATATTAGAGTATTCTGAATTTTATTGTGTGTGTACTATAACCAACAAATTTTAAACTTCTTCATTTTCATGCTTTTAATTGCATCTTTTTCTTTTAACTTGAAGAATTCCCTTTAGCATTACTTATAAGATAGGTTTGAGTTTGGTGGTGATTAACTCACTCAGCTTTTGTTTGTCTGGGAGTCTTTATGATGGCTTTTCTTGGTCAAGTATTCCTGGTTTTAAGTTTTTTACTCTCAGTACATTGGCCTGTAAGGTCTCTACTGAGGAGTCCATTCCTAGCCTTATTAGAACTCCCTATATATATACATTTTTTTCTTTTCTTTTCCTGCTTTCAAGTTCCTCTCTTTCATTATTGGCAGTTTGAGTATAGTTGGTCCTGCTGTAGTCTTGTTTGGATTAAATCTGATTAGAAATCTTTGATCTTCCTGAGACTGAATACTTATATCTTCTATTAGATTGGGGAAGTTTTCTGCTATTATTTCTTTTAGTTAGCTTTTTTGACCCTTTTTCTCTGTATTGTCCTTTCCAAGATCTTATAATTCAAATATTTGTTCTTGTGATGCTCTCCCACAAGTCCTATATACTTTCTTTATTCTTTTTTTTCTGATAGTATTCTTAAATAACCTCTTTGAATTCATATATTCTTCTTCTGCTTAATCACTTTTATTGTTGATGCTCTCTGTTGCATTTTTCAGCTTTTTTTTGTATTTTTCTGCTTCAGAACTTTCAGTTACTGTTAAATTTCTCATTTATTGATTTCCCGATATCATTGTTTCTCTATATTTTTCTTGAGGTTCACTGAGCTTCCTTAAAACAATTATTTTGAATTATTTTTCATCCAGTTTGTATATCTCCATTTTTGGAGGTCAAATTAATGCATGATTTGGCAGTGTTATGTTTCTTGGGTTTCTCAGGTTTCTTGTTACATTATAATAATGTTTGTACATTTGGCTGATCAGTCACCTCTTCTACATTTTATAGGCTCGTTTTGCTGGGGAAGGATCTGGACTTTGAGGGAGCTTGCTGGCGAGGTGATGTAGCACCTATGAGAGTGCAGTTATATAGTGTCTGTACAACTTTGTCAGCTAAGGTCAGTGCGGATGAACATGCAGGAATCTTCAGTGACCAGTACTATAGACATCCACAGTAGCCACCAGAGTTGTTAGGGTCTTCAGTGTCAATAGCTACTAACATCCTCCTGATTTATATATTTCCAACTAGGAAAGTTGTGTCTGAGGAAATACCTCTTAGTACTGGATTTGGCCATTCACAGTAGTGGTAGCACTGATGTCTGATGAATGGTGTCTATCAAGTGGCCATGGAGCTGAGACTTAATACATGAGCATGTGTGGGAAGACTATGGCTCTGAGATCTATCGCAATAATGGCACTGGTGCCCAGTGTGTAGTTACTCCCGCTGTCACACTGAGGTATAAAGTAATGCTTGTTAAGTAATGGAGGAGCTGAGAACTGAGGACTGATGTATAGAGTTACAGTGGCTGGGGTTTTATGGCAGGGTCTGGCTCTCTATGGTGGCTGAGCCAATGCCTAGATTACAGGCATGCACTGAAAATTTGGCTCTAGGATCTGTAATGTAAACTGTAGGCCCAGTGTAATCACAGTGCCAAGGTGTAGAGTGTGGGCACTCAAGGGATGGCCATAACTCCTGGGGAGTAGAATTGGGAGAGGTGGCAACTCCTTCCCCAGAGCAACCCAACAGTGGCCACTTTTTGGATGGTGGAGGAATGTGATCTGTGTCTCCCCTCCAGGATTTTTTGGTGGAAACAGCTGCTGGTTACCTCAGTGGCAAAAGATGTTAGTGTCCTCTTTAGAGTAGTATAAGTTCCTGTTGTGTATCTGATAGCAATAGTATCTGCCTTTCATCTTTGTCCCTGATCATCTTCTGTTATCTCAGGTGTGGTGGTTTTACTATGGATGTATGGATATCCTTTTTGTTTTGTTTTGTTTACTGTACTGGTAGACATAATTCTTTTTTTAAAAAAAGTATTGTTAATTGTAGATAGACACAATATCTTTATTTTGTTTATTTTCGTGTGGTGCTGAGGCTCAAACCCAGTGCCTAACACATGCCAGGGAAGTGCTCTACCACTGAACCACAACCTCAGCCCTGGTAGACAAAATTCTTTAATGGGCTCTAAGGACTTATCTAGTATATTTGTTTGTGGATAGCTGTTTATACTTATTTTTGGCAGGGAGAGGGAGAAGACTGATTTCTTGTTCTCTGCCATCTTGGTAGTGACTTTATTATTTATTTATTCTTTCTTTTAAACACCAATTCAATACCTGCTCTAATAGGTGAGCACTGAGTATATGGGACAATATAGGCTCAAGTTAGGATCTTCCCTAACTTAATGAGTCTTAAAAGTAATATTACAAAGAGAAAGTATGAGGTTTTAGAACTATAGATCTAATGAGGTAACCCTTCTGTACAGAGTTTTTCCAAGGACTTCCATTGACTACAGGATGGAATCTCACTCCCTTTGCATGCCCTGGAAGGGTTTTCAATGACCTGGACTTCTTTCTGTTCAGCTTCAATTCTTCCTCTATCAATCCTCATTCTTAGAAACTTATACTTTAGAAAAACTGAAATAATTCACCAGAATGCATTATGCACTTACAGCTAGTTCTGTGCTTTTACACAGATCCTCCCTTGGAATATACTTGTGCCCCATAAGATAGGTATGAGCTTGTTTTTACTAGGCTCATTTGACCCTTGTAAGGCAATTATTTTACTGTATTATGATCACTTACCAGTTTCCATTCTCCTTATAAGTTTTTTGAGGATGAAACTGTATATTTTCATGTTGTTTTACCCTCAGCCTCTAGTAGTTTTAAGCTCATCATATTCAGTAAACATTTACTGCTTTAGAACAGAAGGTACAGTGGTAATAGACAGGAATCCTGCTTTTGAAGAGTTTACATTTGAATGTGTGTTTGTGTCTGGCAATAAACAAACAAACACGATGACATCTGATAGGAGCTATAGAAGACCCAAAAAGGATCACATGAGAGGGAATGGTAGTGTTGTGTGGAAGGAAGCACTAATTTAGATAGGCATTAAAGGGAATGCCTCACTGATATTATACTTAAATTCTAAAGTATGAGAATCCAACCATACAGAGTTTGGGGGAGTGATTCAAGCAGAAGAGAAAGCAAATACTTGATATGTTGGAAAGACTGGAAGAAGAGCAGTGTGGTTGGAGCATGACAGGGAGTGTTGTTTAAGGTGTGTTTATGTGCCCACCTATATTCCCTGAAACTCAGGAGGCTAAGTTAGGACATTCACAAGTTTGAGGCTGGTATCAGTAACTTAGCAAGACTCTTGTCTCAAAATAAAAAGTAAAAGGGTTGGGAATGTAGTTAACTGGTAGAGCACCTCTGGGTTCAATCCCTACTATGAGGAGGGAGATGTGTTTGGAGAGGCATGCAGGAATTGGGTAACAAAAATTTTTTCATGCACCTTCAAATATTTCTTGAATTGAATACGTCAAACTTCAAATCTAATTATGGATGTATTTGTATTTATCCTCCAACATTTCCATCCACTTATGTTTCCTCTGGGCTTGAAGTCATTGCAATATGTGCTATACATTCCTCTCTTTACTTTTATTAATGGAAGAATAAGATCTGGAAACCTTAAAGGAAGCAACTTGTTTTTAGAGTTTGGTCTTCCAAGTGCCTGACCAACAGCCATATCATAACAAAATCAGGATGATATGAACTATGATCTTGAAAGAATTGGACTAAGAACAGTTAATATAGATTTCTATCCTGAATTTTGTCTTTATATGATTCAGCAACCTTAAAAATTCAAGAAAAGCTTCATGTCCACCACCAGTTCATTCCTTGCATTAACAGGTTAGTGTAGAATCTAATGCAAAGACCACACATGAACAAGAAAAATTTTATAACTTTATTTTTCAGAAATAGCAATAATTGAGTTCTCTCTATGTGTGTTTTAATATGGGCATTGAAGGATGTAACTGCTGATTTGAGGAATCTAAAAGGCTTCAGAATAACAGTAAAGTGGACTAGACATTCTTCTTCCAGCTGCCGCTGTTCACAACACTTTTGACAGTTAAATGCATCATGCATTCTCTTGTCCTTTTAATGTAAACATTTACTGTTTTAAGTGGACTATAGAATCAAATCAAAATAGAAGGATTCAGACTGATATTACAGAGGTGAAGCCAAACACTAGACTAAATTAAATAAAAGTAATTTTCAAGCTAACTCAAATATTGTACATTACACTGTGTTTGTCCCTGGAAAAGAGTAAACAGAGGGCTTTCTTTGTTTGCTCTCTTTTTAGAACCTGGCACCAAAAGGAAATTTCATGGAGAACAGACACAGTTTTGAATTAGAATTAAGTTAGGGGAAAAAATGGAAATAGTTTTAAGGTCAGGGTATCCTGCTTGGGGTTGATTTTTCTAAGATTAATCCTTGTCTAAATGTCAAGTAAACACTCCTCTCTCTCTTTGTCTTGTTGTCATTGATTTCCCTAGGAAAACTTGACCTTCTGCTTACATCAGTCCTGTTTCAAGTCTTTATCATCAACAACTCAACTGTATTTTTTTCCCCAAATAATATTAAATATTAAAGACCAGGGACCTTTGAAATGGGCCAAATTTGAATCCTGGGCCTACTCCTGTACTAACTTGTACAATTCTTTAAGTGAATATGAAATTTTGCCTAAAATCCTAGAAGTCAAAAATGTGGCATTCTATAAAATGTCATACTACTAGGAAAGTCTGATATTTTTGAAATTAGTTTTACCCTGAAGGAAAAATTATAAATGAATACAGGTTCAAGTTTGTTCCATTTCCTGTTTTGCTTAAAATTTTCCTGAATAACATGAATTCATCAAACTTTTTTCCTGGTGACAGTACTTCATTAGATTACTTTTATGAGTATTCAGGAGATGAAAATCTTATGAGTCATAAAATTCTTTTATTCCCCAAAGAATTTCCTGTGTCTGACTGGAATTTCATGTCTTTGTAGTTTTAGCTAGACTCCTTGAAGCAGTTACTTCCTAAATGACTGTATTCTCGAGGCCTGCATGTAATACCTGGGGAGCTGGGTCACAGATTGACTCCTGTTTTTCAAGAAAATTGAAAAGTTAATTCCTTTCACTGCCTTAATAATTTTATTCAGCTATTTCCTTAAACTTTTTAAGCTTTTCTCTTGATGAAAATGTTTTCAGTTGCCACTAATGCTGTTCCTAGCATTAATCTTTAGGCCTGTTTTTATCTGTGAATACACTTAAGTGATTTGAAGTTTGTGTGTTGCCCGCCTGTCCCATCAGGTTTTCATCACTCACTTGGGGTAAAGGAAAAGGAGATAGAGTTACAAATATATTGAACCATTTAACAATTGATGAGAAAGGCTTTTGGATGTACATTTTCCCTCTTTTTCTCATTCTTTTTTCTGTCTTTCTTTCTTTTTTGAAGAAGGTGAAAGTCAGGTTATTGGAAAGCCAGAACCCTTGTGTGTTCTCATTTAAAAGGTCCAGAGAGGTGAAGATGATACTTTTTGACATGTGAGTTTTAATGATTATTATAGTACACACTTCGCTTATGTGAGGAACTGCATGAGCAAGTACATGTCTTTGTGAGTTTTAAAAGACAGTGCCTGTGTCCTGATAATAAATGGCAGCTGAGCATGTGCTAAGGAGACAGAAGCATAAGTCTGCACATGCTCTTTAGCAAGATTCATCTAGCACGGGACAAACAAAATATGTAAGACTAGTAGAATATTGACATAAATTATTCAGAAATTGACTACTAGGAAATCTTTCACTAGACTTCATTATGTTCAGTATGCTATCTTTAAAAAAAATATAGACTTTTATCCATAAAGCTCACATAATGTGTATAGCTACCTTCTCATTGTTTAGCACAGAACTTTTAAAAAATGTTAAATCCATAAAAATAAGGGATTCTAATATAAATCACAAAAGAATATATGTACTGTTTTAGTTGGTCAATTAGGATATTATTTATTTTGAGAGTGGAGGAAAATCAATGTAATGATTAGTTGCTATTCACATATATACAGAAAACATAGGCTTTTGGAATGTAGTACACCATATCATTGCATTGTCTATATCCATATGTTGTTTATGACAAGATGAAATGTTAGACCCTTGAGCAAAGAGCCAGATTCTGGCACAAGACAGCTTTGTGGAAAAAAGAAAAGATGGATTCCCAAAGGAAAAATAGTGCTTGATGTTTCTATAAGAATTGAAATGGTGATTTATATATGTCAGCACAAGCTGACATTTAAAACACTTCATTTTCTTCTTTATCAGTATCCGTCTCTAGCTCTTTTGATAATATAGTAAATGAATTGACTCCCCATCTTTGCAGGTGAAGATAGGAACAAAGATGTCTGGCATTGCATCCTCTCCCCTGCCTTTCCTTATCCCCCATGTCCACTTGTGTGACCCCTCTTTAACAGCTAAGTTTTTAAAACAGTTGGATCAGTAAATTCTTAAAGCAGTTAGAGGCAAATTTGTATATCAGTGATGTAGTGGTTCTAGTCTGTTGGCTTACCTGGTGTGACCATGTTGTTAATGATGCTTAGGCCACATGCTTGAGTACCATTGTATGTTCATACAATCGGAAAGGTCTTTGTATAGGCAGATAGTACGACCCTTACCCTTTCTTGTGTAAATTTGAGATAAAGAATGAATATGAGAATAACATATTAAATGATATTCTTAGTTCATTAGGATGACTTTTAGAAAGAAAAAAAGAAAGAAAGAAAATATACATATTGGAGAGGGTGTGGAGAAATTGGATTCCTTGTTTCAGATGGCCTCATAATTACAATTGTTTGTATTATGATATTTCAACTTTACAGTGGCGCAAGTGTGATACACATTCAGTAGAAACTATACCAAATTTTGAGTTTTGATCTTTTCATGGGCTGTGCCATTGAGCTGTAGCTTCCAGTTAGCCACATGATCATGATGGTAAATAATAAATAATTTACAGTATACTGTGTTGCTAAGCTGTGTTATGTAGTAATTTAGGTATATTAAATGCATTTTCTACTTAGAATTTTTCAACTTGTTATGGGTTTATCAGGTTATGTGTTAGTTAGCCTCCTGTTACTATAAAAATGCTTAAGATAATCAGCATTAAAAGAGAAAATGTGTATTTTCTTTTTAAAATTTGTTCTTATTAGTTATATATGGTAGTAGAATGTATTTTGACCTGTTAGAAATATTATACATGGGTATAACTTCCCATTCTTCTGGTTGTACCTGATGTGGAATTACACTGGTTATGTATTCATATATGCACATAGGGTAATAATGTCTTATTCATTGTACAATCTTTCCTATTCCCATTCCCCTCCCTTCCTTTTATTTCCCTTTGTCTAGTCCAAAGTTCTTCTATTCTTCTCTACCTGCCTTCTCCTTACTATGAGTTAGCATCTGCATATGTGAGAGAACATTCAGCCTTTGGTTTTGGGGGGAATTGGCTTATTTCACTTAGCATGGTATTCTCCAGTTCCATTCATTTACTGGCAAATGCCATAATTTTATTTCTCTTTATGGCTGAGTAGTATTCCTTTACACACACACACACACACACGTATATATAAATATATAAATAAATATACATATATACACACATATATGTCTATATATACACACACACGAACTATATATATATTTTTTCACATTTTCTTTATCCAGTCATTTGTTGAAAGGCACCTAATCTGGTTCTATAATTTAACTGTTATAAATAGAGCTTCTGTAACATTGATGTGGCCATGTCACTGTAGTATGCTGATTTTGATTCCTTTGGATATAAAACAAGGAGTGGGATAAGTGGTCAAATGGTGGTTCCATTCAAAGTTTTATGAGGACTCTCCATAATGCTTTCCAGGGTGGTTGTATCAATTTGCAATCACCAGCAATGTATGAATGTACCATTTTCCTGACATCCTCACCAACATTTATTGTTATTTATATTCTTGATAATTGCCATTCTAACTGGAGTGAGATGAAATCTCAGTGTAGTTTTAAATTGCATTTCTCTAACTGCTAGAGATGTTGAACTTTTTTTTCACATATTTGTTAACCAATTGTATTTCTTTTTTTATGAAGCACCTGTTCAGTTCCTTTGTCCATTTATTAATTGGATTATTTGGGGGTTTTTGGTATTAAGGTTTTTGAGTTCTTTTTATATTCTGGAGATTAATGCTCTGTCTCAGTTTTGGGTGTCAAAGATTTTCTCCCATTCTGTAGGCTCTTCTTCGCATTCTTATTGTTTCCTTTGTTATAAAGAAGCTTTTTAGTTTGATTCCATCCCATTTGTTGGTTCTTGATTTTACTTCTTGCACTTTAAGAGTCTTGTTAAGGCATTTGGTTCCTAATCTGACATGATGTAGATTTGGACCTATTTTTTTTTTCTATTAGGCACAAGGTCTGTGGCCTATTGCTTAAGTCTTCAATCTACTTTGAGTTGAGTTTTATACAGGGTGAGAGATAGTGATTTAATTTCATTTTGTTATATATGTATTTTCAGTTTGCCTAGCACCAGTTGTTGAAAAGGCTATCATTTCTCCATTGCATGTTATTGGCACCTCTGTCTAGTATGAGATAGCTGTATTTATATGGGTTTGTTTCTGTGTCTTCTATTCTGTACCGTTGGTACTATGTGTCTGTTTTGGCGACAATACTATGCTATTTTTATCTCTATAACTCTGTAGTATAATTTAAGGTCTGGTATTGTGATGCCTCATGATTCACTTTTCTTGCTAAGGCTTGCTTTGGCTATTCTGGGCCTCTTATTTTTTCTGAATGAATTTCATGACTACTTTTTCTATTTCTATGAAGAATGTCATCAGTATTTTAATAGGAATTGCATTAAATCTGTATAATGTTTTTGGCAGTATGGCCATTTTGACAATGTTAATTCTGCCAAACCAAGAACATGGGTGATCTTTCCATCTTCTAAAGTCTTCTTCAATTTCTTTCTTAAGTGTTCTGTAGTTTTCATTGTAAAGGTCTTTCACCTATTTTGTTAGATGGATTCCCAAGTATTTTATTTTCATTTTTTGAGGCTATTGTGAATGGGATAGCTTTCCTACTATCACTGATGTATAGAATGCAATTGATTTATGGGTGTTAATTTTATATCCTGCTACTTTGTTGAATTCATTTATGAGTTATAGAAGTTTTCTGGTGGAGTTCTTTGGGTCTTCTGAATATAGAATCATGTTGTCAGCAAATAGGGATAGTTTGAGTGTTTCTTTTCCTATTTGTATCCCTTTAATTTCTTTCATCTAATTGCTCTGGCTAGAGTTTCAAGGACAATGTTAAATAGAAATTGTGAAAGAGGGTATCCTTGTCTTATTCCAGTTTTTAGAGGAAATGCTTTCAATTTTTCTCCATTTAGAATTATGTTGGCCTTGGGTTTAGCATATAGCTTTTACAATGTTGAGGTATGTTCCTACTATCCCTAGTTTTTCGAGTGTCTTGAATATTACTGGATGCTGCATTTTGTCAAATGCTTTTTCTGCATCTGTTGGATAATCATTGGATTCTTGACTTTATGTCTATTGATATGATGCATTATGTTTATTGATTTCCAAATGTTGAACCAACCTTGCATCCCTGGGATGAACCCCACTTGATTATGATGCACTATCTTTTTAATATATTTTTACATGCAATTTGCCAGAATTTTATTAAGAATATTTGCATCTATGTTCATTAGGGATATTGGTCTGAAGTTTTTTTTCCTTGATATGTCTTTGTCTGGTTTTGGTATCAGGGTGATTCTAGCTTCATAGAATGAGTTTGGAAGTGTCCCCTCCTTTTCTATTTCATGGAATAATTTGTGGAATATTAGTATTAATTCTTCTTTGAAGGTCTGATAGAACTCGGCTAAGAATCTGGCTGATCCTGGGCTTTTCTTAGTTGGTAAGCTTTTGATTGTGTCTTCTATTTCATTGCTTGAAATTGATCTGTTTAAATTGTGTATGTCCTTCTGATTCAGTTTGGTAGGTCATATGTCTCTAGAAATTTGTCAATGTCTTCAAGATTTTCTATCTTATTAGAATATAAATTTTCAAAATATTTCTGATTATCATCTGTCTTTCAGTAGTGTCTTAGCATGTCTATGGTTTATCAATTTTATCCATTTTCTCAAAGAACCAACTTTTTGTTTTGTCAATTTTTTGGATTGTTTCTTTTGTTCAATTTTATTGATTTTTAGCCCTGATTTTAATTATTTTATGTCTTCTACTGCTTTTGGTGTTGATATGTTCTTTTTTTTAGGACTTTGAGATGTAATGTTAGGTTATTTCTTTGGCAATTTTCTATTCTTTTAATGAATGAGCTCAATGCAATGAACTTTTCTCTTAGCATTGCCTTCATAGTGTCCCAGAGATTTTGATATGTTGTGCTATTTTCATTTACCTCTAAGTATTTTTTTATTTCATTCCTGATTTCTTCTGCTATCCATTCATCATTCAGTAGCATATTATTTAGTCTCCAGGTGTTAGAGAAGCTTCCATTTTTTATTTAATCATTGATTTTTAATTTCATTCCATTATGATCTGACAGAATGCCAGGTACTATCTCTAACTTTTTGAATTTGCTAAGAGTTGCTTTGTGGCCTGAGATATGGTCCATTTTAGAGAAGGATCCAAGTGCTTCTGAGAAGAAAATGAATTCAATCATTGATGGATGAAATACTCTATGAAGTCTAAATTATTGAGTGTATTATTTAGTTCTACAGTTTCTTTTTTAGTTTTTGTTTGGAGGATCTGTCCAGTGGTGAGAGGGGTGTGTTAAAGTCACCCAATATTATTGTGTTGTGTTCTGTTTGATTCTTGAAATTGAGAAGGGTTTGTTTGATGTATGTAGATGATCCATTGTTTGGGGCATAAATATTTATTATTGTTATGTCTTTTTTTTTATTGTTATGTCTTGTTGATGTAAAATTTCTTTAAGCACTATGAAATGTCCTTCTTTGTCACTTCTGATTAACTTGGGCTTGAAGTCCACTTTATCTGACATGAGGATAAAACCCCTGCTTGTTTACACAGTCCATGTGAGTTATATGTTTTTTCCCATTCTTTTGCCTTCAGTCTGTGGATGTCTTTGCCTCTGAGGTAAGTCTCTTGGAGAAAGCATATTGTTGGTTATTGTTTTTTAATCTACTTTGACAGTCTATGTCTTTTGATTGATGAGTTTAGGCCATTTATTTTCCAAGTTATTATTAAGATATTATTTGTATTCCCAGTCATTTTGGTTTATTCCTTTGATTGACTATTCCTTTAATGTAGTTCCTCCCTTTGCTGGTTTTCACTTTTCTTTCTTTCTTCTTTTTTTTTTGGTGCTGGGGATTAAACCCAGGGTCTTGTGCATGCAAAGCAAGCACTCTACTATCAGAGCTATATCCCCGGGACTTACTTTTTTTTCATTTCTTCTTCATGAAATATTTTGCTGAGAATATTCTGTAGTGTAGGCTTTCTAGTTGTGAATTCTTTCAACTTTATGTATCATGGATTGTTTTTATTTCATCAAATCTGAAGCTTAATTTTCCTGGGTATAATATTTTTAGTTGGCATCCATTTTCTTTCAGCACTTGTTATATATTATTCCAAGACCTCCTAGCTTTAAGTGTCTGGGTTGAGAGATCACCTGAGATATGGATTGATTTCCCTCTGTATGTTAGGCATTTTCATAATAATGTGTCTTGGTGTGGGTCTGTTGTAATTTTGTATATTTGGGGTCCTGGAGGTCTCCTGTATTTGATTTTCTATTTCATTCTTTAGGTTTGGGAATTTTTCTGATATTATTTCATTAAAGATTGTGCATTCCTTTCGTTTGTATATCTGCACCTTCATCTATCCCAATACATCTTAAATTTGGTCTTTTCATGTTATCCCATATTTCTTTGAAGTACTTTTTGTGGTCTCTTAACATCTTTTCTCCATGGTCAACTTTATTTTCAAGATTATGTATTTTATCTTCATTGTCTGAAACACTATCTTCTAAGTGGTCTAGTCTATTGGTTCTGATTTCTTTGAATTTTTAATTTGGTTTATTAATTACTTTATTTGGAGGGTTTCTTCTTGATTCCTTTTTAAAAGAATCTCTATTTCTTTATTGAAGTGATCTTTCATTTCTTGTATTTTCTCTCTGATTTCACTCCTTACATTGTCCTTTACCTCATGGTTTAGTTTAACTATGTACTCTCTAAACTCCTTCTCTGACATTTCTTCCACTGTGGTATCAATTGATTCAGTAAACTCCATGCTTGATTTTCTCCTGGTCACTTAGGCACTCTCTGTTGCACAACGTGAGTCTGCCAGGCTTGTTTTTTGGGCCACAGTCAGATCTGCCAGAAATTGGCTCCCTTGGCTGTCAGCCCCTGTATTAGGGTTGTAAAATGGTTCCTTCCTTTGTCCTCCCCAGTCTGCCAGAAGAGTTGCAGTTTCTTTCCTGTAGGAGGATATTGTGCAGCACACCTTACAGTTTCATCAAGCAGTGTCTTTGCTCTCGAAACTCTCTGTACCCAGATATGCCTCAGTTTTCCCCCAAATGCAGATTCCTTTAATTTCTTTACCAGTTTACTGTATTCACAGAGGGACCATTCTGACTTTTGTCTTCGGACACTGCCAATGGCAGTGGCATTGAGAAATTCTTTCTTATTTTATTAAATTCGATCTCCTGAGTCCCCAATCTGTTTTGGGTGTCTAGTATTAAATTTCAGTAATGTCCCTCCTAATTTTTGTTCATTTATCCACCTTGTTGAGAACCTGCCTGTCTGCTTTTCTTGGTTTCACACCATGAAGCATCCAGGGAATCGACCTCTCTATTCCTCCATCTTCTTCCTCCTCTGGAAATGTATGATTTGACTCCCAATCAGTCCATGATCAGTTGGCCTTGTTGCTATGGGCAAGGCAGCACAGCATGGTGGGAGTGTGTGGCAGAGCAGAACACCTCAAGTCCAGGAAGCAAAAGAGGAAACCAGGGTCTCACAGTCCCCTTTGAGGGCATGTATCCAGTGACCTAAAAATTTTCTAATAGTCCCCACCTCTTAAAAGTTTCACTACCTCCTAATAACACCTCCCTGGGAATCAAGCCTTTAATATAAAGACTATGGGAGACATTCCAGATCCAAGCTATATCAAGACAACTTCATTGTAAGTAAGAAATTCCTGTATATTGCTGGTAAATGTAAATGATGTAAAATGGTGCACTAGTGTGGAAAACAGTGTGACATTTCGTCAAAAAATTAATCACAGAATTGTCATTGATCCAGCAATTCTACTTGTAGGCATATACTCAAAAGAATTAAAAGCAGGGACCTGAATAGATATTTGTATAACAGTGTTTAAAGCAGCATTATTTTTAGTTGCCAAAAGGTCAGCTCAATGTTCTTCTATAGATGTATGAATAAATTAGCAGGATTAGCCCTCCCTAGTATCCTCTCTTTTTCTTCCTGGCCTTGAGATGTTTTGCTCTGCCACATGCTCCCATCATGATGTGCTGTCTTGCCCATAGCGATAGCAGTAACTGATCATGGACTTAAACTTCCAAAACTGTGAACCAAAGTAACTTTTTTTTTTTCTTATAAATTGGTTATCTTAGGTATTTGTTGTAGTAACAGTTCACAGTATAAAATGGACTGTATATAAAGGGTCATATGGCATGCATCAGAGTTTTATTCCTATTAAAGACTGAAAAATATTCCATTGTATATGACTTAGACTATATGACCTCTATGAATGTATTTTATATGTGTTTGTGTAGGTGTATATAATGGAATATTATTCAGTCTTTAATAGGAATGATACTGTGCCATATGGATGAACCTCAAAAACATTATGCCAGGTGAAATAAATCAGACACAAAAGGACAAATAATGTATAATTTCACTTGTATGTAGTACCTAGAATAGTCAAAATCATAGAGAAGAAAGTAGAAAGGTGGTTATCAAGTACTAGAGACAGGGACCCACAGGGAGTTATTGTTTAATAGGTACCAATTTTCAATTTGAAAAAGTCCTGGAAATAGATGTTGATACTGGTAGCACAACAATATGAGTGGTGTTTAAATTAGTTGAATAGCACACCTAAAAATGGCTAAAATCATATATATTTTTATCACAATAATAATATGTAATATATATGACCTAACATCATTCATTTTTATTTTTTCTTCATATTCATTTGTTTTAAAGTCACATGTAAGAATTTCATAAAACCACTAAACCTAGAAATTAAATGGGGGAATTAGAGTTTGAGATGTCTCATGTCTATGCCACATGGATGTAGCAAGATGAAAAGATGTGTGTCCCTTTCCTACTCTCCCAAATCCCAGCTAAAATAATGAAAGGAATACCAAAATGTATTTTAACTTTGAGAATTTTTACCAGGTGAGGTAAACTAAAATATGATTAATGGAAGATACTGTGGGAAGATGTATCATTATCCTTCATAAGAAAGTGGTGTAGTTGAAGGTTAGGATGATACTGTCAGGACCCAAATAAAGCTTCTGAAGCTAGAGTTTATAGCTAAATGGCAATTTGGTTCATGGGAGAGAGGGATTTTCCACTTTGGAAATCCTTTTACCATTGTAGAAGTACACTGAGCTGTAAACTGAGTGCAGACGTCTAAAGTCAGTTAACCTTTGCACAGCATAAGAGGTTAGAATTTTGACCTTTCTCTTGGACCAAACAGTAACAAGCAACCAAATGAAGGCCACACACAGTCCCATCATATACCTGGAAAGGAAGCCAGGCCAAAGAGTAAACTGGATGTGGAGCAACAATTGATCCTTTGCATAAAATGTTTGCCAAACACAGTGAAAAGTATACAGAGACAAATGTCCCCAGTAAGGAGAACTTTTAGCACCTGGTTTCAAACATTTCCTTCAATGCTAGATTACTGAACTAATAATATAAATTAATCAGTATTCAGCATTCTGTGTAATAGTACACAGGTAGACACAAAACAACACATAAGTGTTAGAACTTCTAACAAAATATAGGTGGGCAGTACTGTGTGGAAGGACAATATGCTCATATTAATGTGGGCCCAATAACAGATATAAATATACTTCCCATTGACATGGGGAGAAAGAAAATGATCAAACATGGGACCTACAAAATATTCTGCAATATAAGCAAATGAAAATAACAAGGCTCTGGGATAAAACATGTATGTTTAAAATATTTTTATTGAAAACTATTTTCACTGAATAAGATAAAAGAAACTATAAGAAGAGGTGAAAGATGAAATATGATCATAGACTAAGATATAACATAGCTGGTAGAATTTTTTAAATTCCTGCAGAGAAATTAACTGTCCTATAGTTGAATTGGAAACTTCATTAGAAGAAGTAAGGAACTAAATTGATCATGTATTAATGTGTAATGCTAAATGTGTAGTTAGTAATGCAAAAGATAACTTGAAATATTGCTCTGTAATGAAGAAGAAGATCAAAATGATGGGAAAATTGTCAGCATAAGATGATAGATGTGGAGCATGGAAAACTATGATTTAATTAAGTGGGTAATTGGTGTCCCTCAAAAAGAAAACACACAAAAAAACAAAGTAGAAGGAAACAGTAGTAAGAGATACATGAAGAAAGATTAATTTCAAGTCTCAAAAATTGCATTTACTGTGTGCCTGCTAGAATTAATGAAAAAATACCAGCATCTAGGTAAACATGTTCAGGTGAAGTTTTTAATTTCAAAAAGCAAAACTCACAAAAATATATTAATCCAGTTGTTACAGATATCTCAAAACATTTATGCTTTTGTTAGTCAGCTTTTCATCACTGTGACCAAAGAGTCCAACCATAACAATTTGGAGGATAAGAAGGTTATTTTGGACTCACAGTTTCAGAGATTGACTTCATAGTGGATTGACTCCGTTGCTTTGGGCCTAAGGCAAAGCAAAACTTCATGGCGGAAGAGCAAGGCAGGGGACAACTACACAGCTCCTGACAGCCAGGAAAGAGAGAGAGAGAGAGAGAGAGAGAGAGAGAGAGAGAGAGAGAGCAGATTGAGGCAGAAACAAAAAATACAGTCCTGAAAGCAAACCTCCAATGACCCCTTTCTTGCAGCCATACACCACCAGCCTACAGTTACCACCCAGTAATCCTTTCAAATTATTAATCCATCAAATGGATTTACTACTGATTAGGTCACAGCTGCCATAATGTAATCATTCCACCTACTGCATTATCTATAACATGAGCTTTTGGGGGAACAGCTCACATTCAAACCACAATAGTATTTCAAAATTATGATCTCTATTAGATCTGCTATTAGAGCTTGTTATTTAATTTCTTAATAAGGAAAACATGTTAGTATATTACAAATTTGGTTTTATTTTTAGTATTTTGATAATACCATATAAAGATTATATTATTTTCTTTTTAATCTCTCATGTATTTTCTCTTGGGCATTTAAAAATATTATACTTAGGGGGAGGGAAAAGAAGGTACTAGGAAAAGAGACCAAGATATCATTTTATGTGCACATACGAATATGGCATAATGAATCCCACTATACTGTGTAATTATAGTGCACCAATAAAAATGAATTTTAAAAATAGTTATAATAAATAAAAACATTATTCTGGGCTGGGGATGTAGTTCGTGGTATAGCACTTGCCTAGCATATCAAAAATGAATTAAAAAATTATCCTGAGGAGTCCAGACTTCAAGCATCCATGGAACAAGAGAAATTCAAGAATCCCTGCTTCAGGGATTACATCATCATTTTCAGTCTTTTTTGTTGTTGTTGTTGTTATTGTTAGTGCATTGAATATGGGACATGCAGCTTAGGATTTCATCATATAATATTATTTACTAAAAAGAAAATTTACACAATGGAATATTACTCAGCCTTAAAGAAGAATGAAATTATGGCATTTGCTGGTAAATGGATGGAGCTGGAGAATATCATGCTATGCAAAATAAACCAATCCCCCAAAATCAAAGGCCAAATGTTTTCTCTTCTCTGTGGATGCTAATTCACAAGGTGGTGAGGGTAGGGAAGAATAGAGGTACTTTGGATTAGATAAAGGGGAGCGAAGGGGGGGNGGGGAGTGAAGGGAGGGGAGGGAGTATGGTGGTAGGAAGGACAGTAGAATGAATCAGACATTATTACCCTATGCACATATGATTACATGGTCAGTGCGATTCTACATCATGTACAACTAGAAGAAAGAGAAGTTATACTCCATTTATGTATGATGTGTTAAATGCATTCTACTGTCATGTATAACTAATTAGAAAAAGTAAAAAAAAATAAAAATCATTAATCATCTACAGAGTGTGAAATTTCTAGCTTTTGGGAAATATTCATAGATTCTTACTATTTTATTTCTTTTATTCACTATTTATATTCTACCAGAGATTATCTCACTTTAACAAATCTCTAAGTTGCCACAGAGACCATTTCATATAGTACTTAAGAGCAAAGAGTTTGGAGATAATCTTGGATTTACATGCCAACTTTACAATTTACTAGTATGCAGTAAAGTGACCTTATGAATGATACATAATCTCTAAACCTCAGTCTCTTCACCTATAAAATAAGGACAAGTAGTGTTGGTATAAAGTTTTTATGTAACAATAAATGTAAAGCACTTAGTGTAACATCTGACAAAAATAACAACAATAACATTCGTTGAAGATGATTCTTCATATGGCTTGCTACACTTAGACTCTCTATTGTGGTCTCTCTGATCCTCCTAAGTTAAATGGAGGTGAAAATTTGGCAGGAACTACTTGGATAAAGTTTTTGCCCTTGTGGACTAAGGCTAAAGTTTTTGCCCTTGTGTCAGAGAGGACAGGGGTGAGATTTTTGAAATAGTAGACCATAGGAGAAGGTTGATTTACAGAGATTTATGGACTCCAAGAGTAAAGATCAGCATAACAACTCATATTTGTCCCCATCCTTGCTCCCAAGAGACTAAGAAGCAACTAAACATCTGAGATTAGTCAGATGTTCCTGAAAGGGATCTTGGATACAGGAGATTTTCTCCTGTTTTTATCCTCTTATTCCCTCAGTAAGCTCATCTAGGTCTAGACTTGTTATGTGAAGGAATACTAGCTATTACATTACCTTAATAAACAGTTCAGAGCTTCAGGGAACTCACAAAGAAAAACAACACATCCAAGAGACTAGCAGCCAGACTCAGTCAAAACAGATAGTTGCACATCTATCTGATGAAACAACTTCTAGAGGTGAAACACAACCACTAAACCAAGCAACTAGAAGACAACTGTAATGACACTAGTTGCCTAATCTCTTTAAACTTATCTTGTGTTCAAGGCAAAACAACTGCTGCCCCAGGTGAATAATACTTGATATAAGCCAATCATAAAAGTTCATTGATTGAGTGATTAGTTTAATTGGACAAATGTCCATTACTCTTCTATTGGTCTAAGAGGAAAATCTGGGAGGTTTTTGGTAAAAGTCTTGCTCACTAGAAAAATGAGATATTCTTGTCAAAAAGCTCCATTTTTGTTACTGGATGTTGTCATATCCGCTTATGGTGTCTGGAATTGCTGCTGCTATCATGCGACCATGAGGAGAACATGGTTGCATGATAGCAGCAGCAACACTGTAAGGGAAGTAGAAAGAAAAACACAATGATCCTTAAGAGATAGGTAGACCACTAGTTTGGCCAAAATAAAACCTCTTAACTATAGACTCATTATTATGTGAGATAGAAAAAATTCCTTTTTTCTTTAAAGCACTTTCATGTCATTATTTGGTTCCTCTGTTTTTTTCATGGCTGAAATTTCCTGATACAATTAATACAATCCATGCTCAGTCCCCAAAAAGTATTTTTCAGATTTGAAAATATTATGATTTTCCAACTGAACAATTTCATAAAGGAAGAAAGCCATTGCTGAGACTCAAATTTGTTGCTTGGGGGATCAGTTGAAAGAAGTGTCTTGAAGCACAGAGTAAAACCTAAAAAGGTAAACCATAAAAGAAAAATTAAGAGACTTAGAAACTTCCAAAAGCCTTATCATGAAAATAATAGATAATTTAGGAAAAAAAATTTCTAATCTAAAGAAAGGCTCAAGTCCACATTTTGAATAGGTTACCAAATTGCACATAGGATTAATAAAGAAAACAGTACCTAAAGCCTCTGAGTGGGAGGAAGGGGTCTTTGTGGAAGGAATAGTGTCTTGTTTGCAAAAATAATAGATGATTTTGTGTTTGTGGTCCCAGAAAAAAGGAAAGTGACTTAAGGGGGACAATGAAATGAATAGGAATTTGTTTTGAATAGCAGAACAAGGGGGAAAACAGCATAAAATGAATAATAAATACAAGCTAAGATGAAAAGAGTGCAGGTAAATTGGTTGTTCAGTCAAATATGAATGGACTGAATCCTTCCACTAAAAGACAGAGACTGTCAAAGATTGGATTAAATTCTAGTCATTTGCTACTTATAAGAAACAAACAAATTTTAAAGAAAGTTTGAAAATAAGGGGTGGCTAAACAGACTGTAGACCAGGAAAATAAAGAGGAAGGAGGAATGGCAGTATTAATATCAGACAGACTGCAGTGTAGGCTAATGAGTAGAAAAGCATAGACAAGGAATAGACAAGGAAATTATGTCATAACAAAAGGGCACTATTTATAAAGACTATAGAGTAATCATAAAACTCTAAAGATTTTTATAGGCTATAGTTTTATAATTATCTAATAAAATTAGAAATAAACATATGACTATGAGATGCAGTGAATAGTGTACTTAGTGAAACATTTGTAATCTTGCATGCTTTGATTATTAAAGGAAAGAAGTAGAAAATGAAGTAACATTATAGAAAAGAACAATAAAATTTATATGCAGATGTAATAAAGATAAAAGCTGAAAATAAAAAACATCAATAATAGAAAGAAAAATGAAACCAAAGTTGGTTCTTATGAAGATCAAACAAAATAGATTAACTTATAATGAATCTGATTAAGAGGGAAATTAGAGCAGAAACATTTATTTAAAAACAATAGGTAGTAGATACTTGCCTTTCTGTATATAAAAACATTTTTGAAGCTACCACAAGAAAATTATTCTGGCTTGAAATCGACCATTGTAATAGCCTAGAGACTCTATAATTACAGACATCACAAATGAAAATTTATGAGCATGGTATTTCATCTCAGTCAAGGATGGATGATGGTATGGTTTGGATCTTAAATTATCTCTCAAAGACCCATATTCAAAGGCTTGGTCATCAGCCTGTGGCATTGTTGGGAGGTGGTAGAAATTTTAAGAGGTAGGGCCTAGTGGAAGGAAGTTAGGTCATTGGGGGAGTTCCTTTGAAAGGAATATTGGGATGCTTGTCTCACTGCTTCTTGGCCTTTGTGAGGTGAACAGACCTCTTTTGCCATGTATGCCACCACAGGTCCAAATTGATGGTGTGGAACAACTATGAAATCTAAAGTCTATGAAACATGATCCAGAATAAATCTTTGTCCTTAGTTATTTGTCTGAAGATTTTTTTTTCCAAAGCAACAGAAAGCTTACAGAAATGACTTAAAATTTGTTGATGGCCTAATTTCTCTTCCATGTACAAGAAAATAAAAAAATAAAGTCCAGATGATTTAAGATCTAAATGCAAAACAAAACAAAAATCCTGAATGAAAATACTGGATACTATGCATATAATCCAGGGCAGAGAGGGAGTTCTCAACCAAGACTGGTAGCCGAAAAACTGCAAAAGAAAGAGAAAGATATTTTATCTAAAAAAAAATACCCTTAAACAAAATCAAATACAGAAATAATGGCTATAGGAGAATAATTATAATGCAGAGGCCATGAATTAGTATCTACAATATGCAAAGAACTATTACCAGTTAAGAAGAAAATAACAATAAAAAAGACAATGTAAAGATTCAAGTCCCAGAAGAGCAAATTCAGATAGCCAACAAACATTAAGAGTTATCTATTTTTTTAAGTACTCATTGAAATACAGTTATACTTAAATGAGCTACTGACAATAATTTATTGGACATTTTAAAAAGCTGTAACAGATATTGTTGATGAGGGTTTGAAGGAAAGGGTATTGAATTGTTTTGAAAAGCCATCTAGAAATATCTTTTAAATGCAAAAATATATTTACCCTTTGGTTTAGAAATCCCCTTCCTAAGAATAAATCCCATAGGAGGAAAAATTCCACTAGATGTAAGAGCATATGTGCATAGATGTTATTGCTGTATGTTTCATATAGGAAAAGCAATTGGAAACAAGGCCATCTCTGTCATTGGAAGATGGTTACACAGTGGAATATTATGTAGCTAATAGAACATTTCTGTTTATACGTATATAGATACTTATAATTTTATATGGCTATAAGAACATGGACAGAAATGCAATAGAAAACTTATTAGGTTGTTAAATTGGTTTCCTATGGGATGGGGAAAGGGGCCAAGAAAAAAGAGGGGGAGTTGTAGTTAAAGTATGCATGATAAATTCACATTATGCATTTATATGTGGTTAATAAATGTGTGTGTGACATTTTTAAAAAGCAACAGGAGCTTAGCAACAAGGCATTTAAAAAGTAATAACATTAAGATATCTCGGAGGACAGAACCAAGAGCAATACTAGGAACTAAGCAAGAACTTGAAATTGAGAGGTAAGAATTGTGTGAGAGAGACATTTCAAATAAAAGTACATAAAAATAAAAATTGTTAAAGATCAAAGAGCTATTATATTGGCTGTTGGTTTACCCCTTAAGTCAAAGTAGATTATTTTTTTAAAATATTTTATATGGCACCAGACTTTGGTAAAATTTCCCCTGAGGAAGTTTTCCAATATGGGAAATGTAATTAAAATTCATTTTTACATAGTGTTTAAGACCATGATATTGGCCACTATTTAACAGTGTATGGCTGAGACTTTTGTAATTTTTTAACACTAAAAAGAAACCAAATATTAGAGAGAGAGAGAAAGAGAGAGAGAGAGAGAGAGAGATACACAAATGTAGTAATACTACAGTGCTTCAGGTTTATGGATCCTGTTCAAGTCTTTCAAAGATCAGAGAAATTTCATAGGTGCCTGTAACATACCACCTAGAGGTAGTAATCCTTGGCATGCTAGACTCTGGTCTTGAGATAATATTAATGTATCAATAAATAATAAATACTTAAGAATTATCTTTATCAAAAATATCTATGCATTGATTGTAATATCCACAATATTTTTTTGTGGTGGGGGGATGGTACTAGGGATTAAACCCAAAGAATGCTTTGCCACTGAGCTACATTCCCAGGCCTTTTTATTTTTTATTTTGAGACAGAGTCTCACTAAGTTGTTTAGGGCCTTGCTGAATTGCTGAGGTTGGTTTTGTAATCCTCTTGCCTCTGTTGGGGTTGCTGCTGGGATTACACACATGTGCCACTGTACCCGGCAATAATTTTTCTTAACATTTTCTTCAACCCCAGTTTGGCTCAGTTATTCAACAAGTATTTATTCAGACTACTCACTACTAAGGCAGCCATGCCTTGCACTAATCATTCACAGTATTTGTGGGATAGAACTTAACTATTACTGCATAACAGAATGATAAGTCAAACCGTAGGTTGTGGAATATATTATGGGCTGGTTGGACCTTTATGGAATTGCATTTTTTTTTGGTCATGGATATCCAATGCCACATTAAAATAGGACTGTGTACTACAGCACATCAGCCAAATTCAATCATGTGAAGTTCTACTCTCTTCATGTGATGATATCTAACACTTAATGAATTCAGCTTGTCAATGGTCAGAATTAAAGAATCTTTTACACTGCAAGGGCCACTTGTCCCCATGGGTCTTGATGTAGTACCTTGACTCCATAGACTTAGTTTCAGCTCTCTGAAGTACTCAAAGACCTGCTGATAGTAAAATGTTTCGTGTGACTTACTCTCACTGAAGTCCCTTAGAATGTAGACAGGAGTTTGGAGCTGAGAAAAGATTGTCATCAGGTTCCAAAATCTTTAATAAATATTAGTAAGGACCAGAGATTCTATAACTAATTCTATAACAATATAAAGTTGTTCATTTGTATATTTTCATACCCAAACGAGTTTTTATCTTTAAATTCCAGATTCTCAGGTAGCAGGGGTGTATATAGGAAATTCATTCAATTAAATTTTTTTGAATGTCAAGTTCCTAAAGGGAAACTTGAACTACTTTAGGACCAAAGCAATTATCTTTGCCTTCATGGATTTACATGGGAGTTGAGGAAATGCAAACAGGAGACAAAAAGCATAATAAACTACCAAGTGTAGTATATTAGTAACAATTTATGTGATAAAAATAGAGTAGAGTAATGGGGAATTGTGTGTTGAGTGTTGGCAAAATTTTTCCTAAAGGTTTAGAAAAGAAAGAGTAAGTAATCAGGATATGGCTTAGTTTGCTTAATGACTTTTTGATGGAATCTATTATATATATACATTTTTGCCTTTGTAGCAGACACATTACAAAATTAATAAAATTTATCAAAACAATGTACATTCCCTAGTATATGTGTGTTTGTGTGTGTGTGTGTGTGTGTGTGTGTGTATGGTATATATGGTATATATGATATAGAGATATATGGATATATATATACATATATGAAGATATATATATATATAGATATATATATGGATATATCTCCTAATGTAGTTCAAGTTCCTAAAGGGGAACTTGACATTCAAAAAAATTTAATTGAATGAATTTCCTATGTACATACCTGCTACTTGGAAAATCTGAAATTTAAAGATAAAAACTGGGTTGGGTTTGAAAATACACAGATGCACAACTTTATATTGTAATTATATATATATATATAATATATTGTAATTATATATATAATATATTGTAATTATATATATATATATACACATATATATGGGATATACATATTAAGGAATGTACACTGTTTTGATAAATTGTTCTAATTTTGTCATATGTCTGCTACAAAGGCAGAATATCTTTTGTAAACAACTTGAAGCAATTATTTTGTTCTAAGTTTTTTTTCACAGCTTTTCTGAGCAGTTTATTCTGTTTTAAAATATTGTTTCAAGATAGTTTTTAAGAAATCTAAATTATAGTAGAGGAACTAAGTTTTGATACATCATTAAAAGGTTTTGTGTATCAGGGAAAGATCATAGAAAATTTATGAAAACAAGGAAATCCTTTATTTTGGATTGCAGGACTTAAAAGTATAACATAAAGATCTAAAGTCTATCCAGAAATTTAGAGAGACTTCAGTTAGAGAAAAACATGAAGAAAAAATTTAGATAAGTAGAATTTTGAGACTTAACTACCTGTTAGAATAAGTAATCTCATGTTTTCATTAGGTACATGTGTATAAAAGGGGAATTATTTTGAAATTTTTGACGGCACCCAACTAAAGAATGTAAGGAATAGTTTGACACTCCCAAATGATGCTTTTTAGTTAATAGACCTAATTCAAGACTGCATGTGAATGGAAAATTACTTTATTTTTTGTCTGGATTGCATGTTGCTATGAATAAATCTGTATTTCTTTGAATTTCCCCATTCTGTATCTCTCCTGGTATTCCTAAGGTCAGTTAAGCACAGTAAATAATCTTCACTCAGCAAGCAATCCAAATCACCATTTTCCCGTCTGATGTAACTAATAAATTCTAAGCAAACTACAAACTCCTTGTGAAGCTTCCTAATGGATGCCTCACTGAACTGAAGATTTTTGGAAGCAAAATAAAATAATCATCTAAAGTTGAATGTTTTGGATCAAGGTTACAAGGTCAACACTAAATTTAAAACCAGTTTGAGAGACATTTTTTTTAATGGCACTTAGAAATTATGGCTAAAGGTCAGGCTGTTCCATGTGATGTTGCTCAGATCCTTTGATGCTAAAAGTCTACAACTGACTTATGTGTAACATATATTTTTTAAAACATTAACTGTGATTTAAAGTAGCAAGAGACAGTGTTCAGGCCAGGGAAAATAAAGTCTCCCTCTCCAGTTTTTTGGTTGAAATTTTTTGAGTTCAGTAATTTTATTGAACCTGAAAAAATATTATTAATAGCTGCCTTCACAAAGGGAAATAGGGAAGCTGGCCCCTGTCAATTCCTGCTTAGGAGTTTCTGAGATATTCTGAGATTGTAAGAAAACTGTGGATGAAATCCATACCAATTAGAGATCTTGTGTGTTTGGAACCATTTAAAAATGCTGTGCAGGGCTCAAAGGAATTAGTAAAGGCTGCTGCAGTACAGCTACATTATTAATCTCCAAAGAGAATAGATACCAGATGTTCACACTGCCTAAAGGACACCTCAGTGTTCTTGATGGTCTTTAGTCATATTGTCCTTTAATAGACTCAAATGCCTAGAATGATTGTGGGTAATAAGGCCATGTGATCTCTATGTCTGAAACTATCAATGAACATTTTTGAAGAAATGCACTATTTTTGATAAACAGGAAAAATAAACCTATGTTAAATTGGCATTTGTAAAAAAAAAATGTCTAAAGCAAAGTAGTAAAAATTATTTGCCTTTTTTTAAAAAAAATTTCAGTTGGCCCAGTGATAGACATATCCAAACTAGTAACTGATTATCTTTGTTTGTTTGTTTGTTTCCTTAAACAAAGGAAATTTATTTCTCATAGTTCTGGAGGTTGGAAAATCCAAAATCAAGGACCCATTCAGCTCCTGGTAATGGCCCTGTTCCTGTCTTCAGATGGTCATTGTCTATTTTTCCCCCCTTTAAAATTTTGTTATTGTTGTAAAATGCTAAACATGTAACATAAAATTAACCTATTAACAATTTTGAAGTGGACTAGCATGAAATAAAGTCATGTTATACAGCCATTATCACCATCCAACTCTATAACTCTTTTCATTTTGTAAAATCAGAACTCTATATCCATTTAACAATGACACCTGCTTTCCTCTTACCCCAGCCTCTGGCAACCAGTATTCTACTCTCTGTCTCTATGATTTTGAGTGTCTAAGTAGAAAGTTATTATTGTTTAATTAAATTTAATTTTGTTGTTAAATAATGAAATGTGTTATATTTTCTTTATTAATTAGTTCATGTAAGAAATATATGAGGTAGGTCTTGAGGATGTGTTAGTAAACAAAATAATCTTGATCTCATTGTACTTATTGAAAAAATAAAACATTAATTTTAAAGTATTCTTATAAATAAGTAATCACAAATCATGATATACGGTTTGAAGTGAAAGTACCAAATGCTGTTAACTTGTTTGACATGAGAACCTAACCTAGAATTTAAGCTCTGGATTCATTTCTTCAACTGTATTTATGAGCACCTACTTTTTCCTCAAAAAGCAAAACATATTACAATGGTCATTAAAAGCATCACACCTATCACTCTTTGTTCAATAGACAAAAAATACTAGAACAACAATAAAAAAAATTTTAAATACACTAAAAATTTTAAAATATCTTTTAGCCTTTCTTCAACTATCACTTCTGTTCAATGTCCTTAGGAGCATTTGAGTAATGCTTAAAATAATTTAGCATGTTTACATATTTTTATATCAATCACTTTATTGCAAAATTGTAGGAATGTTATATTTAAAATTTTAAAGCACTCTATAAAACATAGAAAGGTGGGACGGATAGGACACCCAGAGTTCAGATATCTTAACACAGACATACTGTGTTCTCCCTGTAGCCATCATCCTGTTTTACCTTTCTTCCCTGAGAGCCTTGGTAGTCCTTTGCTCACTCTCCACATCACTTTGCTCTTCAGCCTAACACTAGTTGTTGAATTCAGCAGTGTTCTTTCAGACCTTTTTAAGTTGCCTTTCTGTAGAATGTGGCACTCTATGTGCCCTCCAATCTTTAATCATTTTTCTCTATTGGACTCTGTCCTGTTTCTCTTGTCTTCCCCCTATTTCTTGAAACGCTTTGTTATTTATTTATTTATTTATTTATTTATTTATTTATTTATTTATTTATTTATATTGACTCTTCCTCTGACCAACTTTTAAGTACTTGCGTGTTCACCTCTTCCCTATATTCCTGCCTACCTGTCCTTATACATTACCGTGCTGTCCTTTATGTTCTGATGACTTCCACACTATATCTCCAAGGATAGTTCTCACCAGCCCTCTGCCTCCTACAGAGTTACCCAAGAAACTGCTTTTATGATTTTACATGCAAAAATGTATGTCCAGCATGATCCAGCTAGTCATAGGGCCTGGAAACCTAAAATTTACCTATTAATAATTTTGAAGTGCATAGTTCACTGGCATGAACTGTCCTCCTGCAGGGTCCCATATATACTGCAGTCACAAAAATCAGTGAATTTGGCTCTTAATCTCTCTGTAGCCTCTCCCGTGTTCTACTGTCCATTGTAAATGTCTTCACTTGAACACCATCAGTTCTGTTCCAGTGTATAATCTTCCAACTATATTTTTGTTTTCATGCTCCTTCTTATCCCTCACCTTCCAGCATACTTCTAGCATCTTCATAAAACTCAAATATGATCATGAGAGTAGTCTGTTTAAAAGCCTTCCATTGGACTCCCAAATATCCTGTCATCCAAAATGCCACCAGCAGCAATGTCACCTCATTTAGAACTCCTGGGTTACTTAACAACAAAATGAAAACCATGGTAACTGGTAACCAGAATAAATTAAGCCTTCTTCACAGTACATTGCATTTAAATTTTATTAGTATTCTTATCTTCATAAAGTTTTAGAATCTATCTGTAGATTTATGCAAATTTCATTTATGTTTTAACCTCTGTGCTTTCCAAGGTAAGTATTTTAAATATAGTTTTTGTTTATCACTTAATAAAGCTGAATGAAGCATGGAAGAAAGTTTGCCAAAGTCATTGATTTTTTTTTTTCATAACTGCTGTCAATCCCTTTGTCCTGACTAGAGTAATATGCCCCTTGAGACTCTTGCTTATTTGCAGTAATAAAATCATGTCATGAACATACAGGGA
The DNA here is from genome assembly GCF_001458135.2 of Marmota marmota marmota. Taxonomy (NCBI): domain Eukaryota; kingdom Metazoa; phylum Chordata; class Mammalia; order Rodentia; family Sciuridae; genus Marmota; species Marmota marmota. Next base: position 41,594,207 of record NW_025999853.1, on the reverse strand, counting down.
GATATTTGTCCCTATGTTTGCAATGGCAGGAAGGTATAATGTAGTAAATTCTCAAATAATATTAAACATAAAATATAAACTTGAAAAACAGCTTAAGATATTTCTTTTACTGAGCTAGTCAGTGGGAAGGCTCTCTGCCCTGCTGGTTCCAAGCTCAGATGGCATTGCCAAGCTCATGAAAGGTTAGTCTCAGACACTTAGCCCGCAGTCAGTTTTTAACCACAGGGTTAAACCTGAGCCTGTTAAAGCTTCTAAAGCTTACATTAGTTTTACTATTTTTAATCAATAAGATAAAAAGAATTCAATTGTGTTTACAAAAAAGTTATGATGCCTAAAATCTGTTGCTTCACATAAAATAATAGATTGAGACTAACATCAGTAGTTTATTTTTTTTTAAATTTCAGCTTCTTAAGATGATATAGACAGCATGCATGTTTATTCTCCTCTCTCTCAAGAGACTCCTTTAAAATGAGAGTCAGAAGAAGAAGAGGAAGAGAAAGAGTAAAAGAAGAAGAAACACAGTGCAAAAAAAAAAAAAAAAAAAAAAAAAACTGGAGTGGGTGGGCCATGTTGAGCAGAAAAGAAGTTTAAAAACATTTTCCAGTGGGGTGGGTGGTGGAAATGGATATGACTAATTAAAGAAAGTTGCATCCCCAAGTGTGTAGGAAAGTTGTTATAGAGATGCCTAGCAGGGTTACAAAGCTCAGAGCTTAGAATTAGCAACAGCAAAATGGAGTGCTGACAAGGTGCTTACTCAAAAGTCTGAAGAATAGGTAGACCAGTTTTACATCTTCCTCACCTTCACATTTACAATGATAGCTTATCAGTTTCCATGAGAAAAAAAATCCTGGAAGATAGATACTTTTAAAAAGACTTATTAAACAGTGTATCTGAGAGAATTGGAGCTCTTATTGAGGTGTTGGTACCACCTAGTAAACTATTGCCTTTCAGGTTGTAAGGGAACCCCAGAATAAATCTTGCTTAGTTAGCAAATAATGACAATGTTCCCAGAGCTCCAGGCAGCTTTTCTGTTTAGAGATAAGACCTGCTAAGGAAACAAACTGATAATTACAACTAATAGCAAAGGAACCTACATCAGACTCTAAGATATCTGACCCAGGCTTCCATCCTATAACAGGAGGTAGAGTTGATCAGGGATCACCAGAGATAAAAGAAGAACACTACACCCTGGGGGAAATAAATTAAAACAAACAAACAAGCAAAAAAAAAGATAAGGAGAACATTGCCCTAGAGGAAGCAGAGATATTTTAGAGAATAGTGGAAAATTAAAAACCAACCCTCTAATTCATATTCTCAGAGGTATTTGAAAAGACATTTCACTTATAAAATAAAATGATGGTGTTTTTTAAAAGCAATCAAAGAACAAGAATAATGTGAAAAAAATCAGTTTTCAAAATATTGCAATGTCATTTATATAATTTTGTTAAACATTTAACATGTTACATATGGATATAGACATATGTTGAAAATAAATCAAATAAATATAAAAATAAAAACAAGTGTAGGAATGGTACATAAAACAATTACTTTTGGTTCTTCAAGAGGTAGAGGAGTAGAGAGAAGGCTGGAGTCAGATCTAGCTGTAATCATAACATTTTTCTTTGTAAGAGAAAGAGAAAAAAATCAGAAGCAAATATAGGAAATAATGTTATTCCCTGTTACATCTGGGCAGTTAATAGGTTAAATCATGCTGTGTATTTTTTGCATATACTTGAAATATCTATAATTAAAATTTCAAAAAGTAAAATTGTGAATTACAAAGATTTTACACAACTGAATAATAAAGTCATGATCCAAACAAAAAATGAAAAGAAATGTGATATATCTTTTAACAATAATGTAATGGAAAAAAGGAAAAATCTTTTTGACTTTAGGCAACTTAGGATCATGACATTTGGACCGTGGAGAATGAAAAACAATGCTAATACCCTTTAGCTCTTCAGTTAGCAGCAGATATATAGCATAATAATACAAATGCTGTATATTAGTTTTCATCTCTTAGAATCTATAGAAAAGCAAAGAAGACTTAGTCATGCTTGGTTGCTGGATGGGAGGCCAAGAATCCATTGGAGGGAACATGAAAGCGCTAAGGCCGTTTTACAGAGTGGGGTGTCAGAGAATATTATGTTGTGCTACAGGATATTCATGTGTTCGTGTGTTCATTTGTCAGATAGTTTCTTGAACACCTTTTATGTAGCAGGCACTATTTTAGGTGGTTGGCAATATCGTGATGAACAAGCACATTTCCGGCTTTTGTTGAACTTAAATTCCAGTTTACGAGGTAGATGTTACCAAGTGATGTTTTAAAAAAATTAAAAATCATATAAGTATCAAATATTGGAAAGGGGATGCAGGAGATTAAGTGTAGACATGAATACTAAATCTCTATCTTTCATTAGAAAAATTAATTCAAATGTCTAACAGCATTGTTTAATGGTAGAAGTGCCCTAATCTGGGGAAATCATGGTGGAAATGTTTTGTGACTATCTGTGCAGGTGTTAGCTACAAAGGACTGTTGGGAACTTGAAATGTGGCTCATGTGACTGAGGAACTGTAATTTTATGTAATTTTAATTAATTTAAACTTAAATCATGACATGTGCCTAGTAACTACTGTGTTGGACAGCACAGGATTAAAATGAATGAATTAAGAGGTAGCAGCATTGTTTTAGAACTAAACAGAAAACCTATTAATCAGTTGCCTGTGGGTGGGTGAGGGATTGAAAGGGAAAAATCTCATCACGAGCCATCTTGCACTGTTTGATTTTCTACTACATGCATATATTTGGTTGATTACTACTTAAACTTTTGGAAGACTAGATTGCAACCAAATGGGTCTTTGAAGGGGAGTAGAGAATCATTAAAGTGAGATAAAAGTTATACTTGAAATGTAAGTCCAAATGAATAATTTGGCAAGAATCAGGGGTCTAAGCTTCAAACAATTCTTGTCAGCAGGGGACCTTCATAGGGAGTTTCATCATTTGTCTTGAGATGGCTAATAAGGTAAATTGTGGTCAGTGAGGTAAATACTCTGGCTACAGGAAAACCAAAAGCTGAAAAATTTGAAATATATCCCTAGAATTATGGAGGTGTGACAATTAGCACACGCTAAAAATGTGGATCTACATCTCCAACTTATCTTCACAAAGCTGTGCTCCAATATAAATCAGCAATATTTATTTATTGCTATACTAGTGGTTGAACCCATGGGTTCTCTACCAGTGAACTATATCCTTTTTATTTATTTTTTAAAATTTTAAGACAGGGTCTCATTAACTTGTCCAGGGTAGCCTCAGAATCTTGTGATCGTCCTACTTCAGCCTTCTTATCACTGGAACTATAGGAATGAACTACTATGCCCAGCCAAGTCATCAATATTAAACCATCACCCAAGCTCAACTGGCATTCATTGTGCTCAAACTTAGTTTACATTTGAAGATAAGAAAATATTTGTAATTACCTTTCAATTCAATAAACTTTTGTTCATGGGTAGTTTTTGCTATCTTCTATTGATTGGATATATAGCCAACTTACTGAAGTTCCTAATTTTTATTTAGGGGGAGGGGAAAGATGTAGGGGATGTAGAAGCTGCATAGCAATCTTTGTTAAGAATAGAGGAGTGAAGGCCACACTTCCTAGACATGGTACAGTGGGTATTGGCTTCAAATTTTTTGTAAACTGTTGCTAATTTTAACAACTTGTTTAAAAGATTTTGAATGAAGGAGGAGTAGGTAGGGATAGGAAGCTGAGGAGGTTTTTCCTAGGAAGCTGTTGGAGTGAAGCATTTAAGATGTGTCAACAGAACACTACTTGTGAAAAGTCATGTCATTGTTCAACTATGGGTTCAAGTAAACCCAGAGCAGCTACATCAAGCTACATTATGGGGAAGGAGCAGAATGATTTTTTTTTTAACTGCAATGTAGAGAAAATCTATTGTGATTTAGGTGATAGCAACACCAAGGAGCCACTACTAATATTCTGTATCACTTATTCTTACAGTAGAGATGTAAATGGGCATGTTCTGGATTTGCTTCACATTATACAAGAAATATTAAGTTATAACTGCAGATGCATGTGGCCCAGTGGCTGAATAAAACTGAAGAACAGGCCTGCTTCAGTTGCAGTAGCTGTATTTATTTGCTATCTGGAGATGGCAATTCCTTGAGGGGAGAATGTATTTATTGAAAAGAAGATATTCTTGATACTAGTAGGCTAATATATAAAAGCACAGTTTATATTCTTTGAAATGAAATGATTATAGGCCCAAATCCAAACTCACCAAATGGAAACAAAGGGATGTATTGGGGGTGGAGGGAGTGCACTCTGTTTTTACAGGTTTTCACATGACTTTCCTTTTAAAAAGTGCATGGAATGCATCCAAAACAAATAATGTTTTGTTAGATGAGAAGACCAAAAGGAAAAGCCTAAAGAAAGGAGGATGGATGATCTTTCTTTAATGTCAAAACTGACATAAACACTCCCCTCCCCCCACCCTTTTGCTCAAGATAATTTTCTCAACAAGAGGCAGATTGCTTCAGTCTTTGCCTATCACCCTTTGAAGCACTTTCCTTATTATTAGCAGTGGGGGCAGGGTTTCCTTTGAGGATTTTTACAGCAGTGAAGAGTTCCTCCTTTAAATACTTTCACATGATGAGGGAATTCCGCTTTCAAAGTGCTGTCATCACTGTGGCTTCTCTGCCATAAGACAATTTATTCTTGGACGAAGGTCCTTCTTAGCTTGATTGTCATTAAGGACTTACCTTTCTGATGGATTCTCTTTCCACAGACTTTGGCTTTTTCTGAGGGACCTAGCAAAGCAACTCGCCAGTCTCCTTTGTTAACCTTACTGGTGAAGTTAGCTCTGATTTTTTCCCCCCAAAATATGTTCCATCACTGGGGATTATAGTCTTCAACATGGTTTCTCCTGTCAGTCTCCAGTGATCAAGATTTGGGTGACAAATCGAATATTGCATATGAGAGCTGCATTTCTTCCACAGTGCAAAAGGACACTGTGAATTGGAGGAGTTTTGAAATGTCTTTATTGATTTTTGTTTTCATTATTTTTAATTCCTCTTTCAATGAAATAATTCCATGTTAAACAACAACAACCAAAAAAAACAAAAAACAAAAAAACATTCAAGTATTAGTAGTTCCCCAGGAACACTGAGGTCTTTTGAGAACTTCTACTCTATTTCACCCCGTTCTATTTTTTAATACAGTTTCCTGGAACAAATTTGTAAATATTTAATTCAGGTAGACAAAATACATAGCTCATTTGAAAGAAGTCTCTTCCCTTCCAAATCTTTAGTGGACAAGTATTCAAAATTATTAGGAGAGAAGTAGAATTAGGAAACTCTAGATACAATTGACGGTTTTCTCAATGCTACTGCTGAATGGTAAGTTTCTAAGTCTTTGTGGTTATTTTAGGTAAATGAATAAAAAATTATGTATGTCTCAAAGTAGATTGCATTATTTACATCATTACTCTTGGACTTTCCCTTTGAGTAGTTTAGCCATTAGAAAGTGAGAGAATAGGTATTGTTTTGGGGTGCATTCATTATCTGCTTTAGTGTCTCAGAATTGAAACAATCAACTAATCCAGACAGGAGGGTAAAGATTTCTTACAGCCTTCAGCCTCCTAGCTGCTAGAGTGCTTAAATTGAAGACCTCTCAGGCTTTTATTAAGGAAGAAAGTGGAATCTAAAGACAATATGAAAGCCAAAATGCTCAGATTCTAGTTTTGGCTCTGCTGCTTAATGCCTGTATAGCTTAGATAAGTAACTTACTCTTCTGCTCTCAGAAGAGTAAATTAATAAGGCTACTTTATATGTATATGTATACACATATACATATGTGTGTGTGTGTGTCTATTTTGAATGCACCTATTTTGAATTCAAAAATAGGGGAAAATGTATGTGTGTGTACACGCATGCACACACACGTGCACAAAGATAACTTTATGGTAAATTTAAAACAAGTTTCATACTCTTTTCTCTGTTTACTACTGAATCAATTGTGCCCCCCCCCAAAAAAAATAAAATGATTTAGGCCATGGAAGGTTAAAAAAGAAAGAACACAGTGCAAAAGGACACTGTGAATTGGGAGAGTTAATAGATAAATGGCTTTAATTTTCAGTGTCCCAAATATCACCACTAACACTTGTCTTCATGAGCAATTGACACTTCTGTCATTGAACAAAGATACCCAAATATATCAAAACAACCATTGTAAACCAAATTCTATAGCTTAGAGTTTATTTAGGAAATAGGCAGAAATAACTTTTTTAAAAATGATACTGACACTTAGCGTAACTAATTTTTGAAATGTTAAAGAGTCTAGAAGTTTAAGGTTTTTCCTGGTTTTTTGTAGCAACTTTGAGCTATAATCAAGGAGTTGGAGAGTGTTTAAATTTGTTTTGTTCTATCTAGCCCCGACTGTGAGGACTATACTCTTGTATAGTGGGGGATGGGGAGCTTGGGCCAGTTTCTTATAAAAACTTGGCATGAGCTAATTTGTTTTTTATTTTTTTGAAACTGGAAATGATATTGTTGAAGTTTGCATTCTGTTGCAAACTTTCTCCTATAAAGTGAGCAAGTCTGTTCCCAAAGAACATAAGTCATGCTCCAGATACACCTTGTCCTGGGAAATTTGATCCGAATGGTTATTCATCTTTTTATACTTTGATCATCCAAAAAAAGAACTAAAAAAAGCCAGACCGATTAACTGATTGTATTTTGCACAGTGTCATAATGGAAGATAAATAGTGCTTCTGGGTCATGCCAGTGACTCTGGAGACAAAAGAAAGAATGGGGACAAAGAACTTTCAAAATTTGGGAAAACTATTGGATGGCCTAATAATGTCTCATGAGACATCAAACCCCAATGCAACTATAAGTTGGATGTGAGAAAAGGGTTAGTCTTAAAAAATAATTGTGTCTTGCAAAATATACTTCAGCTTTTGACTTTTTTTTTTCAAGTTGAAAAAGTTAAGCATAAGTCATATTCTAAGTATTGACATTATTTGCTTAGTACTTATTTAAAATTGCATTCTAATCCACAAATGTATCTCTCTCTTCTCTGTTTCTGTTTCTTATGCCTGCTCCACCCAGGTTGGCCTTCCTTCCATGACGTGATCAGTTCTGAGGCCATCACGTTCACAGATGACTTTTCCTACGGCATGCACAGGGTGGAAACAAGCTGCTCTCAGGTTAGTTAACCCCACCTGACAACCCAATAGGCCACTCACTTGACATTGCTAACACTTTCAAGACTCTTGCTTGTACTGAATACAGCAACCAATGTCAACCAACTATTCACTAGTGGAACAGACAAGCACAATGAAGTATTTTTAAATTTTGAATGATACCTCAGTCAGTCTTCAGGTGTTTTGCAAGTCTGATGAAATATTGATCTTTAGCTTCAACACTATTAAACAAAATCATTGGCAAGACAAAAATCCCTTCATTTTACTCAATGTAGGGGGGAATGGGCTATTCTCTAGGTAGGTATATGAAAATTTCATTTTGTGGCCTGGTAGAACTTGGTGTTTTGATAATCTTCTCTCTCAAGTTCATCATTCATTTGTAGTGCCTTTAATGTCTGTGATCCAAACACAGTCAATGAAGACCCCAGAAATGGCTTTTCTTGAATGGGTATTAGGAGGGAAATTGCAGAGAAGCTGTAGAAGTGGAAGTTCAGTGGTAGGCTAGTTGAGGACAGAGTAGCATGCCTCTCCTAGTATGTTGACATCCTCATTTCCAAGGAGGTTCTCATCAATACTGTCCATTCCTTTCTAGCCAAATTAATGCTGGCTCTAAGGGAGAAAATGAGCATGTTTTGAGAAGGAAGCAAGAGTAGTTAATTTGTTCAGAGACCTAAACTTATTGGTATTTTGTGCCTAAACCCAGAAATATAGCTAGAACTTCCATGTATACAGAATAAGAGTAACTGCATATCCTATGATAGGCAGGCCTTCTCTTCTAATCTGTTTTAAATAATAAAATATACAGTCCGATTGTGGCATGGACATTCATTGATACTACAAAGGGATTTGTTGGGAAATGTCTATAAACAGTTCAGGGGTAAAGGGGGTACAATCAGGAGGCTGCAATAGCAAAGTGATTGTGACAAGGACCTCCCTCAGGATTCATCTACTTACCCTTTATCCATTTTTTAAACCCCCTTTATCAAGCACAAGATTTTTAGGGAGTAGGTGGCATATTTACCAATTAGGGAGGGAGATTGGTTTGAACCTGACCACATGATGAAATTCTGTTTTCAATTTTGTAAATAAAAAATAATGCTGGCAATTTTACTGTCTTATAGATATGGGGTTCACTCTCTCCCTTGAAAGATAGATTATGTATCACATTTTCTTTATACCCTCATATCTCAGAAATGAGTCTCTGAACATGGTAGTGGGACTTTCTGATGCAGGCTTCATCCCCAGCCACTCTGATTTAATTGGGCTAGGTATAGCCTGCACCACTGCATTTAAAAACCTCCCCCATGTGATACTCTCAATAACCTAATGAGTTAGGTCCTGCTATTCTCCCTTATTACATAGTAGATGAAACTGAGTCACAAAGAGGGCAACTGAACTTTTGTAAACTTACGCAGATTTAAGTAGCAGAAGTGAAACTTCAGTGCAAGACAGTCTGAATCCAAAGCTTTATATGAGAGACAATGGAATGAGGGTAATGTTACTGGAAAGAGCCGTATTAGAGTTGAGGATGAAGCTCAATGGTAGAGTACTTGACTAGTGTTCACAAGGCCCTGGGTTTGATACCCAGCAACACACACACACACACACACACACACAAATAATAATAATAATAATAAATTAAATGAAAAATCCCATTATTTTCCTGTAGTTGTTTTAATGCAATTCAGTTTTGAAATCAATTTAATTATAATTGATGATTTTTATAAATGTCACCAAAAAATTAAGACTACCCAAGAATCTAGAATTTTTGACAAAAGGAAAGTATAGACAGGCTGGTACACAGGAATTTGTAATTTAAATACACAGTACTTAGTAAACCTTTTTTAAAGCTAATAGTTGTTTCTTTTAAGCTGCTCTATGACTGTGTCTTTCCTTTTCACTCACAACCCATTTTCAAACAATGAGTCCTATGAAAACAAGATTAAAAAGCACAGAAAAAGTGAGGTGAGGTATGTTATTCACTTTCCTTAAGGCTCTACTTTCTTATTTCTGAATTCTTAGAATTCAGTTGAAATAAACTTCCTCTTTTCCCTATGACAGCTCCAGATATCAATCAACAGTAATTAAGAAAAGATCATTCTTGAATGTGTCTTACAGTGACCAAAGAGGAATAAAACCCACAGGCAATGCCAAGATTAGGTGACATTCATAAGAGATATTCTGGCCCTCTGCACAAAGACTAAGTCTTTGGGTTCTTTCCTAAGGGTTGTGTGAAGACCTAATATTGACCTGTTCCCTTATGGCTTTTTATCTACCATCTTCACTTTTCATATTTAGAAAGTGTTAAACTCTTTCTTAAATAAAAGTTCTAAATTTAAAAAGAGAGAGAGAGAAACGTATTCCACTAAGGCATGTATGAAAGTACATGCTTTGCAGTGAGCTCCTGTAGGAGATTATTGGGTTCCAGCACTACAGACCCATAGGCTTGCTGGCTCTTTCTGTGTAAGCAGAGCCCAGGATGTCTGCCCCTAACAATTCAGCACAATAAGTTGAAGCATGCTGGAGATTCTACTTTAATTTCTTTGTCATCTAATTTGTGTGTTTCAAACACATTTATTTTCCTTTTATTGTTTTTTCTTTTCCTTTTTCTCATAAATCCCTTTTACCTTGACTTAAAAAAAACTGATGTAATATTTGTAATATGTAATATGTAATAACTATAACTGATGTAATAGTTCCCATGCTAGAGCAACCATTTGTGTTTTGCTTCCTATTTTCTCATTCTTAACATTATTTTTCATTTACTGGCTAATCTTTTTTTGACCTTTTTTCCCCCAGTTTAAATTGTCTCTTCTTATCACATCTTCCTCCTTTTTTTGTGGAGAAGGGTAGTTTTTGTTTTTGCTGGTGAGATAGTGTGGGAAGTTTCTCCTGGTTTGCTTTTTCCTTTTCCAAAATTCTTGTTTTCTCTTCTCTGGGGTGAATTGCATTAATGCAGTTTGTGTTGTGAAGAGTTTGTTAGATGCTTTTAGTATCTTACAGACATTCTCAGTTGAGCATGTTATGTGGAATACTTCTTCCTTTGGGGTAAAGGTGGAATATCTAAATATAAAGACTCTTTTACTGCCAACACAAATAAGCTATTTCCATTGAATGGAACCAGTAGATTCAACCTGCCTGCCTGCAATATGGTCTATGGGTTCCTAATTCTTGTTTTAGTACTAATACTCTTATTATTTTTTAAATTGTGGTATAATCATATCATGAATGCAATTAATTAGGCCTCATATTTGGGTAGGACTTACAGACAAGTTGGGAGCCTGTAGCCTACCACATTTATAGTACATTGTAGTTTTTCCATATGTTCAGTGACTTCTTAGGTAATAATATTTTAATGAAGTTCTTACTGAGAGCATTAAGATTGGTTCGGTCCTTATGCCACTTCTCTAAGAAATTTTGCAATTAGGTCCTTTTTACAGAGTGTTGTATAAGAAACCTGGCACGCTGTTTGGGTTAACAGAAAATGGGCAGTGGTAGGATTCCTCCTGCTTTCATGATTGTTACTTATGGAGGAATAGGCTGCCCTGTTGCATTTTGTTGTAGCCCTATTTGTTTCCTGTTTGCTCCTGAATTGAGGAATTGCATCCCAATTCTTTCTTCTAAAGAGGGTCTTTATCTTCAGTTTGCCTACTCTGGTGGGCATGTGTGTCTTCTCCCTGGCCAGTCATTTCCTCATGATTTCAATTATGAATAATCTTCCTTAATTTTATTTATATTTCAGTTTGTGATAAGTTAGGTTGCTTTTATTCCAGTTTCACTGACTATTGTGAATAATCGGTTGACAGCTTCTTCCTAATCTTCCAACTTCAGCCTATTAAGCAACACTTGGTCAGAAGATTAAATTCAGCACAAAGAGGCAAGATTCACATGGTCAAAGTGTAGTTGGCAAAGTAAGTCCCTCCTGGAAATACTTGGGGAATTTTTCCTTCTTCATATCAAAATTCTACATCTGGAGCAAATGGGAGAATAATAAATCACTTAACTTTTTGTAATAATCTTTGAGGAAACCATAGGATCCTTGTGTTTGCCCAAGTTGGAGTCTGTGACAGTTCCTCCTACTGCTTGAGTCTATGATTAAGTCTCTTATGTTTGTTTTAGGTCATTTTTAATTTGTCCTAGGTCAGCCAAGTCAATAGAAAGGTAGATATCTACCAATACAAAGTATTTTTCAGAAGTTAAGCAGTTTTTGGTAAAACTCCAAACCTTATTAATCTTCTGCAGATGACAAATCATATATTGCTGATGATTAGAGATACCCATGTATTACCCTTGGGTTTTAGACTCAACAGTCCATCTCTCTTTTTCTGATCTTTCAGTAAAATCATAATGCCAAACTGGTGACTTCACAATCATTTCCTTGGCAAAAGATTAATATCAAGAGCACAGAGGAAAAGGGCCCATACTTACACACAAGTGTCTTCATTAACAGTGGGAGAAAACAGAATACTACTGGCAAAGTAAATTGCTTTTCTTCTTAAAACTGTTTTCTCTTTCCATTTCTGCCCCATGTGCCCAAGTGTAAAAGCCCTGCTTTGAAAATGTTTCATGCTGTAGATCAAACACTTAAGAGAAAATGACAATAATAAAGCCCGAGCATCCTAGGAACAGTTAAGAGAAAGCCCTCTAGGACAGTGGGAAATACATCAGTGCAGAAATATGTAGCTGCTGAATACACTATTTGTGTTTCTCATGCACACAACTGAAAATTACAGTCAGAATTTAGATAATTATGTTAAATTTGATGCTCAATCATTTTTTTTTAGGAGGTCCTTTCCATGGTTCTGTACAGGTTCTTGTCAACTCTTCTGAGTGGGAGGCTTAGATGATAAGGATTTCTGTGGGAATTAAATTTTTTTTTTATTGGTTGTTCAAAACATTATAAAGCTCTTGACATATCATATTTCATACATTAAACAGTGAACCTTCTTCAGAGTGAGGTCTAGAATATTCAGGTGTGGTTTATATTTACCTGTAAAATAAAGAACTACATAACCATTAAAAACAACTTTCAAAACACACCAAAGATCCCATCCTGAAGTAAATCTTTAACAGCATGTTTCAGAGATTTCTTCATCGGGGAACCAGTTTGTTTCAGTTACAACCAGGTGTGCTGAGAGATCCCAACACATTGCCAATTGGCTAGAGCTGGGAGGCAGAGCTTGCAGGAGGCTAAAGAAACAATGCATCACTGACAACTTCCATTCATCATCCCAGCCTGCGCCAGGCCTGGGAGCTGGAAAGAATGGGCTCCATGTGCATTGCCCTCAGGGAGGAGCCTGCAGGGCTTGCACATTTTTCTAAGAAACCTGGTCTTTCATGGGAGACATAAAGGGCAATGTGTGGTTAGTCTTCTTTCAAAAGGCCTTGCCACTTTGCAGGCAACAGGTGGGCAGGTATGTGATTGCACAGATATAAATGACACCTGTCTACGCTTTAAAATGTTGCTCCACCCTTGGTAACATAAGCCTGGTGTGAATCTTTCAGAACATATTGTGACAAATATCATGAAGCCATTAGCTGTCATCACACCTTTCCTGAGAATTTTCCTACCATATCCCCAACCCATGTACTTGTTTGCAAGTGATTTTTGTTGACTTTTCAAACTATAATTTCTTTTCCCCACTTTTTTTTTTTTCCGCCTGTTTTAGGGACAAATCTAAAGGCAGCGTTTTCCTTTCTGTTTAACAGAAGACTGGTTCCAGATTAACAAATGAAGCTACAGATTAAATTACTGTAGTTTGGATTTTTTAAAAATGATTTGGGAAATGAAGACTTATTTCTAAATGGCTTCAAGAATATCCTTGCTATACTTTATTTTTGGAGTAATTTAAATAGAACTGTTTTCTTAATATGCTCAAAGGATGATTAAGAAAGGAAGGCCATATAATATATTTTTCCCAGATAGCTGCAATCTTTCTTTAAACACATGCACACCCCCACCCTCCCATCTAAGACTTTTATGCAAGAATGTCACCTTTTAGATGCCAGATGATCAAATGCCAAAGCTGTCTGAGAGATCAGTAATTGTATTCATACCCTGGTCACCAGGAGCACCAATTCCTATTGGCCTGCACACCGGCTATTTTGGCAGGCAAAAATATGCGTATTCCTGTGACCATTGGGCAAGCAGATATATTCTTACTAGTGCATCTTAGCAGCTGATGCCTGAAAATTTGGCCTCAATTGTTTATAGAAAGGAAAAGCAATCTGAGCTGTCAGCTTTGATATTACCTAAACCTTCATTGAATGTGGTAAAATAATGCAAGATTTGTTTTTTAGGCCTGTTTCATATTTTCCAGGCAATAGATCAAATCAGTTCAGGGTTCATTTTTAGTTCTTTAATAAGCTGACACAGTATATTGGAAGAAAAATAAGAATGCACTTGTAACATGGAAATGCTATATAGTCAAAGTTACTGTTAGTGCTATTTATTAATAACTCAGGATCCCTTGAGATTGAGTTTAGCTCTTTAAGTAGGGAGACTGAGGTTCTAGTTCTTTCCAATGTAATGAGCATCCTGCCTCATTTCTCTCTCATCATCTCCATTTAGTATCTCAGCCCCAGTCCCTTGTCAATTCATATCTTTCCTTGCAATTTATAAGATTTTTATACATTGAATCAGCCCAGTGAGAAGAATTAATAAATCATGTATAGGCCTTTTCTGTCATGTTCTTATCTAAATCATGACTCTACCCTCTCCTCAAAATGCTCTCCCATAGAATATCTGCTACTTTCAGGTTCTTATTCCCAGGGAGACCTGCTCTGGACTTTGATGCTTCATCGTCTTCATATCACGGTCTGTTTTTATTTTCCTTCCCTCCTTAGCATTGATTTCTACATACTACACATTTAGTTCATAATTTTCTTGAATATTGTCTGTCTTTCTCACTGGAACGTAAGCTCTTGAGGCCAGGGATTATTGCCCACACCTCCAGAATCTAGGACAGAGCCTGGCAGGTAGTAGACACCACATAATGTCTGTTAAATGAAGGAATGGAAGTCATTTACCCTAGCTTGGGTGTTTTTGTTCCATGACAGATGATGTGTTTTCGGGACCCATTGAGTGTGGTACACTAATATCTCCATCTTCTCCTGGCCCTGCTGAGAAAGGGTGGGAGAAGTGGCATGCTCTTGTCTCCTGGAGCCATCCTCAATGTTGAGGCGGTCAGTGCTGGGCTTTAGTCAGATAGCCAGCCTTTTTTGAAAAACTTTCTGAGCTGGATTTCTTTTAAACACTATCCTAAGCAACCATCCGTCCTTCTGTCTGTCTGAACTCCAGGCATTTTCTCCTTCCCCAACTTTTTGAATAATCAGTGGTATTGATTTTAGCTAAAGAGTATCTTCCTTTAGCAAAAACTCCACACTGTAGTTCAGGAGGTAAAGAAGCCAGCATGATGCTGCACTAATGGGAGCCAGGAAAAAATAATTGCGTGAGCTCAAGACATTTCCATTTGCTATACTTGCAGCCCTGGTGACCGTGACATAAATCTGTTGAGCCTTGCCATTGCTTCACTGGGTTCCAAGAACATCCAATGCTTGTCTGATGTTAAGTTTTACTGCCCATGAAAGCAAACATCACCTCCGTCATGGTCAGTTAAACAGTATCTTTTACAGTGGACTTCTGCATATCTAAAACCACCCACCCAAAGCAAAAAGTAGTGCCAGGGGGGAGAGATTTTATTCTGCCATGTTTCTTACAAAGAGGAGATCAAAGGTCAATACAATTCATAAAATTACTGCAGTCGTTTTTCAGCTGGCTGAGAGACTTAGCAGATCAAAAAAATACAGTGGCTCCTAAATGATTTCTGATATGCACAATTCTAGTGTTTTTTATTCTCAGCATGTGGGGCAAAGCCTGCCAGAAACCATCTTTTTTGCGATTGACAGGCAGACTAGAAATCGTCCAGGATGCTTTCCATCATCTCTGCACGGGCTGGCCATCCATTTAAGCTGCTCGCTGTGAAAGCCTGCTTTGTGCGTACTCTCCCTTACATGTTGTTCTTCTCTTTCAGTGTGGGGCTCATCTTGGGCACATTTTTGATGATGGACCTCGTCCAACCGGCAAAAGATACTGCATAAATTCAGCTTCCTTGTCTTTCACACCTGCGGACAGCAGTGGCGCGGAAGGAGGCAGCGAGGTTAGCAGCTCAGCCCAGGCAGACAAAGCGGAGCTGTAGAGAAATGGAGAGTGATGGAAACAAAGTGTACTTAATGCACAGCTTATTAAAAAATCAAAATTGTTTATCTTAATAGATATATTTTTTCAAAAACTCTAAGGGCAGTTTTGTGCTATTGGTATTTTTCTTCTTTTGCTTAAACAGAGGCCCTTTCCATCCATGTATTTTGCTATTGACTAGATCCAGGACTGTTTATAGCTTTTGAAAATGGAGATAGCTTTGTGAAACTTCTTCACAAGTCACTTAAGTAGCCTTTGGCATTCTTTTCTTTGAGTACCTACCTTCTTTTGAGTTTTGTTGTTGTTAACTCTTGATTAAGAGGCAGAGGTTTTTGGTCTTCAGATGTGAAAGCAAAGTTCTAGCAGAGCAGGGACCAGAGCTGGGATGTGCCTGGCATTGAGACACATGGTCTTAAGGCGTTTTACAGATCTACCTACGATAAGGATGAGGGATGTCTAGGAGACTTCCCAGCTTTGTGGAAAGTCTGAGCTAAGGTCGTTTTTTTCTCACTAAAAGGGTGTGAAGGTCTAAAGTCTTTCCTTATGTTAAATTGTTGCCAGATCTGAGGGGGCACTCTGAGTGTTGTGGCGGAGAAGTAAACATTACCTCGCGGTTAGGCCTTTATTTTATTTTATTTTCCATTGAGACCATTGGAATGCAAGAAAATGTAAAATGTTGAGTCCCATTTTGTCCAAAGTTCACAAAGAAGAACACCTGCCCATTGCCTTTTTATAAGACTTTTCTCCACACTTAATACCAACTGCAGCTGGAAGTGCATTTTGGTTAATCCCCCTGCATAAAACAAAATTCTGGGACAACACACTTCATCAGATCAGCAAAATGAGAGAGATCCAGAGAAGACCAAGGATGAAGCCTTGAGTCCTCAAAAAAATCAGTACTGGCAGAAAAGCTGGCAGGATACTACAAGTAACAAACAGGAACCTTGTACACAGCTTTAGGTTACCCCTGGAAAGATGCTGGGCATTAAAGTAGAAAGAACCAGGCTCATGCTCCACACTTGACCTAACTAACCTGCTGTGCAACAAAGGACAAGCCATTTAGCCTTTCTGTGCCTATTTCTTCATGTACAAACTGGGACTCACAATATTTGTAAATGTATTGACACTCTCAGGGCAAAATTACTATATTGCTATATAATTAAGATCAGTATTATAAAGTTACACTGATCTGGTTCTAATTGCCTCAAAAACTGAAGCCCAGGCATTTGAAATAGAAAGAAGCCGAGGTTGACTTAGCCGATTAGTATGGAAATGGTTGGGCCAAGAGCCAGGCATTTTTCTTTATAGCAGTATGGCTGGTTTTACTTTGAGAAACTTTGCTCAGCTGCTTTATAACATGTGATCTGGTGTCATTGTGCACAATAAGGTTTTCACAGGTACAAGCTGATGTTGCCATAGCCAGGTGTGAAAGCATCATGTGTGACTGACTGATATATATTGTGTATATAACTTTGGATGCTCATTCTGAAATGTCGTTTTTTAAAATATTATTTTTATAACTATTTGATAGCTTATGAAGACTGACATCTTCCTTTCATGCATCAAGAGAAAAAGAAGAAGAGGGTTACTAGACAATTATACAGTGAGAAATGAGAATGAAAAGTTGTGACAAATCAAAATGTGAGCATCATCATGTTGGTGTACCTGCCTGACTTTAGGCATGTGAGGAAGGCCCTGTCATCCTGGTGACTCTGTGTCATCATGGATGCAATCCCAGAGGAGTCATGCTCTTAACATGCTCAGATAAGAGGCCATTGTTGTCTGACTCTCCAGCTATTCCCTCAGCTTTAGATGTTACACCTCATACTCTGGGGTCATGCTGGAACTTACAGGCTTCACTCCCTTCTAGAAACAAAGAGTAAAATTTAAGACCTGATCAGCCATTGGCATCCAGACCTTCTTAGAATCTTTCGCAACTTCATGGAGGGATGCTGAATATTTCTCAACAACAAGGATCCCATATAGGGGTAGCTGAAGAAATAAATGGGTTTCCCATGGCCTGCCATCCATTCTCACAGGCACACAGAACTTCTCAACCACTCTAGTCGTGTGTGGTGGCCTTACGCACAGGGTTGCCTGGATATGATCCACAGAGTTTGGCCTAGATGAGGAAGAAATTTGAGAGGACTGCCCTCTCCCCAGAGAATTGATTGTCATTGTTTCTTCATTTTTATTGTAGGGCATAGCATTTCCCTCAAAAACAAAATTTAAAAAAAATATAAGAATAAAAATATATGTCTCTCCTAATCTTTAGTCCCCACCACCCCCCCCCCAAGGAAAACCAGTTATTTTCCAACACTAACTTTGAAGAAAAATGCAACATCCATCAAAGGGGGGCATGGGGGAGCAGGGTGTATGCATGTGGTTTAATTCCAAATTGCTTTTGGGTTTAAGTGGCATCAAATTTCGGTATATTTCTGTCTTATGTTAAGGAAATATATTACCAAAATGTCAGTGAGCAATAATGTCAGCTGTCGAGCCCTGGATTTATTTTTGCAGGATATGGAGTGCAATGAACTGAGTCAATATGGTGAGGTGTATGTGATCTGTGGGAGGAATGCCATTTAGCATTGGAAGTGTATGGGACTTTCCCTCTCTGCCTTCCAGCTCTTGCTGCACCTTTGGAAGATGAAGGGTTTTGTTCGTGTGCAGAAAATACATCTATACAGCCATGCTGAACAAATCTGAAGAAAACAACAGTATCTATTGTAGTAGAAAACATTTCTATGTGGCAAAAGTTTTCACTTCTTAGATGTATTTTATGTTCGTAATAAAATGACATAACAATTTGAAAATCTCTCCATGTTAATTGTGTTTAACATGTCTTGCTTTAAATATGAAAAATGAAAGGGATTATCATTGGTTTTGGAGGTCAAATATTATTATTGACTTAAATACCTTTGTAATAAATTTCCTCTAGACAATTCAAAACTTTTAAAAAATGAGATGAAACTTTCATTAAAAAACCCTTTTCCTATGTTTGTTGTATACAAAAATTATGTAATAAAATTTCTTTATAAAAATATTTTTCTCTGTTTCCTAAAGATTCTGCTTATTTCCTGCACAGATGCATGGATTTGTCCACTGAGGTATGCAGTAGACTGTTTACCTCCTTACCAGATTGGCAGGTTTGTCATTTGTATTGAGAGAGATTTTTCTCTGATGAAGATTTTGAAATCTGGGACTCTGACAATTGGGTCAAGTTTGCTTGTCCTTATCCGAGGCCATGAGAAAGGCCTCCAAGAATCTGCAAGATTGGGGAAAAGGGAAACATTTGTAGAATTACTCAGATTTCATCTTACTCAGTAAAATATTTAGCAGTTGTATATGTTTTTGTGCTTAAAATATAGACTTTGGGGAGTTCCATCAGGATAACTCTATAGGTGAAAATGCAGGAATTATATCATGCTGGTGCCTATGTGTCTTAAAAAATTTGACAGGAAACTTTTACACAATTCTCAAAGGTTGGTCTCTAAGGAAATATGTGCAGAGTTGCCCACTGTTCACAGATTAATTTTCACCTTTAAAAGTCATCTCTACAGATGGATTTTGGTATCATAACATTTGTTGTTGAAATGCTTCATCTTTTGTTTTGTTGATTTACTTGTTTGGAAGAGGAGAAGTCGGGTGATGAAGACCCACATTGTAAGTCATATTCTTGGCATCCTAAAATGCAGGCCATCATCAATTTCACGCAGTGTACCCCACCAAAATGCTTCCTATCATGTGGTCCCCACCTGGGAACTCTAGAAATACAAATGTTCAGACCTCATCCCAGATTTCATTTTAAAACTATGGGTTAACAAGATGTGTTTAGCAAGTCCTCCCTGTTATTGTGATGCTTGTTCAAGACAGAGAAGCACTGTGTTGAAATTTTGAATGAGAACAATTAGTATCTATTTTAAAAGCATTTAATATGACTCTCAAAAACGGGCCTGTTTTGTCCTTACCTGGTTATCCTTCTGTTGGGTTAGGTTTTCCCAAAGCTTGATTCCTTTCAGCTGTTTTCACCGTCCACTGCCCACTTACCTTGTTCTGGGGGTCTGTTTGTCCTCATCTGAATGGAACCTGGTCTCCCCAGTGGAGCTAAGCAGGGCCTTTCTAGAACTATGGGATGTCCATGACAGGGTTTCCTCCTGTAATTCCAAGAATTAGGAAACAAATCTCAGTGTGTTGATTTGTAAATGATCTTTTTCATCTCTTCTATTTCTTTGCACCTGTAACTTTCATCGTCTTCATCATCATCATGGTTTTATTTAACACTTCAAGAGATTTCTATGAAGGTGCCAAGGTGCCACATACCAGAATCTTGACTTCAGTTTTTTTTTTTCTCAGAAAACTGCCATTATCACCCATATCTTAACAATGAAATGACTTCTGGAAGATACTAGTATACAAAATGTTTGAATTAAAAAACTGTTCATGGAACAGGCCCACAAGCACCCCATACCAACTTCCAAGCTAAGTGTTCATTGCGCTCCATAACTGATGGAAACTCCACCACTTTGATGTGGGGCCTGCAAAGTTGCTCTGTGCCATGGAGAATATTCTGGCAGGAATTCATCCCATCTGCTTTCTCCCAGAGGCTATATCAACCCTGAGAGGTATTAGCTGAAAGATAGTTAAACCAAGCAGCTCTACCCACCACCCTGAAAGGCTGTGAGTGAGGAGCACTATGGAACCCTCATGGGATAAGGCCATGGTGATTTGAGATTTGGAGCCAAACCAGATCCTCAGCCCACATGAGTTTTTAGTGTGATTACAGATGTTGCTCTCTTGTCAGATTTTGTAGGCCAGGAAGCCTTGTTTTTATCTTAAGGGTTCAACCCCTGTCCTGCAACCTTAGTATCGTCAGGTTGGGCAGGCACCTGGAATTTTCAGAAATAACCAGAAGGGCAAGTCATTTAGTAATTAGTAAATAATTACTAATTACTAAATTACTAATTTAGTTCAGCACTAAAATGACAAGACAAAGATGTAGAAATCTATTTGAAAGCAAAGTAAGAGAGGTTATGTATATTAGCCCAGGAAGAAGTTGTAAGAGTTAAGATGTAGTTGCCTGAAATTTTATTCCCAAGGCCTTCTATATCACCACGGGGTTTCTTTTCACCTTAATGATATTGTATATTAAATAATCTCTATAAATCAGGCACTTGATCCATTAATGTGAAGTATGTGGTCTTATCACCAGTCTATAGATGGTGGCACTAAAGCTCAAAACAGTGAAGACAAGTTAGAGTACTAGCAATACATGGTGGAGCTCAAATTGAAATCCAAGTTCAGGAGACCTCAAAGGCTGTGCTCCCTATTCCACACTCAACTGCCTCCAGCATAGGTCCCTGGCTCTTTGTAGTTTTCAGTGTCTGTGGGCTTTAATTGGGGGCTTTCACCTGGGGGAAATTTCTAAATCATTTCATTTCAAGTTAATTGGAATTTCTCCTTCTAAAATATATTCTGCAATGTTACTTGTTGTTTTTTTTTTTTCCCCAGAGAGGGCTAATTAAGCATGTAGGTACATCTTGGTATTTTTACACTTTGATGATGAAGAGTTTCATTTTTCCCCTAAGGGCTAGCTTTAATAGTCCTCATAAAAGTACCACAAGAGAGGAAATAAGACATATTTTGGACTTAGATGGGAAAAAGAAAAAATAAGGGTGATACTGAAGATGCATTTGACCAAAACATCCAGTTTGGGGCAGAGCTGATCCAGTGACTCTTTCCTCATTTAGGAAACTACAGAGCCCAGGTGGTGGGGTGGAAGCGAGGTGTCTTTACAGATGTCCCTAAGTCAGTCAAGAATGAAGGAGGGGGACAGATCCCTGAGGGCTCTAAACACACCCAGAGCATGTCTGTGGGGCATATGATGGGCCTATCCCAGGATCTGATGGAATAAAGAGGGTTGTTTCTGTTTGATTACAATTCATGACAGATTGATAACTGCAAAGGCATTCAAACTTGGGGTCTTGCCCCCCCTTCTCTTTAACACTACGGCATATAGGGCCAGTCAGGCATCTGGTGTTTGTTAGATGGCTGTGTTGCATCATCCTTGTGATTGCTGGGGAACATCTCCTAGCATTCAAGCGATTGGAGAGAAGACCACAGGGCCCAAAATGGCCTCATCCGGTTTACATCTTCATTACTGTGCTTCTCACATACCTGCTTACATCTGGAAAAAATCTCCAGGTAAACCTCTTGGGCTCTTTCTCTAAAGAGTAATTGTAATTATTAGGGCTATGCCCAAATTCAGCTTAGAATAGGTATGTGGCTGAACTTCAGCCAAAATCCTGTGCCTGACGAAAAGATTTTCCTTTTTTACATCCAATTATGTAGGCGGGTCCTTTTCCTCACACATGGCCACTGGGGTTCCTCATCTCTTGCCCACGGCTTCTATTTGTGCCCTGAGGAAAAGGCAAGGAGACTGTAGGGAGCAAACTAATTCCCAAGACCGCTTCATATCTTCACCAGTGTGTTTCTCTGGATACCAAGTCCTAGAATTTTAATATGGACTGGAGAACGTGTCAAAATTTTACAAATGCTGAGCGTTTTCTCTACTAGATATTTCCACAGACTTTACCTGGCTAAGTGCATCCAAACAAATCAAAACAAAACCCCCAAATTTTGCAAACAAAACCAACTGATGTCTTTATTGTTTTCCGCTTATTTGTCTGTCCAAGGTTTATGTACTCAGCACACATTTTTTGAGCACTTACTAGAGTGCCAGGTGCTGTGCTAGGCACAGGATGCCTCACGGAGTAAAACTCATCCATGTGGTTGTCCGGGTAAACAGGCATGTGGCTAAGTGCACAAAATACTGGCACATTATACCAGGTTAAATAGCAGTGTCAATTAACGTAATGAGAAATCAGTTGGGAAAAGTGAATGATCCCCCTACGAAATGGAGAGAGTGGCAAAGAAGACTTCACTTACAAAACAGAAGAGGAATCTTGGAAAGTATGTTCCCTTTCATGTAGAAAGGAGCAAAATAAGGTGGTTCAACAAAACAGGGACTGGTAACTATGTGAAAAAGTTATTTGGTTAAGTTTTCCAAGATCACAAGATACTTTTTCATTGCCTCCCCTGTCCTTTTTACATCTATCCTTAGTAAAAATTTATATTTATATATAAAAATAGTTAGACATATAAATAAGTTATATGGATTTACATATAAATAATTTATATATTTTGTTATCTATATATTTATTAAATTTATAAATTGAGAGGGAGAGAAGGGGGGAGAGAAAGGAAGAAGAGGACCTTCGAGAGAGCCTTTGGCAGTCACTTCTTTCTTTTCTGTGTTCCGCACATCTGAGGAGAGGGCAACCTCTGCAGGATCTTTCATATCTGTGCCCACCTTAGTCCCTCTTCCTGTGCCCCCAGGGCAGCCCATCCTGAGCTTATTGGGGCTACTCCAACAGTTGCCAACCTGGCTTCCCATCTCCAGGCTCTTTCTTCCTCCGGATTCAGAGTGCAGCCAGTGATCTTGTGAAAGCAAGAATCTGGTCATCTGGCTGCATGCACTATGGGAGGTGGTGCGAACACCTGTAGGGAGCCCACAAAGGCCCTTCACAATCTGGCTACAACCTGCCCTTTCCAGTCTCATCTCTCAGCACTTCTGGCCAGGTGTGAGGTGATAGTTCACTGTGGTTTTAATTTGCATTTCCCTAATGATTAGTGATGTTGAGCAGTTCTCTTCATATATCTGTTGGCCATTTGTATGTCTTCTTTTGAGATATGTCTGTTCAGATCCCTTGCCTGTTTTGAATTGTTTTCTTTGCATAGAGTTGTTTGAATTCCTTATATATTTGGGATATTAACCCTCATAATCTGTAGGCTGTCTCTTTATTCGGTAAGTTATTTCCCTTTTATGCAGAAGCTTTTTTTTATATTGGTGCAATCCCATTTATCTATTTTTTTCTTTTGTTGCCTATGATTTCGGGCCATAACCAGAAAATCATTTCCTAAACCAATGTCTTACAGTTTGTGAGATAAAGAGTCCCATTTCATTCTTCTGCATATGGATATACAGATTTCCCAGCACCATTTACTAAAGAGACTTTACTTTTCCTAATGTGTATATATATGTTTATATACACATATATATGCATATATATACACATACATATACATACTTGGCATCTTTGTTGAAAATCAATTGAGCATACATACTTGGGTTTATTTCTGGGTTCTCAATTTGGTTCCATTGATTCATAAGTCTATTTATATGCCAATATCAAGCTGTTTTAATTGCTACCACTTTGTACTATAGTTTGAAATCAGATCACGATATTTCTAGCTTTGTCTTTTGGCTTATGGTTGGCCAGACTATTTGGTTCCATAGAAATTTTAGGATTGTTTTTTCTTTGTCTGTGAAAAATGACAGGAATGTTGATAAGGATCGCATTGACTCTGTAGACAACTTTGGGTAGTTTGGGCATTTTAGCAATATTAATTCTTGCAGTCTATGAACACAGGTTTATCTTTCCATTTATTTGTGTTCTTTGATTTCTTTCATTAATGTTTTATGGTTTTCATGTGCAAGTCTTTCACCTTCTTGGCTGAATATATTCCTTAGTATTTAATATATATTTTGCAACTTTCATAGATGTATCAGGGTAAGAGTTTGGCAGTATCTCTCCCTCTTTGACTTTTTGGAAGAGTTTGTGAATTTGTTTGGTATTTGTTCTTTAAATGTTCAGTAGAATTCAGCAGTAGACTCATGAGGTCCTAGCCTTTTCTTTGATGGAAAATTTTATTACTGACTCAATCTTTTTACTTGTTATTTGCTTAGATTTTCTCTGCTTTCATGGTTCAGTCTTGGTAGGTCATACATGTCTAGGAATTTATTCAGTTTTTCCTAGATTATCCAAGTTTGGGGCATGTAATTATCTCTTATACTTTGTACTTCATTTATATCAGCTGCAACATCTCCTCTTCCATTTCTGATTTTAATTGAATCTTTCTTTTTTCTTGTTTAATCTAGATAAAGTTTTATCTGTATTTTCAAAAAACCAACTCAATTGTATTGATCATTTATACTTTTGTTTGTTTCTATTTATTTCTGCTCTGACCTTGATTATTTGTTTGCTTCTGCCAACATGGGACCTAGTTTGTTTCTCTTTCTATTTAATTGAGCTGTGATGTTAATTTGTTTATTTGAGCTATCTCTTCCTTTTTTTGCTGTTTATTGCTATGAACTTTCCACTTAGGACTGCTTTAGCCACACTGCATAAGTTTTGATGTGTTTTTGTTTGTTTCAGATGTTTAAAAAATTCTCTTTCATTCTCCACATATTGGCTGCTCAGGAGCATGTTGTTTAATTCCCATGCATTCACAAATTCTCAAAATTTCTCCTGTCATTGATTTCTAGTTTCATGACCATTGTGGTTAGAAATAATACTTGATATGATTTCAGTTTTCTTATGTTTGCTACGATTGTCTTTTAGCTTCCCATACCTTCTATCCTGAAGAATTTCCATGTGCACTTGAGAAAAATGCCTATTCTGTTGCTGTTAGATGGAATGTTCTGTATATGTATGTTAGGCCCATTCAGTCTAAAGTATTGCTCATTTCCAGTGTTTCCTCATGAATTTTCTGTCAAGATGATCTGTCCATTATTTGAAACTGAGATAAAGAAGCCCCTTACTATTATGAAATTGCAATTTCTCCCTTTAGATCCTTTAATATTTGTTTTACATATTTAGGTGTTCTGATATTGGAGATACATCAGAACACCTAAGTATGTGTGTGTGTGTGTGTGTGTGTGTGTGTATAAAATTTTTAAAAGAACAGTTATATGCTCTTGATGCATTGACCTTTAGCATTGTATAATGTCCTATATGTCTTTTATTACAGTATTTGGCTTAAAGTTTATTTTGTTTGAAATAAGTATAAGTACTTCAGCACTCTTTTGATTTCCATTTGTTTGGAGCATTGTTTTTCTTCTTTCATACCCCTTAACCTTTAGTCTACGTATGTCCTTAAAAGGGAAGAGAGTTTCTTAGAGACAGAAGGGGTCTTTTTTTTTTAATCTATTTAGTCACTCTATATGTCTTTTGACTGGAGAATTTAATCCATTTAAATTCAAGGTAATTGTTCATAGGTAGGGACTTACTGCTACCATTTTGTTAATTGTTTTCTGGTTGTTTTGCCAATTTTTGTTTGTTTTTTCCTTCTCTTTTTTGCTGTTGCCTTTTGTAGTTTGTTTCCTGGAGTGGTAGGCTTTGGATTCTTTCTGGATTTGTTTATTTGGTCTACTGTGGACTTTTACTTTTTGCTTATCACAAGGCTTATACAGAACACCTTCTAATAGTCTGTTTCAAGCTGATAACAGCTTCACTTTGAATACAACAATTCCACACTTTGTTTCCTCACACATCATTTGATGTTTTTGATACCAGAATTTACATCGTTTTGTAGCATGTATTTCTTAACAGTTTATTTTAGTTATAGTCGTTATTAATCATTCTTTTAATTCTGTTCTAGGGATAAAATTGTTTTATATGCTACTATTAAAGCCCTAAAGTATTCTGAATATGGCTCTGTATTACTTATATCATTGAGTTTCATGCTATTGTTATTTTTATGTTATTAACCAGTGGACTTTTGTTTCAGCTTAAATGTGTCCCTTTAGCAATTTCTGTAAGGCAAGTCTAGTGGTATGAGTTCTCTTAGAATTTTTTGTTGTTGTTGTTGTTGTTGTATTTTTTTTTTTTGGTCTGGGAAAATTTTTATTTTTCCTACATTTCAGAAAGACAGTTTTTCTAGGTAAATTATTCTTGATTGTCTGTTTTCTTTTATCCTTCAGCACTCTGCAAATACTATCTTACTCCCTCCTGGTATGCAGAGCTTCTGCTGAGAAATCACCAATAGTCATATCAAGACACCTTTGTATGTGATGTGTGTCTTATCTCTTGCTGCTATTAGATTTTTTTTTATCTTTTGTTTTCGATGGTTTATTGTCTTATTGAACTCCTTTTTGTATTGAATTTAATTAGAGACCTCTGTGCATCCTGTACCTAGATGCTGGCACATATTAGGAATGTTTTCAGTCAGTAATTCTTTAAATACCCTTTCAGGCACTTTATCTTTTTTATTTCTTGAATTCCTATTAAAAGTTGGATCTCTTGATACCTTCTTGTAATTCCCATAGACTTTCTTTATTCTTTTTTTTTCCCCTTCTCTCTTTGGATAATTTGGAATCTTCTATTTTGGAGCTCACTGCTTATTTCTTCAGCTCAATCAAGTGGACTATTGAAGCTTTCTATTGCATTTTTTCATTTTAATCATTGCATTTTTATTTAGAATCCATATTTTTTGTTTCTATTTCTTTGTCAATTTTCTCAATTTGCTCCTACAATGTTTTCCAGATTTCATTTAAATTTTTACCTGTATATGCTTGTAGCTTTCTGAACCTTTTTGTAGAACTTGGAATTCTTTGTCATTTCATAGATCTCTCTTTACGGGTCTATTGTTAGAACTTCATTAGTTTCTTTTGAGGTGTCATGGTTTCCTAAGTCTTTGTAATCCTATGTTCTTACATTGGTGTCTGTGCATTTAAGGAGACAGCCACCTTTTTCTAGTTATTTTTCTTTGAAAGGGATAGATTTTCACTATTTAGTCTAGATTGTGATTTCTGGGTGAGTCAGCTCTTAACAACCCTGAGCAGGCAAAACTTGCTTTTCAGTTCTTTACATGGGTTACTGCTTATGCTTTAAATTTGGTTGGGTCAACTGGCAAGAATCTTCTATCTGGCAAGACCACTGACTGAGCTTTGCGATCAGGCTGAGTTACTAGAAGGGTACTGAAACCTCATCTGATCAGGCAGGGCACAGGGTGTATTTTCTGGTCAAGCAGTACCACTATGTGAGTTCACTGGTTGGACAGAGTTGCAGTAAGGGCTTCAAAATTAGTCAAAGTCGCTGATTGGATTGATAGGATAAGTTGCTATTCTTAGAAACGAACAGTTAAGGGAGGTCCTGGAGGCTAGCCATTTAGGATTCAAGCCATGTAGAACTTCCCTCTACTTTTAGAAGGAATCAGTTTGACTTTGCAGTTGGGCTATGTTGTTACCTGGTACCTCCAATTGGGCACCACTATTTGCATACCTAAGAGCTATAAACAAGATCTATGTGTTGTGTTGATATAAGATACATGCTTTTGTTCTACCTGAGCCCAGATGGTTAGCCACATTATTTACCCTTGTGTTTGTTCTCTTTAAGGTAAGATGAAAATAACCTTCCTGGGAAGAGTCTGAGGATGCTGTGGAAGCTGGATGCTCACCTCTTTTCCAATATTCTTTTCCTTCTGTAGAAACCATAGTCTCTAGATAGAGTTCTGCCTGTCTAACCTGTGCTGATTGTGGAGAGAAGGAATGGCAACATTGTCAAAGTGAAATTGTTTCTCTTATACTTACCATGTGGTTGTTATTCTGCTCTATGGACCATGCATTTTGACTCAGAATTATTTCCAATTTTAGAGGTTTTAATCAAGGTGTTCTTTTCTGTGGTTGCTGGTTGAAATTCCTGTGAAAGTTAAGGAAGCCTGGAGAACTCTTATTCTGCCATCTTGCTGACATAACTCTGTACTGTGGTTCCTTGAGTTCGTTTTTTCTGTTTGTATTGGCCCTATTTCCTATGAGGGGGTTTTCCTCAAGCTTTGCTGGTCCTCACCTGTTCAAGTCCAGTAAGAATAAAACATTGAACTGCTGACTGGGCTTGAGGGAAGTTTGCAGCCTCTTGGGTTCTAGACTTGTGTGTGTTTGTGGGGGTCCTTAATTTTTTCCTCTGGGACTCCAAATATCTGATTGTTTTTACTTTGATAGAGGTATAAATTGGTCTAAGCACCTTGAAAGAATTTTTTTCCCTTTTAAAAATCCTTTTTGATATCTTTTTCAGGGGAAATGTCCTCCGATTTTTTGTTGTCTCTAAATGTAGAGTCTGTTTGGTAAGATGGCTCTAGCATACATTGTCTCTCACCTACACTGGGGGAGTTGGGGGTTGAGAAAGCCACCTGACTGCAGCAGGTAGGGAGGAGGGTTTAAAGTTGTACCTTTCCTTATACAGATATTTATATATTATAACTTACAAAGTAATATCTAATACATCAAATAATGCAATATGTATGTAAGTTTCAGAGCACAACATTAAGATGAATATTTACCCATCACCCAACCTAAGAATCAGAGCAACAGTAATACCTTTTCATTTTATCTAAGTGTACATGTCCGAAATGGTCCCCTTGTCTTGCCCCAACTGCTAACTCCAAGTCTGAATTTTGTACTTGTCATAATCTTATTTTATTTTTTAAGGAATAATAAATAGCTATATCACATATATAAGTAGTCATAATCAATTTATTGGGTAGCTTTATTTATTTTGTGCTTTATAAAAACAGCATTATGTCATGTGTTGTCATCTGTGACTTGTCTTTTTACCACTGTAAAAAGTATTCATTTTCACTGTAAAATGTATTCATTTTACCACTGTGTACTGTTCCTTTGTGTGGAATACACAAACAATATGGAAATATTTTAGGCTTAGTTGTTCTAATAAATTATTCATTGTAACTGCTTCAAAATTTATCAACAAAAGTTATCTCATAATATTCACTTGCTTTAAAAATATCTGCCATGGTTATTAGTAGCCTTTTTCATTCCTGGTACATTTTATTTCTATCTTCTTTTCTTCTTCACTAAAATAACCAGAAGTTTTTCTAAATCTAGGATGTGATGATTCCTGTATTGTGTCTTTGTTTGCT
This sequence comes from Marmota marmota marmota, assembly GCF_001458135.2. Lineage (NCBI taxonomy): Eukaryota > Metazoa > Chordata > Mammalia > Rodentia > Sciuridae > Marmota > Marmota marmota. The sequence continues at coordinate 41,565,010 of NW_025999853.1, read as the reverse complement.
ACTTACTACATTTCTTCTCTCATTTTGTATTGTCTCCTTTTTTCTCCTTTGTTTGAATATGTTTTTCTTATAACTTCTTAAATTGGATGCTAAACTTGTTAATTTTCTTTTTTCCCATTTAGTAGCTAAATTTTCCTCTAAATAATTTTATTTGTACACTACAATTTTTTTTTATTTTTTATAGGTAATGCATTTCTCATTTACTACTATATTTAGAAATAATTTCATGTGATTTCCTCTTTCATTTATAAATTATTTAGGAGTATGATTTCTAGTTTATAATTTATTATTGATTTTTACTTTAATTTCATTGTGATCAGAAAACAAATCCCGTATTATAGTTATTCTTTAAAATGTGACAAGATGTGATTTGTAGCCAAGAATGTTACCAATTTTTATAAATAATCTCTACATACTTATGAAAACTGTATACTATATTTGCTAATTCTGTTATGTATATTAATTATATAATTTAATTTTCTTTTATATCTTCACTGTATTTTTTTTCTGTTTGACCTAAATAGTTGGTAAAGGTAGTTAGAAATCTCCCAGTATAATTTTGGATTTGTCAGCATCTTTTTGTGCTTTTATTTTTTTTTAAATTTTGTATATTTGAGGCTGATTTTAGGCAATGCAAGTTTATAATTATTATGTCCGGTAAATTAAACTTTGTATGTTATGATCCTCTCTGTCTTTAATAATGATTTTGGTTAGTATCTGTTTTGTTTGGTGAAAAATATAGAAATTCCATTTTTCATTTTCCCGATACATATAAACATATGTATTTTCCCATGGCATTAAATTATAACTAATAAAAATTGTATACATTTGTGGTGCATACTATTATGCTTTCATGTATGCATACATTATGAGATGATTAAGTCAAAATAATTACCATATCTATCACCTCACATACTGTGTGTGTGTGTGTTTGTGTGCGCGTGTGTAAAACATTTAGAATCTACTCTCTGAGAAATTTTCAAGTGTATAATATATTATCGAACATAGTCACCATGCTGTACAATAGAGCTCTGGAACCTACCCCTTTGGACTAAAACATCTTCCCATTTCCTCTCACCCCAACCACCAGCTGCTGCCAACCATCATTCTAACCTCTACTTCTATGAGTTAAACTTTTTTAGAGACTACATATAAGAGAGATCAGTATTTGTCTTTTAATGTCCGACCTATTTTCCTTAGCATAATGTCCTCCAGATTCATCCATGTTGTTGCACATGACAAAATCTTTTTTGAAAGGCAGAATGGCATACTTTTGTGTATATAAGGCACATTTTCTTTATCCATTCATCTGTTGATGGACATTTAGATTCACTCTATATTTTGGCTGTTGTGAATAATGCTGTGATAAACATGAGAGTGCAGATATCCCTTTGACATACTGATTTCATTTCCTTCAGATATATATGCCCAGAAATGGGATTGCTGGGTCATATGGAGCCCCTTTACAATTTTTCTCAGAATACTCCATCCTGTTTTCCATAATGGCTGTGATAATTTATATTCCCATCAGTACTGCAAAGGGGTTTCCTTTTTTTCTACATCCTCGCTGACACTTGTTGTCTTTTATCTTTTTGATAATAGCCATTCCAGCAGATGTGAGGTGATAGCTCATTGTGGTTTTATTTCATGTTTCCCTGATGATTAGTGATAGAATTTTTTTTCATATATGTGCTATGTAGCTATGTGTATGTCTTCTCTTGAGAAATATTTCTTCAAGTCCTTTGCCCTTGGTCCTTTAAGTGGATTATTTTTTTTCCTTTCTAATGAGTTGAGGTCTTTATATTGTTTGATTATTAAGTTCTTATCAAAATTATAACTTACAAACATTTTCTACCATTGTATAGGTTATTTCTGGAATATGTTGATGGTTGTTTTATTTCTTTGCTTTTTTTTTTGATGTGCAGAAGTCTTTTAGTTTGATGTAGTATCATTTGTCAATTTTGCATTTGTTACCTATGTTTTTGATTTCATGTCCAAAAATAACAATGATAATAATAATAATTACCCTTGCCCAGATGAATTTCATTCTTCCGCATGTGGATATCCAGTTTTCTCAAAATTATTTGTTAAGGAGATTGTGCCTTCTTGATGCCTTTTTCTAGTATCAATTGCTCATAAATGCATGAATTTATTTCTGGATTCTCAATTATGTTTCATTGAGCTATATGTGTGTTTTTATGCCAGTACCAAGCTCTTTTGATTTGTAGTATATTATTCTATAGAGTTTATTTTTCTAGTATATTTATAGTAGACTTTGTAGTATATTTTGAAGTCAGGTTGTGTGGTGCTTCCAATTTTGTTCTATTTGCTCAAGATTTCTTGAGTCCTTTCAATCTTCTGTGGGTCAATCTAAATTTTAGAATTATTTTTTTCTAGTTCTTTGAAAATTTCCCTTGAAATCTTGATAGGGATTGCACTGTATATGTATGTCTGTCTGGGTAGTTTGGATATAACACTATTATTTTGCCAATGCATGAACACATATATAGGGCAGCATGTATTTTTCAAATGAAAATTATATATCCAGGCTTGCCATTACATTATATTTTAATGAATATCTTTTAAACAGTACATAGCAGGATTTTTCTTTTTAAAAATCCAGACTTATTCTTTTAACTTAGAGATTAATATATGTACATATATTAGAACTCTTGCTATCTCTGGATTGGCTTATATCATTTTACTTTATGCTCTTTTTCTTGCTGTTTTTAAAACTGATTTTCTTTCTTCTTTACCCTTTACTTTGGAAGTCATAACCTCTCTCTTGGAATTTACCATTTATAATTAATAACACCTAATTTTTCAATATCTGAAAAATCCAGAAACCTAACAGTACTTTAGCATTATCCTTCTCCTCCCAATTAAGATATTCTTGTTATAAAATTTTAGTTTTGTTACTTTTTTCATCTCACAAAATAAATATTGTTACTTATACTGATTGTACATGGAGAGAGTGAGGGCACCTGCATGTTTACTAATTTCAGGGCTCACAATTCTCTCTTACTTCTCTCACCTTTCATTTGAAGCCTCTTTCTATACTCCTGAAGTCAATATATTTTGAAGAAAAATACTCTATTTTTTTCCTTAACCTGAAAATCTTTTATTTACTCTCATTCATAAAAGTTATTCAAATTTGGCATTCATTTTCTTCTCAGCACTTTGAATATAGTTCTACTTTTTCTGACTACTTAATTCTTTTTCCCTTGTAGACAGCTTCTTTCCTCTCTATAGGTGCTTTTTATAGTGTCTCTTTTTCATTAGAATCATTCAGTCCTGGGCTGGGGTTGTGGCTCAGTGATACAGCACTTGCTTAGCATGTGTGAGGTCGTGGGTCTGGTCTCCAACATAAATAAATAAATAAATAAATAAATCGATTCTAGTAATTTTTTTTAAATAAAATATTGCCTGGTATATATACCATGCTCCTTGTGTTTGTGGATTCATCTCCTTTAATCTGATCTGGAAAAATTCTCAGCTTTATCTCTTGAAATGTTATAATTCAAAACAAAATGGGTGTGTGTGTGTAAATAAAATAAAGAAAAAACAGAAGCATGAAAAGCAGAATCAGAAAGATTTGTATATGTATAATTGGAACTCAAGAAAGCAGAAATAGAGAAAATGATCTTTGGCATATCAGAGAAAACATTTGACCTTTGACTTTTTGAGACTATCTTGTTTCACTTAGCTTGGTCTCCAGTTCCATCCATTTACTGGCAAGTGCCATGAGGTCATTTTTCTTTATGACTGAGTGGTACTCCATTGTGTGTGTATATACCACATTTCCTCTATCCATTCATCTTCTCAAGGGCACCTAGGTTGGTTCCACAGCTTGGCTGTTGTGAATTATGGTGCTATAAACATTTATGTGTCTGCATCACTATAGTATGCAGATTTTAAAACTTGGGATATTCACCAAGAAGTGGGATAGCTGAGTTATATTGTGATTCAATTCCTATTTTATTGAGGAATCTTCATATTGCTTTCCAGAGTGGTCGCACTAATTTTCAAACCCACCAAGAATATATTAGTGTACATTTTTCCTCATATTCTTACCAACATTTATTATTATTTGTATTCTTGATAATTGTCATTTTGACTAGAGTGAAATGAACTTTCAGTGTAGTTTAAATTAGTATTTCCCTAATAGCTAGAGATATTGCACATTTTTTCATATATTTGTTGACCATTTGTATTTCTTCTTTTGAGAAGTGTCTGTTTAGTTCTTTTGACCATTTATTGATGGGGGGTTTTTGGCATTAAGTTTTTTTTATATATATTCTAGATACTAATGCCATGAGGAACAGATGGCAAAGACTTCTCCCTTTCTGTAGGCTCTCTCTTCATGCTCTTGATTGTTTCCTTTGCTCTGCAGAAGCTTTTTAATTTGGTGAAATCCCACTTATTGATTATTTTATTTTTGTACTTTAGTAATCTTTTTAGGGAAGTTAATTGTTGTGTTGATATGTTGAAGTGTTGGGCCTACATTTTTTCTAACAGTTACAGGGTTTCTGGTCTAATTTCTAGGTCTTTGATCCACTTTGGGTTTCAGCGTGAAAGATAGGGGTTAAATTTCATTCTTCTACATATGGATTTCCAGTTTTCTTAGCATCATTTTGTTAAAGAGGCTGTCATTTCTCCAATGTATGTTTTTGGCACCTTTGTCTACTAGATAACTGTATTTATGTGAGTTTGTCTCTGTGTCTTCTATTCTATTCCATTGGTCTTCATGCCTGGTTTGGTACCAGTAACATGCTTTTTTGTTTGGTTGGTTTTTGTTTTTAATTATAGCTCTGTATTATAATTTGAGGTCTGGTATTCCTGCTTTACTTTTCTTGCTAAGGATTGCTTTGGCTAGTCTGGGTTTTTTATTTTTTCCAAATGAATTTCAGAACTGCTTTTTCTAGTTCTGTGAAGAATGTCGTTGGAATTTTGATGGAAATTGCATTGAATCTGTATAGTGATTTTGGTGGTTTGGCCATTTTGTCAATATTAATTCTGTCTACCCAAGAGGATGGGAAGTCTTTACAACTTCTAAGGTATTCTTTAATTTCTTTCTTCAGTGTTCATAGTTTTCATTGTAGAGCTTCTTCACCTCTTTTGTTAGATTGATTCCCAAGCATTTTATTTTATTGAGGCTATTGTGAATGGGATAGTTCTCCTAATTTCTTTTTCAGTAGATTCATCCTTGGAGTATTGGAATGCAATTGATTTATGCTTGTTGATCTTGTATCCTGCTACTTTGCTGATTTCATCTATGAACTCTACAAATCTTCTGATGGAGTTGTAAATATAGATTCTAAGTATAGAATCATATTGTCAGCAAACAGATAATTTGAGCTCTTCTTTTCCTGTTTGTATCCCTTTAATTTCCTTCTCTTGCTTAATTGCTCTGGCTAGCATTTCAAGGACTACTTTGAATAGGAGAGTTGGGGTTTTTTTTTTTGAAAGGTAAACAAGACTGATAAACCCTTAGCCAAATTAACCAAAAGAAAGAGGAAAAAAACACTCAGATTAACAAAATTTGAGATGCAAAAGGAAATATCACCACAGACAATATTGAAATCCAAAGGATCATCAGGAACTATTTTGAAAACTTACACTCCAATAAACTAGAAAATATTGATACTGGAAAATTCCTAGAGACCTATGACCTACCCCAATTTAACCATGAAGATATAGAAAACTTGAACAGATCAATATCAAGTAATGAAATCGAAGCATCTATAAAAAGCCTTCTAACAAAGAAAATTGGATGGATGAATTCTCAGCTGCATTTTACCAGACCTTTAGAGGTAATACCAATCATTCCAAAATAATATCATGAAATATAAAAGGAGGGAACACTGACAAACTCATTCTATAAAGTATCACTCTGATACTAAAACCAGACAAGACATATCAAGGAAAGAAAACTTCAGGCCAATATCCTTGATGAACTAGATATAAAAATTCTTAATAAATTATTGTAAATCACATACAAAAATACATTTAAAAGATAGTGCACCATGATCAAGTGGGTTCCATCCCAGGGATGCAAGGTTGGTTCAACACACAGAAATGAATAAACATAATTTACCACCATAAATAGACTTAAAGACATGATCATCTCAATAGATACAGAAAAAGCATTTGACAAAATACAGCAGCCATTCATGTTTAAAACACTAGAAAAACTGGGATAGAAGGAACTTACCTCAACATTGTAAAGGCTATATGTGACAAATCCAAGGCCAACATTATACTGAAGGTAGAAAAACTGAAAGAACTTCCTCTAAAAATAGAACAGGATAAGATGTCCACTTTCACCACCCCTATTCAATATAGCCCTTGAAACTGTAGCCAGAGCAATCATGCTTCCTATTTACCCTTTTATATGTTCTAATTCCTTTCCTCTTTATGCTGCATTTTGGGTTATTTCATTAGATCCAACTTCCAGTTCACTGGCTTTTCTTAGTTAAGTCTAATCTGTTGGTTAACTCATTCATTTAGTTTTAAAAGGCCAGTGATAATATTTTTCACTTCTGAAAGTTCCTTTATTCATTCTTCAAACATACTTAGCAATTTGTGATATTCTCTTGTTCTTGGCTCTTTTTTTTAAAAAAATCAGTTTTTAAAATTTTATATATTTGTTTAGTTGATATTCATTGATAATTCTGAAATCCAAAGCTCTTAGAATTTAAATATGAGTTTGTCTTTTCAGTCTCTTTTATTTATCAGTGACCATTTCATTATGTTTTATAATTTTGGATTACATGCTCATATTTTGTAGAAATGAATCCCTGGGAATTTTAGGATGCCTTCCTCCAAAGAGAATTTGCTTGTGCTGGGCTGGAGCTATGATTGTACTTACATAGTCCTGAATTAATTAAGAGCTTCATGTTTATCTCTCTTATCTTGCCTTGAGACATTTATGCTTAGTTTCCCAACAGCCACTTAGATATTTACACATTTACTTTCTTAACCCCAGGGCAATCAACTGAGGAATTTGCTTACTGAAGTTTACTTACTGTCATAGTCCTGTACTTGGGATTCAAGTTAGCTCTAATTTTTCCACTGAAGCTCAGAGTGCAAGAAAGGAAACTGAAGATTTCTTTTACATTCTAGTAAAAGAATCTCAAAGTGCATTAAAATTATCTTTGCTACAGTTAATATAGACTTTAATTGCAATTTAGCAGGAGGACACTTTAACCTAAAGATCTGCCATACTGTTAGGTCTCCTTTTATGGAGCTTTGCTCTACTTGGGTCCACTTGTCTCCTCTGCCCTTCTCCCCAATTCAAGTAAGAAAAATCCAACCTGACATACCTGGAGCTTCTAATTCTTATATCTTTTCTTTCAGGCTAACTTTACCCATATTTTCCTCTGAGGGCCCTTAGGTTTTACCTTCCTCCACCCAGCTGTGTCATTTGACCTTCCTCCATCTACTTTCAATCTTTCTGTATTGCAGTTTGTGGTTGCATATGAGTTCTAATCAAATGATTTCCTGTTTCTTGTTCTTCTTTTTGTTTTAGAGTAATTTTTGAGAGGAGAAGGAGTGGAAAGTGTATCATTCTGCCATCTTTGAAAACATGCTTTAATTTAAAAGCCCCTCAATATTAAAAAGCCCCTCACAGGACTTGAAAGAACTATTGTAGACTCCAAGTAGTTCACATTCCCAAAGTGTAGTCTCTTCAGATTTGGGATCCTTCCCAGTCAGAGGGGGGTAGCTGTTCAAATAAGAGGAGATGTTTGGGTTAGGTGAGATTTTAGACATTTGGATTGGTGATCAACACTAGACACCTCTAACTGGCCCATGGAGACAGGACTTTCAGAAGGGAGGCCAGAACAAACATCTGTCTTTCATGGAAATTATTCTAGAATTACCGTCTCCTTGACCTTTACTTCTGTTGGTTTTATCCCTAAAGAGACTTGTGAGTAAAGACTTTCACATTTACCCTGAATGGATTTTGATGCCTTCTATAAGTTCCTCTCACTCTCTCCAGAAATGTATGTTATTTGATTCTTGTCTCATTCTTGAATTTGGCTTTCCCTCCTCGTGTCAATATTTCTCCTCTAAGCACAGAAGATCAGCTCCTTAGCATTGATTTATTTGGCTGCCCCTAAGTTTATTAACTCTTGCATATTATTTAGGGAATCTTTTGGGTACTTGAGAGAAAAAAAATACTCTTAATTTCCTTTAAACATGAAGTCCCACCGTTAAAAAAATTAAATCTTAAAAAGTATACCTGCTTTCAGCTCCATGGAAAACCAGCCTAAAAAAAAATGAGAAACTGAACAAGCATCATTTGATATTTTTGCAAGTGTGGGAAGCACAGGCTTTCCCACTAATAAAAGTATTTTCATGGATGTGACTTTTCAAGTTCTTAAATTTCTGAGGGAAACTTGCCAGTTTTGTTTGAGGTAGTATAGGAAGAGTTTTATAAGTGAAATATTTCAAACTGGTGGTAAAAACAAAACAACAAAAAAAAAAAACCCTAATTCAAAATAACAAAAATGTCAGCCATAAAGATGTACAACATTTTTCAGGAAGCCTGTCTATCCTGAGCAAATGTTTTCCTACCAAATACCAATCCATTCATAATCTCTGTTAGAGAGGAGACATCCCAAGGTTGCTGGATGGAAATATGTTAAATATGTTCTGAAATCCAATTTAATAGAATCCCAGCATTCAAACTCATTCATAGGAAGGCGTTTAAAGGCAATGCAATTTTCATAAAATATGTCCGTCCAGGTAATCATGAATGCTGATTATTGTCACGGTTTCTCAGGAATTTTTAGCCTGGTGGAAAATCTTTCCAACTGGACTTTTAACCACCAAGAAGAAATAACAATAATAACTTGAAATTTAAAATAAACAGTGCTGGAAAAATAGTATAACCCCCACCCCAAAAGGCAAGCGGTAGGAATTTAGTGCTACTTGTAATTTGACACAGGGGTTTGAAAGTGAACATAAATACTAGCCCTGAGACGGACTGCTGGGCTATGGCAGACAAGCATGGTGTAACAGGGGAGGGTTGACTCCAGAAATAATGCATCCAGATGATGCTCACATTCTCCCAGCAATTATCTGTTGATGTGTAAATGGCGGGAATGTAAAATGGTTCAGTCGTGATCTCATTGGTGCATGTGCTGCTGATTATTAGCATGATCTAATATGAGCTCTGGGTGTCTATCTCTAGAGAATTCAAAAAGAAAAGAAATGGGCCAGGAGAAGGTCAGACTGAGTGGCACAGATTATTTGCAAAACTTCTCTGGCTTGGAGATCCCCAAAAGAGTGGACAATAAAGGAGGAAAAGTGATTGGATTCACTCAAGAGTTGGCATTTTACATTTTGCTCCCAAAGTCTCCTCTAACAGGATCAGGACTGTATCCCAACATAACTTTTTTGCCAAATTGAATCTTGAAAATGATAGTGTTAGAGAGTGGGGTTTTCTGGTTTCTCCTCATGCATCTAAATCTTTTTTATTCTGATCTATTGATCATTCCTTTTCTCTGCCCCAGGCAATAAAAACAACAGAGAAAGTCTTGCACTCTGTCATGTGCAAATGGCCTGCTTTCCCCTTTGCCACACAAAAGCAAGAGATTCACAGGGGGCCATTTAGAGTTTTCTGCTCAGAGACAATTAGGGGTGTCAGCTTTGCTCTTTGGCATCTCCAGTTTCTAGAAGCTGTGGGGAAGGGGTGTCTGGTTTGTCTCAATACTGCACTCAACAAACTGATTTGAGGGTTATGCCTGATTCCAGTGGGGACTCGAGCAATGGCAAAGCCCATATCATTTTATGTTAACAGAGAAATTGTGTTTGGGAGACTTTGGGCCAAAAATGAATTTTTTATTGGTAAATTAAATTGTGTGTGATGCAAAACTGTGATTTAAATGCCTTCATTTATTTAAAAAAATATTTCTTGATTCTTGCTTTGTGCAGTCACGTCCACCCTGTATATGCATATTTTAATCATAATTGTTTAAAGAATTGAAACCAGAATCCAAAGAGAGATCTTCACTCCCTTGTTCATTGCAACATTGGGCTCAGTAACCAAGACATGGAATCAACCTGAGTGTCCATCAAGCAATGGATGGAAAAAGAAATTGTGGTGCACACATCAATGGAATATTATTCAGCATTACAAAAGAAGGGAATCCAACAATAGTGATGAACCTGAAAGACCTTGTGCTAAATGAAGTAATTCAGTCAAAGAGGGACAGATATTGTATGATTCCACTTAATCTGCGTTGTCAAAAACAATCAAACTCATAGAAGCAGAAAATAGAAAGGTGATTGGCAGGGCTTGGGGAGTGGGGAAATGGAGAGTTGTTCAGTGAGTATCAAGTTTCAGCTATGCCAGATGAATGAGTTCTAGAAATCTGTTGTACCACGCAGCACCTAGAGCTAACAATCCTGGATTGTACCCTTAAAAGATATGTAAAATGGATAGATCTCATGTGAAGTGTTCTTACCCCAGGAAACCAAAACCAACAAGGGGCATGAGGAAACTCTTGGAGGTGATCGATATGCATATTACCTTCATTGTGGTGGGTTTACAGGTATTTTTGTATATCTACACTCATCAAATTGCTCAACAAATCTGGACACATGCAGTATTTTATATATCACTTATACCTTTTTTTTTTTAGTTAAATTTTTTTTAGTTGTAGAGGGACACAATACCTTTATTTTATTTATTTATTTATTTATTTTTATGCGATACTGAGGATCGAACCCAGCACCTCACATGTGCTAGGCAAACACTCTACCACTGAGCCACAACCCCAGCCCTATAAAGTGTTTTTAAAATTTTTTTTTCCAAGAAATTAGATAAAAATTCAGTCTTACTGAAACAAGGATGATTTAAAACTTTTATATTAATTAATTATAATTAATATTTCACTTTTAAATTTTAAGGGTATTTTTGAATATTTTAGGTAGAAAATAACTTGAATCATTAAATAAAAATAATTTAATAATTTTGTTTTTTTCACATTTATCATAATTGACATTTTGAGGAAAGTAAAAACTTTGTGTGTGTTGAACATAATTTCATTTTGTATTTTAATCCTTCATACCATCACCATCTATTGAACATAGATTTTACTTAAATGAAGATGAGGACCATTAATTTCATGTGATTAGTATTTAAGTTATGGCTTACATGTGTTGTCATTTTATTTTGCATCTAAACCCTGACCATTGAGAGAACACTCAGCCCTGAAAAATAATAATCCAATTGAGTCTTTTGCTATTTCACTTTCAAGCATAACATGCATATTTCAAAAAAAATTTTGTTATGAAAGAATATTTGCCAAATAGAAATAAATTTGTTGGCTTAAAGATACCTCTATTTGTATTTTTGCTTCAGGCCCTGCAAAAGTGAAAGGCGGTTTCAACCACAGCTTTCTTTCCCTTAGGGTGCATGCAGTTAATGGAGAGCTTGAGGTCTGCCCACAGGGGTCTCTCTTGCCACCGTGGTGCTGAGTGGCTGTTTGGCAGGCATTAACTCCAGGTTGCCTCAATCCTCCTTGCACTCTAAGTCAGGCCTCATCTTTCTCTCTCTAAATCATAGCGCCTTTCTTTGTGAGAGATGACTTTCAAAGCAACAGAGAAAACTTCACAATGCCTTTCATCACATCCTTCCTTTTAAATTAGCTATGAAGAAAATGAATTAAAATAAGGTGCTCTGTCTGGGTATATGACAGACGTAAAGGGGTTGAAATATGTATGTTGACATTATCTGTACTCCAAGAATCATTTCAGCATTATTCACAATAGTCCACATGTGAAAGCAACCAAGGAGGCACTCATTAGCAGATGCATGGATAAAGAAAATGTTGAATGTATAAACAACAGAATACTATCAAGCCTTAAAAAGAGTAAAATCGTGACGACATGGATGAACCCAGAGGATGTTCTATTAGGTAAAATAAGCCAGGCATAGAAGACAAATACTGGTTTTGTCTTATATGTGATTTTACTTATGTGTGGAATCTAAATGAGTTAATATTACATGGCACCACATAAATATATAGTTAATGTAAATTGAAAACATTAATTTAAAAAAAAGGTATTATTACTCTATTCAAAGTCCTCCATGTTATTGTCTTCTTTTTATCCTCCTTCTTCTCTGCCCCTCCCCTTCTCCTTTTCTTTTCATTCTCCAGTTCTCTTTCCTCTTCTCCTGGTGGCTGTGTTACTTCTCAACTCTCTCGCCTCTTTTCATCAATGACTATTTTTCTCAAACCATGAAGAGTTAAAGTTTTTGAATCTGACCTTCTGCCATAATTCTATTAATAGATCAACCTCTTTTACTCTCTAACATTTTAAAACTTATCTGTGCAAAAGAGAATTGGAGATTGGAGCTGGGTGTGATAGTGCATGCCTGTCATCCAAGAGGCTGGAGAAGTTGAGGGTGGAGGATTGTAAGTTCGAGGTTAGCCTCAGCAACTTAGTGAGACCCTGTCTCCAAAAAAAAAAAAAAAAGAAGAAGAAGAAAGAAAGAAAAAAAGAAAAGAAAAAGAGGAGGCTGAGAATGTGGCTCAGTGGTTAAGCACTCCTGTGTTTAACCCCTGGTATCAATATTAATAATAATAACAACAACAATAATAATGGTTTCCTCACACTCAGCAAAGAAGGTTATTCCAGTTGATAATATTTTAGGTTTAGTTATGGTGAAAGTTCTTTCATCTAAATATCATAGGAATAAATACAAAATCAGTAAGTACTGTTATTGCCATCAGGATTTTTTTTTTTTTTTTTTTTTTTTTAGCTACATCTAAATTTCCTTCATTCACTTTCCATCTGCTTGGCTCATTCAGTAAGTGAAGTCAGGGAGTGGCCAACATGGTACTGGGATGAACTGCCCCTTGTGGACTGCTGTCTCCTAACCCCGCAAATCACTCTCTTAGGTGAGATGGTTGCCAAGATAGACTTTAATCAAGTCTAGACTATGATTAAAACTAGGATTGTTTTTGCTCTATAAATTTAATACCTTCTTTCTTGAAACCATCTTTTTTCTCTTTCTTTTGACTGGAGAAAGATAAACCACAAGTGACAATGTTTTTCATGATGGTTTTCTTAGACATTGTGGCCATCTTCATTTGGGGGGTTATGGTTCACAGTAGTTCCAAATCCATATTGGGTGTTGGTGGTGTGCATCAGAAAGATTTCATGGCTGTAACTCAATATAAGTAAATGCATAAAATATATTTGACAGAGGAGTATATCTTGATACCTTGTAAATTGCTGGGACTAAATTACTGAAGTTTCGGCTTATCCTTATTCATAATTCACTGGAACAATCTAGAATCTCAAAGCACTGGGTGCCTTCTTGACTTCTTCCGTGAGACAGAAGTAATCTAGAATAGGCTCCACAATGAAAGACTTAAAATGTCCCTAAGCAAGTGTGGAGATACGCAAGCACTACGTTGCAGAATCTTTTGTGGGTATATTTTTGTAGCCCTCAGCACAGAGGTATAGTTAGATATATTGTCTTTCTCATCAGTTGACACACCCCTCTTGATCCCTCTCATTTCATGAAGTTCAGAGTCCTAAGAACATACTTAGGGAATGAAAGGTCTGAGGTTGACCTGGTTCTATCTAGATGATGGCTCAGTTATCTTAGGCTGTAATCTTTTCCTTTGGAAAATGATCACATTTTGTTGTATTGTGAGACCTGACAGATTCATTCACAGGCAAATTTAGCAGAACCTGAAGCCCCTGAGTGATTATGCAAGGCACATCTTACAACTTCTTCCTTTATCGGGGGTGGAATGGGGAGCAAGCTGAGGTTGCACTCTTTCTTCTTTGGCATGGTACAGAGAGTAATGACAACAACCACCGTGAAAACTAGAGAAGCATTTGTGCCACGTGCCAGACATAGGAGTTAGGGCTTCATGAGCATATCTCATTTATTTCTCCCACCAACCCCATGAGAGGTCAGTGTTTGTTTCCGTCTCCCAGCTAAGAAACAGTGCAAGAGAGAACAGCCCACCAGGCCGCCTTTGGAAACCCACTTCTTAGCTGTTTCTCTCTCTCCTGAGGCAAGTAGATTAGATCATCTTTTGCGAAGCGATTGAGGAGATCAAGATATCCTCTAAGACAGATTTGTTGCCTTTTGAGTCCTCCATCGTCCTTTCAAACCTTCCAGTTGGCCTGGCTTTCTGCTCATAAAATGATGCTTCATTCACCGAAGCGTGACTTCGGGAGTCTTTTGAATGCAGCCAGCACATGGTGGGTAGCAAGGAGTTAAAGCACTGACAGTCCTTCCTGTCCGTCCAGCCAGCAGCCGTTCATCACAGATGCAGGCCTTTGATCCTGACAGCTTTCCTTTCACTGGGGGGTGCAGGGAGGATTTGACATGGGGAAGCAGGAAAGACTATAGAGAAAAGGGTCTTGTTTGTTTCCTGGGTGGATCAACTCCTTCTTGGCACGCCTCCAGAAAGCGAGTCTTTTCCTGCCCTAAAACGTCAGGGAAATAAATCTCTCTCCTATAGAACAGACCTGAGAGAAGCCCCAGGGCAGCCACATGAGATCCATCAGGTCCAGGGACTTGGTTGACAGAGCAGCCAGTGTGTGGCCTGGGAGATTGCAGCCCTCTGGCCAGAGCCAAAGGAGTTGTATGTCAGCATGTCCCAGGGAAGTGTCAGAGAGGACTTTGATCCAGGGGCTGGCAGCTACAGTCGGTGCCCATAAGGAAATGGTGTCCTGAGACTGTCCTCTGAAGAAAGAAGTCTAAAGAAAGAGGAATCTTGAGCACATTTGCGGAGGGCAACCTGAGAGAAAGCTCGAAAGCCAGCCATCCAGAGTTCACCCAAGACCATCGTGAGCAGAGCTGGAGAGAAGAGCAAGCATGATGAATACACACCAGTGAGAAACAGCCCAACAGTAAGAGCAGAGAGAGCTGAGGGGCAGAAGGAGTGAAGACCCTACAGTAGACAGAAGTGGTTTCTGGCAGGCCAGGGTGGTTTGGGATGTCATGCTTGTAATGGTAGCTTAATTTCTGTCTGCAATTTTAACAAGGGGATCCACTTCCCCAGCTCTGATCAGCCACCCCTCAAACCCCAGCCCAGATGACATGAGCTGACCAGAGGATGTGTGGAAAAAGAAAAAAGTACTCATTGTTTAATCCTTCTGATATTTCGTGATTACTGTTAGGCAGCAAGATTGTGACAATAGCTAATTGATAACAGGCTCTTTCAGAGTGAAGTCAAATATGCTCAAAATTCCTCTTTCTTTAAACTTCTTTCTTCAGAGAACAGTCTCAGGACACCCATTTACTTATGGGCATCTACTGTGGCTGCCAGCCTCTGGGTCAAAGTCCTCTCTGACACTTCCCTGGGACATGCTGACACACAATCCTTTTGGCTCTGGTGGAGGGCTGCAGTCTCCCAGGCAGACCTGGCTGCTCTGTCAACTAAGTCCCTGGACCTCATGGATCTCATGTGGCTGCCTGGGGTATCAGCAGGACTGAGGAAAAAAATAAAATATACGGATCCTCGTATTAGTCTATTTTTCATTACTGTAACAAAATACCTGAGGCATAATAATACTATAATATTATTAAGAAAAGTTTACTTGGCTCACAGTTTGAGAGGTTAAAAAGTCCAAACAGCATGGCATAGGCTCTGGTAAAAGCCTCTGTTGGCCATGTTGGATGGCAAAGGAGGAGTGCATGAGGGACGAAGAGATCACATCAGCAAACAGGAAGCCAGAGAGAGAATGGGATCCCACAATCCATTCTAAAGGCACACGCCCAGAGTCCTAAGGACTTCCCACTAGGCCTCATCTCTTAAAGGTCTGACCTCTCAACACTGTCACACCGAGGACCAGGCCAACACCAGAACCCTTGGGAGATAGTCTCCAACATATCCAAACCATCACAGTCCTGTAATGTTTGAACCATGATCATGCTCTCGCTAGAGCTAGACTACTGAAACTCTCCAGTCCTCGCTATGGCTCAAGTCAGATTTTCATCATTGGAAACAGGCCCCATCAGATCCCACTGGAAATCTGGAGCAGGGCAGACTTGTCCTCATAGAAGCAAGAGAGCCATTGACCAGGCATTGGATGTGTGCTGTCTCCAAGAAGACATTGTAACCTTGGGCAATGAAGCTTCTTTCTATCAAGGTTAATTCCTGGAGAGGGGCACAGTTATGAGATGCCAGTAGCCAACACCCCTGAAAGATGGCATACTGAAGGTCTTAGCCCTAAAATTTGGGTAGAGATCTGGCTAGGGTGCCCTAGTATCCGCTATGGGGGTCACCCATTGATTCAGAAATTGGGAAGGTTTCTGGCTGGAATTTTTAACAGACAAGAGCTGGGCATTGCCCCAGCCATTCTTAGACCTTCTATCTCAGCAAGAGAGGAATAATCAGTTGGTCAACAAGTGTTTACTTAATACCAAAAAAGCACAAAAGAGCTCTACATTTATAGAATCCGAGTGACGTAAGCAGTGGCAATAGCAGTTATTTCCAAAAGAGGGTCAGAAGAAATTTGTCATGAGAAGTCATTTCATAATTAAAGTTTTATTTCTCACAGCGGTCATGGTAGACTAAAAGGACGGATGTACAGATTCTTGTAGTGATAGTAGGTAGGAACCAAAGCTTTCCCATGCTACGAGATACCCCGAGGACAGAAACATGGGGATTGAGTTGGTGGCTAAGACAATCAAGGGTCCCCCCTGCAAAATTAAAGGAGCTCTCTTGCTCCCAGAGGTGGCTACACTGACCAGGTAGGAAAATGGAGCCAGTCTCCTCCTTAAAGCATCTTTTCTTTTCATGGGATGTCCTTGTTCCCTCTAACTCATCTTTCTCAATAGCATGCAAGGCCTGCTTGGTGCCAGCTTGAACAGCAAGAGAGAGCCCCTTTACCCACAGCTCCTCTTGCTGAGAAAATCTGCTTCTTGACTTTTCAGCACTCTTATGTGGAAATGTGTTACTTACAATGCCTAAGATATTTGGGGTGGAAGAAGGGAAAGTAATAATATTGGTGACACGTCATAAATCCACAGAGACAGGGATGCTGAAAGTGGCAGAATTAAGGACTTTGGAAAGCACACGGAGTCAGCTGAGAAGAGGGCGCTATTGTGAAACACCCCAGGGCTGTTTTCTTAATCCTGGTGTGCAATATGGGGCAGAGAGCATCTGGGAGTCACACCACTGGAACATGGACTTCACATGAGTTTAGTATTTCCTGCTAATCGTTTTGACATTTCCAGATATCGGCTGGTATTGGTCCCTGTTCTACCATAGCCCGTTTCCCTCTTCTCCCTGTGAAAGATGAAGCTGTTGAGTGTTCCATTCCTGTTGGGTCTGAAGTTTTACCAGTTGTTTGTTTTAAGTGAAGTAGGATTCCTGGGTATGAAGCAGAACTACAATTTTTCTTTCTAGCTGGTCTTTTATCTGAGACTGTGGCTGGGGAGCTAGGAGCATGAGGGAGATGAGGTATACTTTGAAGGGAGGAAGTCTTTTTTAAGAATCAGAATAAGGAATATTGATTAGACGTAAAAAAGTAGGATTTGACATTTTCATTTCTTCATCAGAGCATGAAATGACACCAATAATTTGAGTTTTCGTCCACACAATTTGTTGATATTTTACGTTATTCTGTTATTATGGGTTTTAGAACAATGATTCACATTGTTTATTGATCATGACTCTAAAATGAGGTCCCACCATGATAAGAATAAGGCCCACATTTAGTTACAGATATTTGGCTATGATATTGATCATTTTGGAAAGTTTGCAAAAGCATAAAGACTGTGGTAAAAATGAGCTTTATTCTGAATTATCAACAGCTGCTATGAAATTCCCGTGTTTCATGAGTGTTATGGTTTAGATCTGGAATGTCCCCCAAAGGCTCATGTGTTGAAAAGTTGGTCCCCAACGAAGCAATGTTCAGAGGTCAGGCTTTTGGAAATGATTGGATCACTGCAATCTGATCTCATCAGTGGGTTAACCCACTGATAGCTGAATGAATGGGAAGTTTTGAAAACTGTAAGAGGAAGTAGCTCACTGGGGCATCCTCTGGAAGGGTATCATTCCCATCCTCTCTCTCTACTTCCAGAATGTCATGAGCTGAGCAGTTTTCCTCTGCCACACTCTTCTACCTTGATGCTCTGCTCACCTCGGGCCCAAAGCAACACAGCTGACCAATCATGGACCAAAACCTCTGAAACCTTGAGCCAATATGAATCTTTCCTCCTCCAAGTTGTTTCCCTCAGTAACAAAAAGCTGGCTAACAATGAGATTTTTGCCTTTGATAAAATTTGACATCTTACCTGGTATAACATTTTAGCAAACTTAGGAGAGAAAATTTCTCTTTTTTCTAATCCATAAAGAGTAGCTTCCATACACTGATAAAATACAAAGGTAGACGCTAAAAATTGAAAAAAGACAATGATATTAGCTACCACTGCAATCATGTGACATTGTGGCAAAGTTACCATTTGTTGCAATAAGATAAAGACCAGAAATGTGGCAGAATTAAGGACTTTGGAAAGCACACGGAGTCAGCTGAGAAGAGGGTGCTATTGTGAAATCATGTGACATTGTGGCAAAGTTACCATTTGTTGCAATAAGATAAAGACCAGAAATGCATAATGATTGGAAATAGAACCCCTATCTGTCTAGAAACTCCAAGCAGCTCGGTGAAAAGCAAGCAAGCAAACAAAAACATTAGAACTAGCACAATAGTTCAACAAGGTCATCAGCTACGTGATACCTGGAGTACGTAGTGATGCTCAATTAGAAAATGTAATTGTTTCCAGAAACATCAAAAACTGGAAAGTGCATAAGTCCAAATCTATTAATAAATGGGTAAGATCTATATAAAGAAAATTATAGTACAGACTGAGTGTATTCTTCATCTGAAATACTTGGAACCAGCTGTGTGGGAGATTTCAGATAATTTTTGGATTGTGGAATATTTGCATACACATAATGAAATGTCTCGGGAATGGAACCCAAGCCCAAACACAAAATTAATTTGTGCATCATGAGCACCTTATATGTGTAGTCTGAAGGTAATTTTAGGCAACATTTTAAGTGCTTCTCCATTTTGACTGTGACCTGTCATATGAGGTCAGGTATGGAAGTTTCCACTTGAAGCATCATGTTGGAGCTTCAGAAGTTTTGGATTTTGAGTTTTTGGATTAGGAATACCCAACTTTTACTAAAAGATATGGCTAATATCCTGAATTAATTAAAAGTTATTTCATGTTCTTTGATAGGAATACTCAACACTGAAAATATGTCAATTCTCCCTGAATTCATCAGTTAATTCAATGAAATTCCATTATGGAACTAACCTAGGTGTCCTTCAACAGATGAATGGATAAAGAAAATGTGGTATATATACACAACGGAATATTACTCAGCCTTAAAGAAGAATGAAATTATGGCATTTGCTGGTAAATGGATGGAGCTGGAGAATATCATGCTATATAAAATAAACCAATCCCCAAAAGCCAAATGTTTTCTCTGATATGTAGATGCTAATTCACAATAAGAAAAGAGGGGCTGGGGAAGAATAGAGTTCGTTTGGATTATGTAGAGGGGAGTAAAGGGAGGGGAGGGGTGTGGTCGGTAGGAAAGATAGAAAGAATGAATCAGACATTATTACCCTGTGTACATATATGACTACCGAACCCGTGTGATTCTACATCGTGTAAAACCAGAAGAATGAGAAATTATACTCCATTTATGTATTATGTGTCAAAATGCATTCTGCTTCCATGTATAACTAATTAGAATAAATTAAAAAAATAAGAAGTGGTTCTGCAAAAGGAATAGGGTTTTGGCTTTTGGAAGCAAGCAACTAAGCCCCCCCAAAATTTGGGGGGAAGTAACAGAGCTACTTCTTTAAAGGAGCACACTCTGGCTCCATTCCATCAGAGAAGACAATGTGTGCCTTAGACGTTCAGTATAGAAAGTTCTGGGGGCTACCAGCAACATTACTAGGCAGTCGGATGCCTTCAATTATGCAAGAGCCACAATCTCTTCTGATTAAACCAAATTTCACTGAGCCAATTAGGAACAGAAGCCACTCTTGGTTCTTATATTTATTGCAATGAGGAAAAGGATCTCAGTGAAGAAAAATGAGGAGTTGCTCTCTTGATAGCAAGACAGGGCATTTTACTTGAGAATTTTAAAAAAATGTATGATCTTATTTTATTTCCAAAGCTAATGATAAAGTGGACAAAACACACTGTGCAATTTTAATCATAAGGATAACTTAATTTACTCTCTTCTTTTCTCCAGAAATGTTCCCTTTCTATTTAGAAACAACATTGAAATTTGAACCTATTCTGTGTCCTTAATTAGATCCATGAGATCTTTGCATGTGTACTTCTTTTGAAGTATTGATAGATTTAAAAAAAAATTATAAAATGCAAAGTATCCAAAGGTGGAAATTCCAAAAGGATGGTCCAAGAGTATTGATGGAATTGGTTATTATATTTATTCATCCACTTTTCAACTGTTTTTGAAAACCCAGGAGAACAGAGTAGATGTCAGGAAATGAGAAAAATGCAGCCATAGTACAAATCTTCAAAAGGTAAGCTGAGCAGTCCTTTCAAATTGCTCTCCCTCACTGTCAATTTGGAAGATTTGGGAATAATTGTCTAAAGCTGAAATATAAAAAGAAGGAGACACACACACACACACAAAAAGTCTAACTAAGCAATTTGAACTTGAGTATGTATCTATTAAAAAGGGATAAGAGACTGGTCCACAGATGGCCACTGAACTCTGCTCAAATGTATTGCCTGCCAGGACCCCACACAACTTCATTTATCAAGTTCCTTAAGCTTGAAAGAGCAACTGGAATGATCTCACCTGCCCTGGCCTTGAACACAGTGAAATGATCAAGGGGTAAAAGCTGGGCCGGATAGTAGATCCAGGGGCAGCAAGACCAGACAATCTGGTGAGGTTTGATGTCCTTTTTGAGTGATCAGGAGACATAAAGGCCCAAGGACTCCGCAGTCTAGAAAAAGCTTCTGTAGACTTGGGGGTTTGGGAGGCACCCAGATACCATGGCAAAGATCTGAGAAGTGATGCCAACGGCAAGCAAGGAAGTAAAACTAGTTCCAAGGGAAGATGCCTGCAGAGTCACTGGGGAAATGAGATCTGGGTATCTAGGGTATCTAGGTTGAGAGTAATCCCCAAAACCACCCCGTGACATATGTGATGTTGTGAAGTGAAGAGAGTGACAGCCCATGAGATATGTAATCAGTGTGTCTCTTCCTCAAGCTGCCTATCTAACATGTGCCTTGAAGTTCCACAGCCCAGGGGCAGCCTGGGGTCATGTTATTTTGGGGTCAGAAACATATGATTCTTCCCTTTCACGATCCCTGACACTCTTGCAATCTCTGCTGGGAACCAGATCCAGAATCTTCCGTCCAGGCTCAGACTTTTCCCCCTCTCCTTCTGGGGAGAAATCTGACAACACACATTTTCTTGTGGTGCCATTAGACCCTAGTGTCTTCTGAAGCTGGACAGGGATGTTTGCAAGTGACCAGAGAGTTTTCCTCCCTACTTTCCTCCTCCTGACCACCAGGGCAGATTAGAAAAAGCAGGACCATTTGTTTCAATCATCTTCTTTCAGAAATCCCATTCACGGCTGGGTTTGCCATTCATTTTTGCACCAGGAACTTTATGAAGTGGGAATGGCTGAACTCATCTGGCAGGGCTCTCCACTGCAGATGGCCAGTTCCCAAATCCCCGAGGTGTGAGGGCTGGGTTCTTCCCAGCATGTTCTTTTCAATAAACATTCCCACACTTGGCCTTTAACTCCAGCCGCCCCATCCCTGCCCTCCCAGCGCCTGCAGCTTTCCACCTTGGCTCTGGCTCCTCCGAGCCTGGCCGCAGCCTCTCAGTTCCAGGTTGACCTTGGCTAAGCACCCCACATGGTCATTCTTTTTGGAAAAGTAGAAAATCTCCAGTAATATCTCTGCACTTGGCCTCTCTGCAGAACATTTTAGTACTCGAGGCATATGCAAACCCCAGTGGATGCTGAGTGAGGCAGGAGCCCTTGCTCAGCCGAAGTCTGGGCTAACTGAATTGGGTTTGGCCTTGGGTTGCCCTGCTGCTGAGACCACGCTGAGACAAGCCGGAGAGGGGCCAGCTCTTGCTCTATACTGAGCTTGCAAAGTACCAGGGGCATTCTGAGGGCGCACCTCACCTCCTACCCTGGATGACAAGACCTTCAGAGTGTTTGTTCTCCATTATTGTCATGCACCTGGGCATTCCATCCAGAATATTTGGGAAGAATCCATGAAATCACTATTCTTCTCAGGGCTTGACTATTTGAAAATTATTAACTGGTTATTAATTAATCCAGTCAAATCAGATCACATTGATAAGGAAACGGTGTATGAGAGCAAATTTGAGTCACAGTCAAGCTGGGAGTGTTTGTTTAGATCTCTGGTTTTTTCCTTGGTGTTTATGGGAAGGTGAAATTCCCCCCATAATTTTGGGGAGCAGGAAGTTTTTCTTCACTGTCAGAGAGGCAGGTGGGACTTAGGAAGAACTCCAATCACACAGAGCTGTGACTGAAGAGAGCTGTGCACATTTCTAGCTGTGTGACCCTGGGAGCTTCAGGTCTTAGTTTCCTTGGTGCGGTAGGGACCACAGTTCCTACGGTATGAAGGAGTTCAGAGAAGTCAATGGTATAATGTGTGGTAGTTCTTGTCTTGATTCCTGTTACCAGCACCCTTCTTAGTCCTGACCAAGATTTTCCCAGACCTTGGCTTTTTCTGACCTCTCAACAAATGGAGTGAGTTATTATCTGTTCTATGCTTTCATTGTCTGTCTCCAGTGTAACCTCCTTGGCTCTCCAGTTTTCCTTCCTTATCTAATCCTTTGCTGACTATTGCCCTATCTCAGTGTGATCTATTATATATTTATAAGTTCAAAGTCGTAGGCCAATTTCATGAAAAATCTGGAAACTTACTTGGAATTTTTTTTTTGATAAATTCACCTTTCTTTGTGATTCCTTGGCCATTCTTATTGTTAGTGTTGAGGATGGCACATATATGTTGTGCACACTGCCAGTTCACATTCCTGAGTCCATGACAGACATTACTAATTGATTGCAGAGTGTTTCCTATGAGCAGAGACAGAATGTGAGTCATTTGAGCATATCATGACAGGAAAACGTTCTTATTTGATTAGAGCAACCCATGAGGGGTTAGCCATCTCCCTGTACCAAGATGCAGAGCAGGTACCATCCACACAGCTAGTATGTGGCAAAGCCTAGACTTGAACTCATTCATCTACCTGCTGCCCTGAAACACTTCGCTGTGGCTTCAACCACCCTGAGTACAATTGGGTCTTTCTTATGGAATCAGGGCTTAAAGAAAATCTATTTCTGCTGGCATGATTTGAAGACAGTGTTATTCAAAGGCAGAAGGATGGCCCACGTGATGATGTTCAGTCCTCTCATCACAACAAAGCCTTACAAAGGACTCAAGAGTCCGTGGTGCTGAGAAACTGGAAGATGTGCTACAACAGCTTACTTACACACATGATGGGATAAAAGCATCATTAGTGAAAACAGCAACAGTATTTCTCCAAAACAGGCCTATGTATTTTCCAAGAAAACTCATCAGTAGTTTGGGGGGGATGGGGCTTAGTCCCATGATAGAAATATAGTGTCCCATAATTATTGCTGAGGAGCACAGGTGAGTAAGAGTTGGTCATTTCTACATTCTCCTGAGAGAGAGCCCTAAGGACTTTTACCTTTAATAAAAAAGAAATGAAATCAAAGCAGCCCAAAAGTGTCACTACAACACTACTTTAAGCTTACTAAAGTAAAATATGGTTATGGCTGTTTTTCCTTAAATTAGAATAGTGGCCACTAGTGGCTAGGATCCGGAGGAGGAAGAAGATAGAGAGACAATAGATAACGGGCACCAAAACAGTTAGACAAGTGGAATCCTCTCCAGTGATCTAGAGCAGAATAGGTAACTATAGTCTAAAACAATTTATTACTCATTTGAAAAAAACTAGAAGATTCTGGAGATTGGAACACATTGAAACAATAAATGTTTGAGGAGACAAGAAGGCTAATTACTCTGATTGGATCATTATACTTTGTATACATACAACATATGATCATATTTGGCTCCATAAATATGTAAAGTAGTATATGTCAATTAGAAATAAATAAAAACAAAAATTAATACAAGTTTCAGCCATGAGAAGGGATCATATTAATTAAAATAATAATAAAAAAAGAAGGAACCATATTAAAACTTGTCTCTCCCAGTTACTCAAGTCTAAATAAAGTTAGAATCCAAGTCAAGGGAGTTCCTGATTAGCAGAGGGATTTTTCCCTCTTTTTGTGTCTAAAGCAATTGGTTGATTTCTGTAAAAGTGTTACTTATTTTTCATAAAAATTAGCAGATTTCTCAAAATTAGGGGATGGCCTGGCGGGGGTGTGTGTGTGGAGGGGGTGGGATTCAGATTCACTGAAAAAAGTATAGAATACCCTGGTTAAACTTGAATTTTAGATAAACAGTAAATAATTTTTTAGTGTAAATATGTCTCATGCAATATTGGACATGCTTATACCCAAAAGGTTACTCCTGTCTTATATGAAACTCAAATTTAACTAGGAATTGTAATTTACTGGCATCATATTAGAACGAGGTAGATGAGGAATAAATGCTAAGAAAGGCCAGGATAAAGGGGGATTTAAAAAAAAAAGAAAGGGATTTTTAAAAAATTAATTTGTCTTTCAAATTGAAATAAGAACAATTTTAATATAATGCATGCTATTGATATTTAATGAAGCATAAGAATTTTCTTTCTTTAAAAAAGCTTTCATTTTTGAGAGATCCAACATGGCGGCGAGAGGGGAGGCAGCGCTTTCAGTACCTCCTCAACAACGGGGTCAGAGAGACGCATGGATATGCTTAGATTCGACCTGCTGAGAAACTCCTAGCAAAATTCCACTAAAGAGAGACCGGCCGGGAATCGGTAGGATTTTTGGAGGTGACAGTTTGCGCTAGACGAGTGAATCTCTGCCACGCAGCGCAGAGGTCCAGACCCACCAGCCGCTGCCCGCGCGACTCAGCGACTGTTGGCTGCCTGCACGCGGCCCCGCGTCAGGGCGGATAGCCTCCGAGGCGCAGCGCAGCAGGAGCGGTGCAGGGACTCTAGGAAGAGGTCTCTCGCCAAGCCTTCATGAAATAGCGAACCGGGAGCTGAAACCAACCAGAGACAGACCAGTCCCACCCCTCCCTTCGGACACTCCGGCAAGGAGCCTGGGGCCC
>NW_025999853.1:41528635-41534931 GCF_001458135.2 Marmota marmota marmota | reverse complement strand
AAAATCATAGAATTTGCAGGGAAATGGATGGCACTAGAGCAGATTATGCTAAGTGAAGCTAGCCAATCCCTAAAAAACAAATGCCAAATGTCTTCTTTGATATAAGGAGAGCAACTAAGAACAGAGTAGGGACGAAGAGCATGAGAAGAAGATTAACATTAAACAGAGATGAGAGGTGGGAGGGAAAGGGAGAGAAAAGGGAAATTGCATGGAAATGGAAGGAGACCCTCAGGGTTATACAAAAGTACATACAAGAGGAAATGAGGGGAAAGGGAAAAATAATACAAGGGCGAGAAATGAAGGTCAGTAGAGGGGGTAGAGAGAGAAGAGGGGAGGGGAGGGGAGGGGAGGGGGGATAGTAGAGGATAGGAAAGGCAGCAGAACACGACAGTCACTAGTATGGCAATATGTAAATCAATGGATGTGTAATTGATGTGATTCTGCAATTTGTATATGGGCTAAAAATGGGAGTTCATAACCCACTTGAAGCAAAGTGTGAAAGATGATATATCAAGAACTATGTAATGTTTTGAACCACCAACAATAAAAAAAAGCTTTCATTTTTAATTATTCATTTAATTCAAATTAAAACATATTTATAACTAGGAAAAAATTAATGAGTTAATCATGTGAAATTTCTTAATGCAAAATATATATGTAAAGGTAAAAAATTGGCCCTAATTCTATGCCCAAGAGAAAACCGCTGTGAACATTTTCCTGTGTTTCTCTCTAGTCTTTGTTATGTGTATATTTTTTACATAACTGGGATCATACTAAAGATGTAGCTTTTCCTCCTGCTTTTTATTACTACTGTGTGCTGAGCCCTTCTCTGTGTTGTTAAACATGTTTCCACAGTAGTGGCCTAAGTAATAAATGCTCATTGGACATTCCAAGACTTACTTGATCAGATCCCATTAATAAATGTTTAGGGTACTTCCAATTTTCCTTTCCTCAAATAATGCTCTGTTGATCATCTTTTATGTCTATCTCTGTGCATTTCTGGTTATTGACTTAGTCCAGATCCCTAGAAGTGGAGCAGTGGCTGTGTCAGACTCTTTGAGGAATTCCTCCCTGGAGCCTTTGTCATCAACAAACTCTGAGGACTGGTTCTCTTGTCATCTGATAAGTTGCTACACCATACCCCACAGATTGCTGGGTTTTCTCTGTTTTCAAGAGGACATGTGCTTCAAGCATGCTTGCGTTTCCAGGCTGGTGCTTCGGGGATTCTGGAAACAGGGTCTATTTACCAGGATCCCCAATGTCTCCTTGGCAGATATGTTCCTGAGTTCAACCCGGGCAACAGGTGAACCTACCTCCACTGCCTCCCAACATAGGCATAGGCTGTGAGATGCGCAGCTTCCCTCTCTCCTTCCATGATGCTCCAACTGAGGGCTCTGTCAGCACAGGAGCCACACATGGGTGGTGACTCCCAGGGCTTCCCGTGCGAAGTCAGTGAAACAGACAGTAGTAGGTGGGAGGGGAGAGAATTCTGCTCCACGAACCCTTGACAGCCCTTGTCACCTGCTTTCCTCAGTGACACTCATGCTCCTCTCTACACCACCACCACCACCTATTGCTTCAGACAGGTGTCCTTGACATCCCCCACCCCTTTCTAAGGTGAGGGGAGCAATCTGGCCTTATTTTTTCTTTGTACTCTTTCCTTCCTGAACAGACAGACATTACTAATGAGGATTTGTAAGGGTTTGTACCTCTAATAAAAACAGGAAGCAGCCCAGGCATAAGATGCCTTCCTTCTCACCCATTTCCTTCCCCTTCTCATGTAGGCCCCTTAGGGCAGGAGAAGGGCTCCTTGAGGGATAATAGTGGGACTATGGAGGTGTGAAGGCTGGAAGTCTCCTCTCTTCCTGGTGTTTCCTTAGGAATAGAGGGACATCTGGGAATGAAGGGTGGGGAAAGAAACTGAGGCCTGGGCTGCAGGTACAGGAGGCTCTTCCATGAGAAGGGGAGAAGGACCTCGTAGGAATCAGGAGCTTTTCCTCTCTTCCTCTCCCTTCTCTGCGGGTCCTAATGGGTATAGGCTTGAGGCTCAGGGTTTCCGGCAGCTGCAGTGTGCAACAGAGAAAGAAGGAAAGGCAAGAGCTGTGGGGAGAGATGGAAATTTCAGACATTAGCAATGTGGAGGAGAGGAAGTTCCTTCTAGAACTCAGCAGGGGAGATGGGGGAGACTTAGTCATTACTGCTGTTATGAGACAAGGAACAGCAAGAAGACACGGTTAGTTTGCCCTGCTGGATGAAAATATCAGCCACTTCCTGGAAAATGTGTTCATGATTGGTCTATGTGAGAACTGGGAGGACAATGATCATGATGTAGATGAAGATGATGAGTCTTGTCTGTGCCAGGCAATGTGCTGGCACTATAAATAAACCTCTGTGACATCATCCTCATCTCAGTCCTGTATCGGGGACATTGTCTCTGTGCTTTGTGTATGAGAAACCTGCATTCAGAGATATGAACAGGTTTGCTAAGACCACAGGCTAGTGAGTGCAAAGGTTATTCCAACTCTAGTGGACCTGGTACACTTCCTTTGATTCAGAAGCTCTTCACAGAGCATGAACTGCAAGGCCAACAGGGCCACAGAAAGACGCCAGTAGTTTCCAAAAGCTTGTAATCCAGGGGTGTTTCCAGAAGTCCTCTTCATTTTTGTTACTTCCCTGCACTGAGTTCATTACATTTCACATCAAACCCATTTATTTGGATTGGAGAGATTCATCATGTGCTCTTCTCTGTGGGGTTTACTGTCTCAGCTGGTCTCAGGAGGTGCCAAGTCCTTTGTGTCCTGGCCATTGAGCTCAATGACTTTCCTGAAGGCAGGACAGAGACAAAGGCACAAACACAGAAAATCACCACTTGGCCTTCCTGGGTGGGGCTCTGTTTGGTTTCCTGTGGATTTAGAGCCTTGCATTCAATCCATGGGTATCTGGGCTTCTATAGGAAGTTAGGGTTCCTCCTGATACCTCAAAAAGCCTTGCTCTCCTGCTTCTGTTATTGCTGAGGTCAGGCAGGTAGCCTTCTGTAGCTTGGCCTATGATTTTCATTCTTTGAATATCAACCCAAAGAATTTCATAACTACACGTTTTGTTGTCCAATTGTGTCTCCCTGATAGCACTTCCTTCCTGTAGTAGCTGTGCCCGTCCACCCAGTCTCCCTTTGAGATTGTTTGTGGAGGGAGACAAACCCAGCTCTACCATTTTTCTGTCTAAACACTTATGCTGGTCACCCGCTAGCACCATCCCCATGAGGGAAAGCTCACCTTTGAATTTTTATCCCTTATGCTTTTGAATGACACCACGGCCTGGCTGAGTTATTGGAATCTGGGCCTAGATTTCATCTCACATGGGGGCCAGGTTGTCCAAGACTGGTGATATACAGATATTTTTTTTCTTATTTTGACCTGAGATAGCTTTTGCTTATTGTTGAGGTCAGTTGAATGCTGTAGCTTTAATGTTCAAGCACTTCTCCAGTGGATAGGGAAGACATAAGATGAAGGCACATTCCAGAAGAAAGTACTGGGGGAGCCCCAGGCAGAGATGACCTTTTCATTGGTTTCAACTTAGTTTAAATCTTTGCTTCTGAGCTGGGGAAGACATGTTTTAGAAGACATGTAGAGGAAAGGAGTTTCCTCAAGGTATCATAGATTTTGCCCAGATGCAAAGGAAAGTGTCTGGGAATTCCCTAGGATCTATGCTCTGCCTGAGAAGTTTCCAAGAGACAATATCTTAGTAAATTCTATTGTAATAAAAAGGAAGTTTAAGGAAATGGCATATGGGGAGCATGTGCAGCCTACAGAGTTGCTCTAGGTAAAAAGAATTCTTTCTGCTTGTGTTAAATCCCTGATTGCTTGGTCAATGTAGATTTATTGCCACTAAATCTTCCCTGTGCTTTGGTAAGAGGCTCAGGTTGGGGCCTAACAATTCCACCTCTGTAATGGCTCACATGAGGAGAACTGGTGTGTTGTGACTGGCCCAGCCCACTCTGATTACTGCCATGAATGTTATATCTACACTGATCTAGCAATAAGCTTCTTCCATGCATGGGGAATGCCACCACTGTGTCAGGGCACCTCAATTTCTCACTATACTCCTTACCACTTTTATCACAGGAGGACATGGCCATCATCAAAAACAAGAACTCTCAGGAAACCTGTGACCTGTCTCCTTTTTCCTCCTATCTGGAGGCAGTACATTATTTACTCTGCTTCCATTTCTTTCTACAGGGATTGTGGACTGTTTCTAGTTATGACCTGGCTAAGTGGTAACTGTCTTCTCAGGTGGATGAAGCACATTGTATCTCAATGGAGAAAAACTCTCCTCCTCCTCCTCCTCCTCCTCCCCCTCCTCCTTCTCCTTCAAAGCAGGAAGCATCCTGGATTGGAAGGTCAGCAATTCAATTATTATTATTACTATTAGTAGTCATAATAGTATTACCACCAAGAAGACTCATATTCTAACCAAGTCTCTTACTTGATTTTTGTTTTTTCTCATTTTATGATGAGGGTTTGGACCCATTGATCCCTTTAGAGGATCCCCTTTCCATTCTAAATGCCAAGAATGTTTCTCTAAATAGTCTGCAAAGGTACTAGTTGGCAGACTTAGATTTCCTTTCCCTGTGGGAACATACAATTGTTGCCAACAGTTATAAGACTCTAGCACACATATTGTTCCTTCTTTATGATGCTTCCTCCAATAGGCAACCACTGGAGGAACCATACAGTTGCAACTCTGATCCCATGCAGTGTGTGTGTACAGTTTTGTTTTTTAAATAAACTACAACATCATAGTAACTGACATTGATTGGACATATGCTATGTACTTACTAGGGATTCTTCTAAGACTTTAAAAGTAAAATCACTCATGACTTAATCTTTTTGAATACCCTACAAAGTAACTTTTTAAATTTACTCATATTTTGCAGATAAACAAAAACAAGAAGCAGATAAATCACATGGCTGAG
The DNA here is from genome assembly GCF_001458135.2 of Marmota marmota marmota. Classification (NCBI taxonomy): domain Eukaryota; kingdom Metazoa; phylum Chordata; class Mammalia; order Rodentia; family Sciuridae; genus Marmota; species Marmota marmota. The sequence goes on along the minus strand of NW_025999853.1, from coordinate 41,529,959 downwards.
CTCATATTAGCACCAGGTCGAACCCAGGATTCCAATGCAAACAAGTCTAACCCCCAAGTGTGTGCTCTTAACTTTCAGGTTCAATATGCATCTTTGAAAATGGTTTTGTTTTGCTTTTCAATAACTTCAATTTATTTTAGGATCCCTTTGCAGGTGTTCTCAAGTACAACAAATTTCCCAAATGTGAGAGGCCAGAGTCTATAATTTACATAAATGTCTTAGCGATGTGATCTGAGTTGTATGCAAATCTATGTAATGCTGAACTGCAGGTAGGAGCCCAGAATGGATAAGCTTGACATGGTGTTTCCTGGAAAGAAGGACAGAAAAAGATTATTGCCACTCTGGGTGGACATTGATTTGTAAATCTTGTTTAGGTTGTATTCTCTGATAGAGGCCCTGGTCTTTTCCCTGAGCTCCTGGCCACAGTTTTCTCCTTCAGGTCTTAAAATGACGCTGAGCATTGCTTGTCTTCATGAATGAGAAATATTGCCTGGTTACCCAGAGGGAGGTCAACTGGTGCATGTCCTTTAGCACTGCTGTGAGGATGTGGCTCCAGCTGGAGTCTCTCCTATTCTGTACTCAGCTCATCTTGTTTTAATCCAAACCAATGACAACTCTTCTAGAACATTTTTCTCAGGTTCAGGGACACCCTGCTTTAAAGAAATACTCCACTTTGCCTGGTGCATGCTAAACACTCAATAAACGTTTGCTACTTCATGGCAAAACAGATCAATTGAGCAGTGATTTTTCACTTTTCAAAAAGATTCACTGCAGGGTTCCTTGAAATGGCCAGCTCCCCTGGCACATGTGAAAAGCGATTTGATTTATAGGAATTGGAGGTACATGGTTCTGCAGGGCCACATCAATCGTGTAAAGTTAGATGCATGTGCTGCTGGGTTCCCACTGACTGAGCCGTCCTGTTGGCAGCTCTCCTCCCAGCCTGGAATGCACACAAGCCTGGCTGGGCTCTAGCTCCTTTTATCACAAAGGAGCTCATTTTGTGAATGAACAGCCACTGCCAACAGCAGGATGGTATTCCCAGTGACCTTGGCAGGGGATTGGATTCCCGCCCAGCGGGGAGACAAGGCCTTAGGAAAAGGTTAGTTCATTGATGGCCACAGCCTGCTGGACTGAGGTATGGGGACAGAAAGGCTCAGAGAACTTTTCCTTTTTCCTGAATCACCTTGAGCAGCCAGCCACCCTCCTATCCGTGTAGCTTTCTCTCTTCTTTGTCTGGGCGGATTGGATTCTGTTCAGCAGGGAAGTTTTATTGCTTCTGCTGCTCTTGTTCCTGCAATGTTTCCTCCTCCTCCTCCTCTCTTCT
>NW_025999853.1:41523922-41528589 GCF_001458135.2 Marmota marmota marmota | reverse complement strand
TTCTTTTTTTTTTTTTTTAAACTGTGAAAAATAATCATTCTGGTTTGCCCTGCTGTTCCCCAACAGTGATTCTGGGGTCCTCATGAGCTTCTGCCCTTCCTCTCCACCCCCCTTCCTCCTCCTCCTCCTCCTCCTCCTCCTCACCATGGCTTTTTTGGTTTGATGTTTTTAGGTATCAAAGGAAGGGCTCCAGGAACCCTGCAACTAAAGACTTTAATGAGGACCATGCCCACAAAAATCCTGGCTGCCAAAGACATGATGATGATTTATGTCTCTCACTCACTCCCTAACAGCAAGAGGACTATTTGTAAAAATAAAAAAGCTGCTCATATGGAATTAAACAAGAGCATAGCTGCTTCCTTCCAGACCCCGGGAGCTTAACAAAGAGCATCCACACTCAGTCTCCAGCAGCACATGGCCCAGGGCCGATATTAGTCTTCCTGTCACATAAAGCTAAATCCTTTTCGCACAGGCAGCAGCACACACTCTCCCTATCGGTGGAACGCAAAAGGCACATGACCGAGAAAGCACAAATGTGTGTTCACACAAAAGAGTAGGCGCACAGCTCTGGCCCAGGCTGAGCCCCTGAAGGGCTCTGGGAGTCCAGAACAGGGCAGAGATTCTAGGCTGCTGTGTGACACAGGCTGAGACTGGCTACAAGGCATTTAGGATCCCCTACTTGTTCCTGGCATCAGAGGGTTCAGTGACTGATGGATGCCAACTGGGTTTTGGCCAGCTCAGTGAAGAGAGCTCTGGAGGAAGATATAAACTGGAATGCTTCCCTTGCCTTTCCTCATCACTTAAATAAGGTTACCTTGTAATGGTGTTGTGGGTGATGAAGAGATCATGCATAGAAACTGTGTAGTATGATCTTAATAAATGCTAATTATTATTATTATTCTGTGTTGTGACTGCCTTGAAACTATGCCATTCAGACCTCCTGCTGCAGGGAGAGTAATTGGCTGGTGACCTTGGCTGCTGTCCCTGGCTGCTGTCCTCGAAGTCCATTGCCAAGCTGTTGCCAAGCTTGCCCCAAGACTGCTCTTCCTGAGAGCTGCTCCAAGCCATTGATGAAGCTTGCTGGCTCAGATGCCGATGTGGGCTCATTCCCAAAGGACCCAGGACTCCTCCTACAACAATTTCAGCTCCAGGACTCCCCACCAGCCTGACTGAACCTTCCTAGAAATTGTGCTACTGCCTGAGACTTTCCAACCTGGGCCTTCTTCCTTCCCTCTCTTCCTCTAGGGGTCAGCTTGCATTGAGTCTGAGGGGTCTCCCTGCCCTTTCTGCTTACTCCCCACTCCATTCTCTCTCATAGACACTGCACTAATAAGTCCCTTGTGTGTCTAAATTCCTGTCTTGGTGTCTGCTTCTTGGAGAACCTGCTCAAACACACATACCAATTAAGCTTTTGATCATGAGTACACTGTACCGATGATACTAGTGTGCTGGTGACTTCTGTGGCACATGGACAGTTGTTCCCTCCTTTACTTGGACATTCAACACGGGATCAGTGTGTCTGTGAGAGCTTGATCCTGGGGAAACAGAGATGGTTCCTCTCACTGAGGGTGGACAACTGGTATGTTTCAATAGATATATGCACAATCATGGTAATATGATTGATGTTCAAATACTGGTACATAGAATGGATACAAGAATCCAGAAACAGAAGTGGGTTACTCTGCCAAGGGGGGGATACTGGTGAGGGATGGACAGGGAAGACTTCATTAGGGAAGGGTATTGAACTAGGCAGAAGACACGACCCCTCTTGCCCCTTGAAAGAGGAAGAGCAGAAGCTCATACTCAATGTAACATCATGTCACACACACACACACACACACAAACACACACATATCGTTGTTGATAGACCTTTATTTATTTATTTGTATGTGGTGCAAGAATCGAACCCAGTGCCTCACACAGGCTAAGCAAGTGCTTTACCACTAAGCCACAACCCCAGCCCACATCATGTCCTTTAATGGGCTTCTTCTTTCTTCTCCTCTTTTGCCTTCACCCATAATGCTGCAAAGCTTGGAGACAATTCGCTGTGCTACACTGAAAGAAACACGCCATAAGGTGTCACAGTTGGAAGAGGCTCCTAAACAGGTAAATCAGACTGGGAGCCTGCAATATACAGGGATCGTGTACTGGGGAGGCGACTCTGCTCAGTAGAGCCAGCTTGCCTCTGATTTAACCTGCATGGTCAAAGGTGGATTTGCTATGGGCTGTGTTTCGCCTTTCCCACCTTCCCGTCAAAAAAAAAAAATTATACGTTGAAATCATAACTTCCAGCACCTCAGAATGTAAGTGTATTTGGAGTTAGTTCAAGAGCTAAGTCAGGATCACTAAGGTGAGCCCATATCCAGTAAAATGGGTATCTTTCTTATAAGAAGATGAAATTTGGATATGAGAGAGGGAAGATAGTGTGAAGAAACACGTAAGATGGCCACTTGCAAGCTAAGGAGAAGGCCTGAAATAAATCCTAGCAGAAGGAAACAACTCTGATGACACCTTGAACTCAGACGTCCAGTCTCCAAACTGTGGGATAAATGCCTGTTGTTTAAGGCACTCAGATAATCATACTTTGTTATGGTGGTTCTGAGAAAGAAGGATAGGATTCTTCCTTTTCCCTTTTTGGAGATGGAATCAGTCCCCTGTGCTCCCAACCTCAACGTGAATCGGTGAGGAGGGAAAGATGCCCCCCACCCCCTGCAGAGAATTAAAGATTAACCTTTGACTGTGGGAGAGAGAGAGGGAGGGTGAGGCTTGAGGAAAAGCAGGAAGCCAGGCACTTGGAACAGGCCTAAGCACTTGGTCATGCCGATGAACTGACCAAAGAACTCAGGTCCCAGAATCCTCCAAGCGAAACGGGGAAAGATACACTTTTGCTCTCTTAATTTCAATGCACAGATGCTATTGGAAAGCAAGACGAGTTATTTTTCAGGACTTAAAAAAAAGGAGATAGGGTGCGTGATAAGGATCACGGTACATTGGTGGCACCGCAATCCGAGAGGAAGAAAAATGAGGCGAGAAGAGGAACGCGCTGAGGGAGCAGAACCAACAGCAACTCATATAAAGCCTTCCTTCTGCCCCTTGAGGAACCCGAGATGGGAATTTGTGAGAAAGGGCTGAGTGATACCTCAAACTCACATCTTGACATTGCTGAAAAGGAAGGCTTCATTGGCCCTGGGTCAGAACCAAGAAACATGAGCAACTTTAACTTGCAGGGTGTGATGTGACGATCCAGTCACTTTCCTGGGGGCAAATCAAGTCATGCTGTGACAGATACTACATTATAGCAAATCATGTCTGTCGGGGAGCTAACCAATGCCTGGGGCAGGGCCTGCAATATCTTAATGCCCAAACCATCTCCCTAAAGTACAACATTTCATGAAATTGCCTTATTCACTCTGGTGTTTTTTGACATAGTGAGGAGTAGTTTCCTGTTAAACCTATTTCTTTTTTTTTTTTCCATTTTCATCCCGGCTGGCCACATTCCCTCCAATAGAAATCTGTGAGGTTACTAAAGATAAATCTCCCTGCTCAAAATACATGCTTAATGTACGTGCCTCTTTTTAATGTCCCCATGGTGGGACCAAGTGGCCCAATACACCTCACATGACTTTAGGTCCTTCTCTTTCAACTTAATTCATGAAGCCCCCTTTCATATCCCCACAGACTTAGTGCACATGGAACAAGCAGCAAGAGCAAAAGACAGGAAGGAATTAGTGTCTAAATGAAAAGCAGGTTCTTCACCTCCACCCATGTTGAGGAAAGCAGCTCGGGAGGAATCCACACCTGCCTTAATAAGCAGCAAAGGATGACCCTGGAGTCTCCAGGAGGGGCAAGGAGATGCCTAACAACAGGATTGACAACAGTAGAAGTCACAGATGGGGAGAGGGACAATGGTCACCTCTTAGGGGGAATTAATTCATTTATCGAGCATCTACTGGGTGCTAAAAGAAAACAATCATGGGGCCCAAGGACTGGAGAGCCTAGGGGATCACCAGCCTTCGGATGCTATATGAGCAGAAGACCTCCGTGACTCCACTGCCTACTTGAACTAGCCTGGGGAAGCTCTATTCCTTCTCTTCTCTCCCTTCTCCTAGCCATGTTTTTTCTCCCACCTTCAGAGACATCCTTAGATGCTAAAAGAACTGATTTGTTTTCCCATCCCTCTTTCTGGAGCAGAAGTAAGCATTCTGTTTGGGTATTGTTATGGTTTAGATATTAGTTGACCCCCAAAAGCTCATGTGTGAGATAATGCAAGAAGATTTAGAGGTGAAATAATTGGGTTATGAGTCTTAACATAATCAGTGCATTAATCCACTGATAGGGATTAACTTGGTGGAAGCTGTAGGCAGGTAAGATGTGGCTAGAAGAGGTGGGTCCCCCGGGGGCATGACTTTGGTGTATATTTTATCCATAGTTGGGGTATCTCTCTCTCTTTCTGCTTCCTGGTATGATGTCTTTTTTTTTTTTTTAATTTTTTATTGTTGGTTGTTCAAAATATTACATGTTTCTTGATATATCATATTTCACACTTTGATTCAAGTGGGTTATGAACTCCCATTTTTACCCCATATACAGATTGCAGAATCACATCAGTTACACATCCATTGATTTACATATTGCCATACTAGTGTCTGTTGTGTTCTGCTGCCTTT
>NW_025999853.1:41488437-41519304 GCF_001458135.2 Marmota marmota marmota | reverse complement strand
CTGAAATTACCTGTTCTATGGCTGAATGAGCTGCGGTCAGTCGAAAACAGGGATGGTGACGTCAGCTCTCCAAGATGGTGGCCTCTGGCCTCCTCTGTGGTCTGACCAGTGTGGAGAACCGAATTGGACTGCTTCCTTCCCCCGTCTTGAACCCAGAATTCAGCACTGAGTACGGTGCTTGCACGGCTGGCAGAAACTGCAGCGCTGTATCCCTGCGTCGCTATCTCCTCGTTTCCCAGCACCTGCTGCAGACTCTAGCCGCGGGGCGATTTGCTGAATAAGCAGTGTTACCCTCTGTGCGACAAATCTCTTGCGTTTGAGTCCCCGTAGCCGATCCTCGTGCGATGGAAATCCTTCCTCCAGGTTCCGGAGCACCCCACTATTGCTGGGAATTCCTAATAAGATAGCCTTTAGCCTTCCTGACTCGTCATTCTCCCACACAGTGCCGCGGCACACGGGGGCAATGCACTCCCCTCGCCGCCATCTTCCCCCTCCCTGGTATGATGTCTTGAGCTGCTTTCCTCCACCACACTCGTCCACCATGATGTTCTGCCTTACCCTGAGCCCTGAGGAATGAAGCCGGCTATCTGTGGACTGAGACTTCTGAAACCCTGAGCCCCCAAATAAACTTTTCCTTTTCTAAAATTATTCTTGCCAGGTTGTTTGGTCACAGCAGCAAAATATGCTGGCCAAAGTAGGTATCTTGCTAGCATTTTGCTTGACCTATCCTCTTCTCAACTACCTCTTCTCCCCTCCCCATCCTTCCACAAACACAAAAGCCTCAATCAGCTCCTTAGCACACCATTCTCCTTACCTGCTCAAAGCTTTTGACTCCTCCTTCTTCTCCCTAGTTTGATCAAGTTCCATGTTAGTTCATTAATTCGTCATTGATGAATTAATTCCATATCTTGGGTATTTTGAATAATACTGCAATGAACAGCATAGTGCATACTTGTAGAATTTTTTTTTCACTTTTCAATTGGTATATTTTTGAATCTGTAAAAATATCTTGGGGCTTGGTAACTTAGAAGTGGAACACATCCTAATAATTTCCTTTAATATTAATAAAAATGTTTTTACATTTAACAGGTTTTTTTTAACTTAGTGACACAGTTTTCAAGAAATAAAGTTCTTAAGTGAGAAGTAAGTATATATGGCTTACAGAAGGTTGTCAATGAATAAGTTTTTGAGTAAATTTCACTGTGCATATTTGAGGTTTACAACATGATATTATGAAATATATAGAGATAGTAAAGTAACTGTGGTAAAGTAGATTAACATATCTGTCATCTCACATGACTACTTTTTTTGTGAAAACAGATAAAAAATAGTTATTTAACAAAAAAATCACTAATACAATACAACTTTACTGATTTTTGCCCTAATGTACATTAGAGCTCCAGATTTGAAAGGACAAACAAGGGTCTTTACACCCTAAGCTTGGCTTGGAATCCAAATCTTAAAATCCATATGATTTCTCTACACCATATTCCATCCTGCTCAGGATTATTGTTATCGTCTCACACCTGAACACCACCTCCTAAAAGTCATGTCTCTTTTATTCTGGCTATAATTACACTAACTTTGCTTGTTCTTCAGTGAATCCTATTGGAAATTTATTGGAAGAGCCACCTCCCATATTTATCCTTTCAGCAAACACAACTGAGTACTTTCTGAGATGTCCCTGAGATTTCAGGGACATCTCATGTGCTAGGTCCTGGGGATCCACACATGAAGGCAATATGATCCCTGATCCTCAAGATGTTCAAAATTCAGTAAGAAAGAAAAGAAGAGGGAAAGGGAAAAAAAAAAGAAATATGGAGGAAGTAAAGAGTGAAATGCTTTAATGGAAGCGTGAAGGCAGCATGGTGGTGGGATTGGCTTCACTCTAGTGGAGGGAAGGAAGCATTCAGTGGAAGCGATATTCGAGTTAGAGCCTGAAGAACAAGTGTTAGTAATCAGTGAACATCGGTTGACACTGCTTCCAAGACACTGTGCTTTGGGCTTGGGAATTGCTCTTGAGGTTGGATTATCCTTTTCCCTGATGAAATGTACAAATTAAAGAGAAAAGAATGAAAACTTGAGCCCTCACCCCAAATCTAGGAAGAATTCATTCTTCATGGTCTTAGATGACTTCAAAGGAAAAGAATAAGAGAGGATTACAAAGACTTATACTTCCTTGTTGAGTTTTCTTTTTCCTTTTTCTGACTTTGCTGTAGCAACATTCTCTTAAAGCCTCCCAAAGGTATAGGAGACTGTCAGTTGGTTGCTAGGACTGAAATGGAAGGGCTGGAAGCATTTTCCGAGGTATCCAAGAGCACAAGGTGCAACTGTTAGGTAATGAGTTGGAATGCTAACAGTCCTGAGCACACCATAATGAGCAGAGTCCCCCAGGGAGGGGGTCGGCCGCTCACTCCAGTGATTTTGCCATTACTGGAAACACTCAGAGATGCATGTCTCTCTGGAAATTGTCTTCAAACCTACAGCACATTCTTTTGAATTGTCTTGATGATGCTAAATCTTAGTCCTTTGAGTCTGAATGTTTACTTATATGTAACAGGTAATTTTCCAGGTCATACCAGCCTGAGGGAATAGTTAAAGTTAAAGGATAAAACCATGACATAAACCCATTTATTCCACAACCCAATCCCATCAGCTTATTTGCTTGAATTCTAATCCACCTCATTCTGTTTCCAGGTGTAGGTTTTTTTTTTTAAACAATGGGCTTATTTTATTTATGTATTTTCCTCCATAAGTCTTTTTGTTTGATTTGTTTTCATAAGTCAACATTCCATTCCATTCCATTCATTGGGAGCTCTACTGAATCTAGAAGATTCTGTCTGGGAACATCATGTGGGAGCTTGTCCTTAAAGAAGGCTGCCATGCTTCCCTTCCTTCCCTCTGTGCTCTTCCTTTTCCCTGATTCAGATGTAAGTCTGGGTAGTTCACAACAATTTATTATATATTTTATAGAGAACTAGAAGAGACAAGTGCAAAGAATGCAAAGAAGTGATACATGTTTATGGAGAAGGAAATGACAGACCCCAAGTGAGAATCCCTGAGCTGACTCTAGTAAGTCCAAAAAACCATGAAGAATAATATATTATTATCTTAAGCTACTAAGTTTTGGGGTAGTTTGCTGTGCAGTGATAGAGACCCCCCAGATATCCTATGCCTTGTTACATCAGCCCTGGGCCTGCAGTGTTCATTCACAGGTGCTGCTGCCATTGACATTCTTCCAAAAAGTTCCTTTGGTGAGTAAGCTGTTCTAGGCACTGATGCTAAGCCTTTGGAACAGCCTATTCATTTCAACTACTGGCCAGAAGTGATAATTCTAGATTTTTTCTTTCCTTACTCTTGCTCTGCAGCCAAACCCCATCTAATGGGAGGGAGTCATTTGTTCTTAGCACCAAGTAAAACTATATTTGTCAGAGACCCAAGAGGATGGGGAGTTTAAGTCCTCTTCCTTTTATCTCACCTGCATTGCATTTCTTACTAGCCATATCTTTCCTCCCTTCTAGACAGCCAAAGATGCCAGAATTTGTTCAGATGATTCACCACAGGGTTACACATGCATGAGGTGCTTTACTAAAGTCCCTTTTTTGCTCATTTCATTTATTCACCAAGCATTTATTTAGATGACTATTTTATGCCAAGCACTAGAAAAATTTAAATACAAAAAAACACAAGGGTGTGTTGAAATAGGAAACAAGCAAGGGAGAATGCTTTTGCAAGAGATAGAAACACTAAAGAGCCAAAATGAGCAAAGGCAGATATACACATCCTTTAGCCTCTGTGCTTAAACATCATTCTTCTAATGACAACAACTTTACCTCTTATTTGCACTTTTACTCCCTCATTTTGCTCTAATTTTCTCCATCACACTCAAAAACATACCCTTATTTGATTTTTTTTTTTTTGGTTCACTATCTCTTCCAATTAGAATATTGCTCCAAAAGACAGGTATCTTTTGTTTGCTCACTACTATATCTTTAGCACTTACAATGGTGCCTGGTATAAAATAGGCACTCAAATACTTATTAAGCGAATAAACTAATTAGTTAATCCTAATTGCTGAGGAGAGAGAATCATAACCATAGGAGTGACTTCCGAACCTCAATGGCTAACCTAAGGTGTAATTTTTTGGAAGTCTCATGTTTCATTGCAAAACATTTAAGTGTTTTCATAATCTATTCCATAGTAAAATCTTTAAAATAAAAAACATAAAATTGATGTTCTAAAAGGGTGTATAATGTCTATCATTAATTCATGAAAGATTGATTAATTTTTCATTATTGATCATACTTATTCATTCATGAAAGAAATATTTTTTTGTGCTCCTATGATGGAGGAACTGCTCAGGGCACTGGAAACTATCTCTTCTGTCATTAAAATAAAAATCCTCCTGACCCCATATGCCCTCAAGAAGTAAATGTCTTGCAGTGAGTGAAGCTCAGAATTTAATGGAACAATTGTGAAACCCTTCCTCCAAATACTAATAAAAATATTTTCATTAAGTAATGTTCACCATGGTTCTAGCTTCCTATTGTTGCCTAACAAGCCAACCCAAAACTTAGTGGTATGAATCAACACGACTTTTTGTGTTAAGAATTTGGGCAAGGCCCTGCAGGAACCATTTTCCTATCGACTGTGCCTCAGCTGTGTGCTCGATAGGCTGGAGATGGGAAGGATGGCTTGCTTAGATCTATGTGTCTGGGGCCTTGTTTCTAGAAGTTACCTGTGTTCCTTGCTCCTTATTCAAGTTACATCCCCTAGAACTGAAATGAATGCTCTTCACTCCCATGTCTGGTTACTGGGCTGCAATAGCTGGACAATCATTCTGCTCGTGGCCACTTTGGGCTTCCTCTAGCACAGAGGACCCAGGAAGTCACAGCTGGGCTCCCCAGAGTGAGTGCACCATTGATAAGACAAAAGGTGGAAATTTTCTTGTGACTTAATCTTGGAGACTGCAGAATAGCAATCCCACTACTTCTATATATCTGTCAAATCTCTCAGACCAGTTCACAGGGAGAAGAACCAGATTTCACCCCTCATCTAAAGATATAGAAAGAAATTTACAGCCATCTTTAATCTATCATACAATGTGCAGGCAGTGTGCCGAGCATGTTACCTTCAGCATCTTTCAGAATTTATGACAGCCTATGAAGTAGATACAATGATTGTTTCTTTAACAAAGAAATTATAAACTTGAAGATGAAAGTAATGTGTCTGTAAGACCATAGCTAGTAATTGATGAAACAAGAAATAAATTAAAATGCTATTCAGATAGCATTCTGCCCATTCAGATGAAACTTCAGGGTAGACAGGGAGAAGTGAATGGAGGTGAGAGGTCAGTTCTTAAGTTCTTATAACTGCTCATAAGAAATGACCTCGTCATAGCATTGGCTACACAGTAAGCCCATCTTTGAGCTTGGGCCAGAGAGAAGGTTTGAGGCTCTGGAGAAGAATGTCTGTCAGCAGCTATAAAATAAAGTAGCTATGCCTTAGTGTGCATATGAACCACATCTGGTAACTCCAGACTGGGATATTGATTTCTTCAAGGCAAATGAAAAGAGAACGTGTATGCCAAATTATTATTTTTTTCTTTTCTTACTTTAACATAAGAAAAATAGTGGTGAGTCTCTGGAATGACCCTAACAATCCCACATTCATGAAGTGGCTCAAACCACCAGGACTCAGGTTTGGAATGGAAAGACTGGGATGGAGGAAAAGTGAAATTTCTCTTTGGAGTTTTGAACTTCCTCTGTAGCTTATGGCTTTGTGTTGCTTGAGAAGTTTGAAGGTAATTTTCACACTTAGCACACTTCCCACAACTGCTGGCTACCTGGATCCAAAACATATTCTGTGGGGTTTAAGTGTGTTCCCATTCCTCAGCAGTATAATCAATGCTGTCAGTGAGGCTGGGTCCTGCCTTGTAAGGCGGCTTACCGATAGGTTTACCAGGTCTTGCTTCCTGGCTGAGTGCTTGCTGAATGGTATCTAGTCTGATTCATATCCTTTTGGAAACAGTGTGAAACAGGGCCCTGGAGGGGATCTGGTTTTAGTCAATCTAGCTAAAGCAGCCATGTTTGACAGGCAATGGGGGCTAGGAGGCTGGTTTCAAAGAGAAATCCTAGTTTTCAGGAAGATTTTTTTTTCCTTCAAAAGACTGAGAGATTTACCAATTGCTGTGGCCAGCACATGCTGCCTACACATGGCATGCTTTTAAAAAGAATCCCTCTTTGCTGGTTTTCTGTATGCATTCGCTTACTGAATTACACCACTATACTTGGCCTTAGAAAGACAATCAGGGACAATGTAGACTTAATTCCTGCCTTCATGAAGATGGAAGTCTAAGAAGGGAAGGCAGAAATTGAACAAACCCCAAGACTGAAATAAATAAGCACTTTTAAGTGAAAGATTTAGGGTGCTAAGATTGAATCAAACATAGACTTGACTTAGACTAAGGGGCTCATGAGCTAAGAAAGAGATATTGAAACATGGTGAGTAGATAGGAGGCATCCAAATGAAAAGCTGGGGAACCGAGTTCCAATTTCCAGAGGGAACAGCAGGGGAGAGGAAGTAATCTCAGATGGGGCTTGAAGCAGGGAGAGCCCATGTCCTTCTGGGTCTGAAAGCCAAGAGCAGGATTTTGTGTTTTGAATTCTCCCTCCATTAGTTTGGTTTAAGTCATCTCCCACCATTGACAACTTGGTTGAAAGCAAAGACCTACCAGTCATTGAGCTAATTTCATCCTGAAGCAGCTAATTCAGTTAGGGCTGAGGATCTCAAGGATGCTGGCATTCTCCATTGAAGTGTGGGTGGGGTAGGGATGGGGTTGAGGGTTAATATTAAGGTACTATCATGAAAAAAGATGGGATTCAAATATGTACTTTGTCTTACTCCTGTTGACCATCATCCATTTACATGTTTGTTATGATTTTAATGTGAGGTGTCCCCCAAAAGCTCATGTGTGAGACAGTGTAAGAGGATTTAGAGGAGAAATGATCAGATCAAAAAATCCTTAATCCAATCATTGAATGACTCCCCTGGTGGGGATTAACTGAGTGATAATTGAAGGCAGGTAAGGTGTGGCTATAGGAGGTGGGTTCCTAGGGATAGGGCCTTGGGGTATATATTTTTTTATCTGGCGAGTGGAGTCTTTCTCTCTCTCTCTGCTTCTGATCATCATGTGAGCTGCTTCCCTCTGCTATACTCCACCATGATGTTTAGCCTCAACTGGAGCCCTGAGGAATGGAGGCTGTCATCTATGGACTGAGACCTCTGAAGCCGTGAGCCCCAAATAAATTGTTCCTCCTCTACAATTGTTCTGTTCAGGTCTTTTAGTTACAGCAGTGAAAAAGCTGACTAAAACAAACTTCCTTTCAATCAGAAGTCACCAACCAAGTACATCCTATATACAAAATGCCTTCAAAAATTCAAAGGTGTCTAAGACACATCCTTTCTCTCCGGGGGCTTATGCAGAGAAAGCCAGCTTGGTGAATCACCTATCAAAACCATTTATGCAGTGAAATGGACAGCATCCTACCACCTGGCCAGATATGCAGATGTATTCTTCAGGGTTGCAGAGTTCTTCAGTCATTTTCTTTTAATTTTGTGATTTTTCACACTGATCATAGCATCAAACAAATTTTACTAGCTTTTAAGAAGAAAAATTCTTCAAAAGTTATTGCATGAAATGAGATGTGAATTCCTGAAGTCAATGTGTGTCAAACTGGAATCCATGGAGTCTTGAAGGACCACAGATATACTTTCATAAATTTATGAGATTTTCTTTCCTTTATATTTGGTCCTTAGGTCACCAAATTTCAGAAATGAATTTGCTCCAATGCATCACAGATAAGAAAACCAAGGCCTAGGAAGAATAAGAATAAAATTTCACCAATATTTAGGATTCCTTTTCTAATTAGAGACTATAGTTTTCATGGTTCTTTTCCATTCTTCATCTCATTGCTTTCTTATAAATATCCATGAACCACCCAGGGTAGAAAGTAGATAGTATTATTATCCTTTCTTCATCCATGTAGATGAAGAAATTAAGGTTTATAGCTGTTAAGTAACTTGCCCATGTTCAAATGTAAATAGTGGCATTGGAATGAAAATATTCTCATTTTTAGTCCAGAGTTCATCCCACTGTTCCAATGTAATTTTTGGCAACAGATGGAACCCATTGAAATCCACAATTCTTTTTGCAAGAGTGTGTTTGGGTTTGTTTCCCCAATTACAGTGCACAAAAGTTACTCATTTGGTCAGAATCATCATACATCTTAATGGTTTTCTCTGCTTAACTGTGGTCACTTTTAAATGTCTTTAAATTCCACTCCCACCCCACTTCAGTGAAGAATCCCAGCAGCCTTCACAGTCTCAGCCCTGACTGAATTAGCTGCTTCAGGATGAAATTAGCTCAATGACTGACAGGTCTTTTCTTCCAATCAATTTGGCTACAGTGGAAAATGAAGCCTATCTAAGAGGCTTTTGTTCCCCCTGAGTGTGGCTGACCAATAGCATGTGGTAGAAGTGACTCTGTGGATTCAGAGGCTAGCTCATAAAGGTGATACAGCTTCCACCTGGTCCTTGTAGGATGCACTCTCTTGGAACCAACCCCCCATGCTGTGAGGAAGCCCTGGCCACAAGGAGAGGCTATGAGTACATGCTCAGCTGACACTCCCAGCTGAGGTCCCAGCCAATAGCCAGCATCAATTTTCACCTTGTGAATGAGAAAGCTTTTGCTGTGACTCCAGCCCTATCAGCCAACAAATTGTAAGCACATGAGAGACCTGCATGGAAGAAAAAATAAAACACAATCTCTCACTTCAAAGTTGGAGAGTGCAGGGGAACAAAATCATTTTGAATTGGGATAAATCAGTGAGTGAACAGAAGTCTCTAAAATGAAATTTAACAGGTAAAGAGAAGAAATCTAATTTGGTTGAGTTTATTTGGCCTATAGTGACTAAATAGTTTATCATTTTGAAAGTGAGAATCAGAATACCATTATACACAGGTTGTATATTATCTGAAAATAAAATGTTACTTACAGAAAGCAGAGATGTCCCCTATGTGACACACAGGGAAAGACCCCACCCCATGAACTTCTGCAAATGACCACACATGCTGGCTTCCATACAACTTTATTTGGCACCATTCAGAGAGACCAGGAACTTATCAACAATAAAAAAGTGAATTAAAGAGATTATTCCCTGACAAGTAATAATATGTACTTATTAGGTATGGCAGAGACTTAAACAGCATCAAGAAGTGGTGTGGTCGGGAAGACAGACACAGTGCTGAGTACTGTGGGAGCTAAGCAAGGGTCTAGTTTTACCCAGGGATGCCTAGGGAAGTGCATCAGGAGATATGACTTTTGAGAAGAGGATTTTGGGAAGAGCATTGTGGGGCACAAGAAGCACCATGTGCAAAGTCCATGAGTGTGTAGAGTCACGTCTTATCTAGCAGGAGGATAGTGAGGAATAGGTCAGAATGTTTAATCAGAGACCGGACTATAAGGGATCTTGGGGTGCTAAAGAGTTTGGCCCTAACTCTCCAGGTGCATTCTGTGTTAGCAGAGGAGAACATGGCAGGCACCCAGGACGGCAGCCATAAACACATAGCATGGAGCCAAAGAGCCAAGAGGTTGGCTCATCCCTCCCATCTGTCTCGTTGAGGTTAAATGTGGGAGATGTTTGTACAGACAGAAACCTCTGGCCAGACTAATGTGAATTGTCTCAAAAATCAGTTCTCTAATTCATGGTCTCCAAAAGTTGGTCTGATTGGGAATGAGAAGAAAACAAAGGCCTCAGTCTGGGTCAATAAGTTCATGTGTAGTAATGGTTGCTGGTTGTGTGTGTTCTGTGGGGAGTTTGAGAGTCCGGTCAAGAGTCTCTGATGGTCAACTGAACTTTGCCGAAGGAAGGGGACATGGAGAGCCCTTTACCTACTTCACAGTTTTATACTGGTCTCACCCATTGCAAGGTTTTTAAATTTGGAGACAGACTGACTGACTGACTTACCTCCCTCCCTACTTTCCTTTCTTCCTTTTGCTAGGGATTGAATCCAGGGCCTTGTGCATGCAACACAAGCACTCTACCAACAGAGCTATGTCCGCAGCCTTGGGGACATCTTTGAAGATAAGCAAAGTATACTCTTTTAAGAATAATCTTAATAGCAAAAATAATAGTGTTATTGACTAAATATCTGTGTCTTTTCAAAATTCATATGTTGGAACTCTAATTTCTAGTTCACTTGTATTTAGAGATGAAGATTTTAAGGAAGTAAGATTAAATGAAGTAATTAGCATGGGAACCTGATCCAATAAGATTAATATCCTTATGAAAAGAGACACCAGAGAGCGCTCTCTCTCTCTCTCTCTCTCTCTCTCTCTCTCTCTCTCTCTCTTCACATATACAAAGGAATGATCATAAGAAAATATAGCTGAGAAGGTGATTGTCCTCTAGTCAGAAAGTCTTCATCAAGAACTGAATGGCCACCATTTTGATCTGGAACTTCTAATCTCCACAACTGAAAGAAAAGAAATCTTTACTGTTTAAACCACCCATTCAATGGTATTTTTGTTATGGCAACCCAAGCAAATGCAAACAGGAGTGATAGTTAATATTTATGAAGCACTTAATTTCGGTGAGTCACTGTGATAAGTGCTTTATATTTATCAAGTCTCTTGATTGATTCAAGGCACTAGTACCTTGATTTTACAGATGAGAAAACTGAGGCCCACCAAATTGCCAGAAGTCATGCAGCTGATGTGTGGAGGGAGGCAGAATTCTAAACTAGTAAAGGATCCCTGTGTCTCTCCCCTTAACTTACACTGCTGGTCACTGAGATATTAGCACAGCTTCTCACCGATCAGGGACCCAAGGCCTTGACCAATTCCCTGTCAGGCAACTTGTTCAGGCCAGTATCAAGAAGCCTCTCTTTCCCCGCTTGTCCCCCAGGTGGGTGGCTTATCTTTCCTTCAGAGGGGTTGGAATGCATGATGC
Source organism: Marmota marmota marmota (assembly GCF_001458135.2). Classification (NCBI taxonomy): domain Eukaryota; kingdom Metazoa; phylum Chordata; class Mammalia; order Rodentia; family Sciuridae; genus Marmota; species Marmota marmota. The sequence continues at coordinate 41,508,292 of NW_025999853.1, read as the reverse complement.
TCAGATCTGCCACAAATGTTGCTAGAGTCCCAGAGTTTTCCCACAGAGGGCACACTTTATTCAGACACTCCACCCTGCCTGCACATTCAGAGATGGAGAGCTAGAGTCCTAAGGACACTTTGAAGAATGACAGAAATGATTTTTGTCTAATCATTTTGGATCCATTTGCCCATTACCCAGTTGAATAGAAACTTGCAGTAAAGCAATTTCCTAATATGGCATTTTGGATATAAAATATAAACATTTCCATTCATGGGACAGAGTTGAGATGTTGTTAAACTCTCTAGAGACACATTTTCCTTTCCATTTTCTTTTCTGTGATGTGATATGACATTATAGAGTGCTGGAGATGGGAGGGGGTCTTGTGTACTTATTCATTTTCCCATTGATTCTCTCGTGTCATTTTTATTGTACATTATTTTTCCCAGAAAAAAAAAAAGATCATCATAAACCATTTGGCATGGTCATGCTTTCACTGGGAGCTGAAGATTTTTCTCTCAGGCTTTGTCATCTGAAATAGGGGCTCTAAAAGGTTCACTTTCCCATGATGACTCAGTAGTGGAACTAAGAACAGCACCCCACGCTCCTATTCCCTCCCCCCATTGGGCTATCCCTACCCAACAGGAACTCTTTATTTCTCATTCTTGCTCAAATCTGAGCTTCAAAATGGAAAGGCCTAGGAAAAGCCTGACACTAAATAGCTTTGTCCCATCATTTTGCATTAATTATTTCTCTACCTGATGAAGTATAATTTGTCTCATCACTAAGCTTCCATGAATTCCAGAGGTCACCAACCTCAGCTCTGCACTACACCTCGGAGCAAGTTCTGAAGGCAGAGTCCATCCATTCCAGGCTCTTCATTCCTGGGCATGGAGCATATACCAATGGTTCTCAGGGCCCATCATGCAGATGGTTTCTAAGACCCAAGTTCCCTGAAAGCCACTCTCCATTGAAGGTCTATGTTAATCAGCTTTTCATTGATTGACAAGAACAACTTAGAGGAGGAAAGATTTATTTTAGTTTATGCTTTCAGAGGAGTCAGTCCATTTTCGGATGACTCCAAGGCAGAAACATCATGGCAGAAGAGTGTAGCAAAGGACAGTGTCCCAGCACATGACAGTCTGGAAGCAAAGAAAGAGTTAGGAAGGGACCAGAGACAGATAGAGTCCCCAAAGTCATGCCCACTTCTTTCAGCTATAACCCTCCTCCATTTAGTTTTCACCTATGGTAAATTCATTCAAACTATTAATCCATCGAATGAATTAATCCACTGATCAGGTCAGAGGTCTGAACACTGCTTGTTGTCTAACACATGAGCTTCTGTGATACATTCCAGATCTGAAACATAAAGTACCTTTTTGCCCTGTATGTTTTCCTAAGTTTCTCCTGGTTTTCTTCTATTACTTCTATCTCTTTCTTTTTCTTCCTAACACTTAGTGAGGAACTGTCAGAAATATTCTCCCCTCTGCTGGTTCTGTGCCATTTAAATGAGGAGTCTCTTGTGGTGCATTCATAAAGTCTTTGCTGTACTTATTGCAGAGTGAATGCCGTCAGTCAAACAGAAATTTAAAAGAATGGCTCAGACTCCAATTCCTGGAGGTAGTGCTTGACATAAATCAAAGCAAACCTGTTAAATAACTTATAAGTACAAGGATGATAAACATATTTCTCTTGAAGTGAATGACTCCCAGTTCCTGCTGGGCCTCTGGTTTCTTTCTTCTGAACTCTTGGGCCAGTCCAGACTTTCAGTAGCATTGATGAACAGTCCCCATGTGGTGACAAAGGTTTCCACAAACTGCCTCCCCACTAAAGCATCTGGTGGCCATGCTGACTTGGCCTTCAACTCAGTCCAGAAATTGGGTTAGAAAAGTTTTGCCAGCTCGCTGCAGCATTCTGAGCAGCTCCACACTCTTTCACATTCTCAAGAAGGTCAGGTGGGCTGTGCGGGTGGGGGTTGGAGAGAGTGGAGAGTTTCCTGTGGAGATTTAGTAAAGAAGGCAACCTGGAGCAGGAAAAGGGCCCCGGCCTAGAAGTAAAAGACAGTAATAAAGCCTACCCTGCCTGCTTCTTGGTTCCCCAAGTAGCCAGAGAACTGGAGGGAGGGCTTAGGTCTCCCACCCTCTCTAGGAACATTTCTCCTTTTAGCCTCATCTTGTGAAAAGATCCTCTCACTTTGTATGCATTGCCAGCACAGGGAAACAGCAACTGCATTTTGAAAGAGCAATGGAAAGCAATTTTTAAATTGCAGAAATGTATTTCTACCAATAAAATTAACCTTCTGTCTGCGTTCTGCTAATGCATTGTGAGGCAATAGCTGGACGGACAGTCCCTGTAGCAGAGGCTCTATTTAGACTGGTCTGAATACAGTTAGATGCATGTGAAAGCATGCACCGAGTTCTTCATTTAGAGGTGGAAAGTCATCCTCAGGAGAATTTATAGCCCTTGACTGGCAGTCAGGCCTCTTCTCATAGCAACAATTACATGTAGCTGAGGTCCATGGTAAATAGTCACAGATTCATTTATTTAACTGCATTCATAAATCCTAAGTAATCCTTAGAGAAGCCAGCTCCTCACGGATGGTAAAATGTCAGCCACTGAGTGGGGAGGCGGGTTCCGAGAAGGGCTTCCTAGTAGCCCCCAAACCACAGAATATGACCAACTTCCTGGCCTCATCTCGTGCTCCAGATTTCTCTCTACTTCCTCTATAGCCATAGGGCTTCAGTGGGCAAACCAAACAGAATTAGGATGTTTGCTAGACCCCATCACATGCCACTGTGGGGTGGGAGGAAGGGAGTCTGGGGTAGGAATGCAGGAAGGAGAGGTCAGATCCAATTATGGCTGCTCTAAGGCGGACTCACTACTCAAGGCCTCACAGGAAGCCCAGGACACAGGGCGCCCTCTGCCAATGCCTTTCCCTCCTAGCCTCATGGACTCTGGTAGTGCAGCCTGGGGTTAACTGGTCAGGAGTTGAGTAGTCAGGGAAGCACCATGCTCTCCCTCTCTGACCCCTGCTCCAGGTAAATATGTGTATTTAACTAAAATCACAACCACAAAGACCCTAGAAGTTTTCCTGGAAGCCAATTAAAACAAGGAGAGTCACAGTAATAGATAAAATAAAACTATGCACCAATTCTCTTAGGCTTTCAAGTCCCTGAATTGTTTTTTTACACATTAAGAGAAAAAAAAATACGGGGGTGGTGGTGGTATGCTGCAATCTTTCCTCTTAATTGCTGTAATTATACTTGTGCCACCCACAAGAGAGGAGATTGATCTTGTTCCTAAAGGGCAATTGCTGCAGGCTCGCTCGCTCTTCTTAGCACTTTACAAGGTTTTTGTCATTTTCTAATTACCACTGGCCTATTGAGCTGCCAGTAGAATTTATTTTCTCCCTGGTGTATTTCCCACCTTCCCCCGCCCCCCATCCCGCCTCTGCTGCTGGGGTCCTTACCAGGAAGAGCTGACTTCCTCAGGATCAAAAGGGGTTGCAATTTCTGTGATCAATTGTATGTGGTCAGGCATTCTCAGAATCTCCTGAATGTGGAAGTATTCAAAAGCCCATAATCTGGATAATAGTGGTCTATGCTGACCACATCCCTTAGGAAAGGCTCGGGGAACCAGGGTCAAAAAACTTCCAAACTGTTGTCTGGCTCACAGGCATTCAATGCTGAATTGGGTCAGGCGTTTCCTTTGGGTTACCTGATACATAGCAATTTGAAGTATCACTGGAGCCTTCTATGCTTATCCCTGAAAGTCTTGCCTGAATCCTTTCCCCATTTAATCGTGCAGGAATGCCGTTCCAGAGACTTGGGGTCAGAAGGGCACAATAAATCAATCCAGATACACCCCTAATGAATGGCAAATTAAACAGCATTTGTTTTAAGTTCATAGGTCCTTTCGGAAGACCTGCCTTTCTAGTGCAAGCAAAATTCCTGGGTTGCAGGTATGGGGTGGGGGGTGGAAGGCTTGCAGTCTCTGGGTCTTTAAAGCCACAGTTTAAAAAAATAGCAAAAAAATGTCCCTAAAGTGAGTTTGCCCTACTAACTTGGTGTAGTATTTTCTGTAGCCCTTGCTCTGATACACAATTTTCTGATTACTGTAGACTCTGAGGTGACCCAGACCTTGGCCCACTTTGCCCCTTAGCTAAATCAGCTCATGCTGGGGGGCTGGATAGGTGTTTCTTAGAACCTGCCATTTTTGAGGCTGCAAAGATTGAGCTAAAACAAATCTTCCAGTCACATACAATTCTAGCATAATCGTGGAGACACAGCCTGTGGCATTGAGGCGATTAAATCACCAAGCCCAGCTGTGCCCACTCCCCCTGGCCCAGGGGCTGGGATAAACTTGTTAGAGCTGCATCCGAAAGAACAGAATAGCCTTTAGTCTTCCATGGCCCCTAAGCATTTTGGTAATAAATAATAAAAGGTATTTATTACATGTTACAGTGACATTGTGGAATTCGAATGCTGTTAACCATAACACTTTCTTCCTCGAATGTTAAAAAGAAAGAAAAAAGTATCAAGACTGGGGAGGACAGCAGGAGCAGTGGCTTTAAAACCTGAGGAATGTGGTAAAGAGAGCCTTGTGTGTTTTTTATAGTCATAGAATGGGGGGAAAGCAGGGAGAAAACATGGGCAGGAAGTCAGGGGATTAGGGCTCCAGGTCTGGCGTTACCACTGTCTGGCTCTGTTGCCTTGGACAGTGATACTGCTCTTGCTTGATTTTGGCTTCTCATTTATCTCATAAAGGAGCAGAACACTTTCCTATTTTACAAACTATTCATTTGGTCCCCTGGCCCAGGTTTCCCTGAAATTCAGAGACACGCTCCTCTGCACCATGTTCCCTTTCACTCCATTGGAACCCGGCTCAGTATGGGTGATGGGGAAGGGACTGAGAAACAGGCCCTATGGATACCTTGCCTCAGCACTTCAGACTTGGCAGCAAACTTCTGGATGCACTGAGACCCCACAGCACTGCAGCAAGCTCCTGGCAGGAGAGGGTAGTGGTTAAAAGTATAGGGCAAGTTATTGAACTTCTCTGCACAACCAAGTCCTCATCTAGAAAATGGGGGCATTAGGAATATTTTGAGTATTGAATCTGACAGGACCTAGTAGCATTTGACATATATATTCTCTGTTAATAGTAGCCAAAAAAGGCAATGATAACAAAAATGTTTCCTAGGTCCTAGTTTCTTTAAACCAGTAACTAAGAGTAAATGGTGGCTGGGAGCACAAAAGAAGAGAGCATGCTTTGGATGCAGGAACCTCTATCAGGCACAGATTAGCTACTCTGGGTGCTGGCTGGAGAAGTATCACAGCAAATCTCAGGATCCATGCCTGGATTCAAGAAGGACCAGGGAGGCTGCAGGAAACAGAATAAGAGACCCTTTGGGAACAGCTGTTGATTTGACACTCATTCATTCGTTCATTTGGTGCTGAGAACTTATTGCAATTATAATTTTTAGTTATTTGCCATGTGCCAGGTCTGTGCTAGGTACATGGAAAGATTAAAAGATGAATGGTCCCATCCCTGCCTTCAATATAGTGTGACAAGTAAGCTAGCAACAGAAGACCCAAAAGTTAGGAGAAGGTAAGCACAGGGATCACGAGAGGTAGGGTGACTGATGTGATTTGCCTGCTACTGTCCTGAACTTATCACTAAAAGTCCCACATTCCAGGAAGCTTCTCCTTCTCAGGCAAACTGGGATGGTTGGCCTCTGTATTGGGAGAAAGCTGATGGGCCTCTAACCTAATCTTTCTGAGTCAGGAAGGGCTTCCTGACAGATGGGAGTTCAAGTAGGAGTTCGCCAGACAAGGGCAATAAGGACTAGGGAATAGATAAGGCCCCAAGCAGAAAGTAGCATTTGTGCAAAAACCTAGAAGCAGTTGAGACTATAAGGAAGTGGGGGATCCTGGAAAGAAATGGTGGAAGGCCTTTCAGAGTTTTCCCCCATACCTCCTGGGTCTCTCCTCTGACTCATATTGCTTGAGAGTGTAGACCCAGAAAACTGGGAGATGCTATCTAGATGATTCTCATATTGAGCAGTCAGCAAAGAGGACGAATTCATCCCACTCCACTATTCTAACATCCACCAGGGATGTTCAAGATAGGTGACCTACATCTTCCCTGTCTATTTTGGTTGCCTTAATGAGTAACACAGATCATCACACAAGAGATTAGCTAGCAGTGATATATCCATATTAAAGTTGGTCACAATGGATGTGTTGGCAGGGCCACTACCACTTGGCTGAGCCACCATGGAGATCCAAGTTTATTTTATTTTCCTAAGTGAGAAAACACCTTTTCTTATAAGGAGTCAGAATTTTTCCAATGCTCATGAGGGCCTATGGAAGCAGCTGGGATTTTCCCCACCCCCATTAAACATTAGCTCTATGGGAATGCTCTTTGTCTTAACTTGTTTCTATCCTTTACAATCTATTCTGTAAATATGAACAGCATTAAATCAAGAGGGTGCTTGTTTAGCTTTTCAGCAATTCTTTCCCAAAGTGATTCATTTTGGGAAAGGTGATTTCTGCATTGCTAATGCTTTAGGTATGTGTTTCATCTTTTAATATTGGGCTGGTATACACACATTGGGAAAAACAACTTAGTGTCTTTTCTAAAGCTTCTCCCCAAAAGAAAAGAACATGGGGGAAAAAAAGTCTTGACATCACTTAATAAAGCTTTATGAGTAACTCCTTTACTACCATAGATAACGTTGCTAATGCATGTTGCTCAAAGAAAGAAAATGTCCCAGGCTACGCTTTACAACAGGCAGAAAACTTTGAACTGTCTTGCCAATGCTTTATACTAAGTGCCAAATCCTTATTACTTTCTTAGGCATTTATTGTAATAACATGAATCATGATGCATCACTCTGGTATTCGTGTGGCTGCTCAGTGTTAAGTCCCCAGGACCTCCGTGGAGTTGACTTTATTTGGTTTTCCACTTCCGTTTCAGAGTGAGAGCCACATGAACTCAGACATGAAGGCTTACAGAAGCCCGAGTGGGCGGCCCTTTCTGTTGCTGTTTTGGTTTGCCTCCGCTCCATGGTTGTGGGATGTGCAGACCTGAACACTTCTTCAGCCCTGAATTACAGTTTTCACTGCTGCAACAAGAGGCCCCGAGGTGGTGTATGAAATTGCCCCGACAGTTGCAAACCTCTGGGGTTCTTGGGAGAAATGTGGCTTTAGTACTGGAACACAGATGCATGTTTTCTAACTTTCTATATGTAATTCTGAGAGTTGGGCCAGATGTTAAACCCTGGGGTTTGGGACTTTCCCAGAGATAGAAAGCCAAACAGGGTGCTAGGGTCTAGTGTCAGGTTTTTGGCTTGATGGAAAGTTTGGCTGTGTGGCCTCCACCTATGAAGGTTCACAGTACCTTCTCCAAAGACTAGATGAAATGCTGTGTTCTTCTCCTACTTTGTGGATTTCAGTTGGCCTAGTTGATCTATTCACCTTAAAAGGTTTAAATATTCTGGCAAATCACCAGCGGAAAAAGAAAGGGTAATGAACATAGATAGCAATTGAAGGGACAATGGCTGCAATCAAAAGATGTGGCCTCACCTGTGCATCTCAGCCAAGTATCAGCTCAGCAGAGCATCAAACACTTGAAAGGATTAGGGAAAGATGCTGAATTGCTGCTTCACTCATTATTTGCTTAATAAATACCACGTGAATACCACAAATCACTCCGTTTGCTCTGGGGGTATAATGCTGGACAAAACTAAACATGTTCCCTATTTTCCTGGAGCGCATCGTTCGGTCTGAGAAACAGAAATCAATCAATAAATTACATAAATATACTGATGCATCAACCTTGACAAGGAATTACCCAGTTTTACCTATATAAGGACATTTTGAATGGGCCTATAACTGAAAGATGAGAAGTAATTTACTAGGCTACTAGAGGAGGGAAGAGTGCTTCAGCCTAGGGAAATAGCCCCAACATGTGAGGTTCAGTAATTTTCCTAGTCACACAGTTAATAATAACCAGAGGAGTCAAAGATGGGTGTGGCGCTCCAGAGAGCTCAGCAAAGATTCTGTACTAGACTAGTCCTGTCTAATAGAACCTTCTGCAATGATAGAAATGTTCTATAGATATGTTATTGAATACAGTAATCACGGGTCACATGTGACTTTTAAGATCTTAAACTGTGGCTAGTTTGACGGAGGAACAGATATTTCACTTAATTTTAATGAATTTAAATGTAAATAGCCAAATGCAGCTTTATGTTAAAAGGTACAGATCCGTATGAACCAAGCCCTAAATTAGCTCAGGTTACATGAGGCAGAGGGCTATTAAGGAAGGGAAGAAATGATGTTTTTCTGAGATGATGATAAGTACATTGACCTCAGGGATTTCATTCATTCACTCTCTTCCTCACTTAAAAAAAAAAAAAATCTATCGAGTAGTCACTATGTGTCAGGCCCTGGGCTAGATCAGGAGGTTCCCTGATGAACAAGACTAAGCTCGGCTTTTGAGATATTCATAGTCTAATAGAGAGAACAGGCTCACAGTCCTGGCAGCAATACAATTTGACAGAGCTGGCAGGATCACATTCTTTTAGGTTTGCTTCCAATGGAAGAACTGAGTAATCATTCTTCTCTATCTCACTCGAGAGTATGTTCAACCATCTAGACAAGTGTCATGATTTCTAAATTCTACCTCCTCCATATCCCAAGGCCTTCAAATACAGGGAGAGGGCACTAACATAATAGACTATGCAATTTTTTAAAAAAAATCCTTTAAATTCAGTGCATCAGAAAAAGAGGTGGATTTGCATTTCCATAAACTTTGGCCCTGCACCTATTGATGAATTTGCAGAGTTGGGCCCCCATTGAATAGCATTGTTCATAAACAGATCATGGGACTTTTATTTAAGGATCTGGTAAGTGACATCAAATTTTAGTTAAGCTGTATTGTTATGGGACTTTTAGGCATTCACTTTTGCTTCTCATCTGGGCTAAAGAGGGAGTTAATAACTTTTACATAAATTTAAAAAGTTCTTTCTCACAAGCAGTACTGCTCAAACACTTCAACATTTAAACCTCCCAGATATTACATACAGAATGCCAACAGTTATTACATCATTGTAGAAAACACTTCCTGATACTCAATTAAACTCATTATGCCTAAATATTCAATTCCTGCCAATACCCAATTTAAATCGTCACTTCAAAATAATTTGTTTCCGATTATCAGGATCTACTAAATTACCTCCTCAAACCAATCACCTGGAAAAACATTGCATGCCAAGGAGAATAAAGAGACTTTTTCATTATAATCCCAGGACACTTGCCAGGGAGCTTCTCTTTATGGCACACTGATTTTCCAACAGGTTCTGGCTCACAGCTTGTCTCTCTATCTTGGAGACTTTAAAAAGCAAGAATCTGAAGGATGTGCCCCATGGAGCCAGTCAGTGACATTACAACTACTTGGCAAAATTTGCTGAAAGTGGGAAATACTGTATAAAAATGTACAGAATAAACAGAGACCCCCTTCAGATACACTGATACACAGATACCATCAAGGAGGTCTGAAAACCTGCATTTAAAAAATAAAATCTCAAGGGATTCAGAAACGACTGGTTAATGAAGAAGAAATAGTATTTTTCTCAATTAGCATAGTTTATACTTTTACATTTATGACATAATTTTCAATTTCTTAAGTTTATCAATATCTCTTGTTCTTATGAATTAGACAACTATCCCTGAACTCCTTAATTCCAAAGTGACCGGCCCTCTTCTGTATTGTTGCTGGGAGGGCTTTGTATCTCCGTTATAAATGCTTCTCTAAATTTCCTGATGTGTTTTACTTATTTCTTTGTTTGACAGTGCTTCTTGTACCCCTCGCTCTTCCTTCCTGGGTTAAAGTATTTCCATAAAGGCCTTAGTAGTAAACATTTTTAGCTTTGGGAAGTCTAAAAATATCTATACTTGCTGACATTTAAGAGTGAAGCCTTCACAGGTTATAAAAAACTAAAATAACCATGCTGTTCCATTGGCAGAGAGAAGATATTCCGTTGTCTTCCAGAACCCATTGTCATTAATGAGAGATCAGTTGTGACTGATAATCTCATTATCCTCCTTTTAAAAAAACAACCTGTCTTTTTCTCTCTGGCAATTTTATCTTATTTACATATAAGGCAGTTACAGTGATATTTAGGTACAGTGAGATTTTGTATTTAATGATCATATTCAAAGTCCATGTTCTTTTTTGATCTGAGTCTTCAACTTTTTTTTTTTAATTTGACAGCGTTTCTACCACTTTTTTTAAACTCCTACCTGTCTTTCATATGTTGAGCTTCTTATTGGCAAAATTTTCTGAAAGTGGGCAATACTGTATAAAAATGTACAGAATTACAGTGGGCAATACTGTATAAAAATGTGCAGTGTTCCATGTGTTCCAGTTCCACCCTTTTTTCCCCACCCTTTCATCTTCTATCTTAATGCCCTTGTCCTTTTCCCTTTGAATGGTGTTCTCAGTGATTTCCTCACACTGACCTCTAATTTAATAATTTTTTCCTCAATTCAACTTTGCAGTTGTATTTATCTGCTAACGCTTAAAAATTGTTAATGACTATATTTCTCATAACTGGAATCTGTATTTGCCTCTTTAAAAAAAATCTCCACTCCCACTTCCACAAATATTTCTCTTTGCCCATTTTACACTTTTTCTCTTGGATACTTACCCAAAACACCTTCAAGAACCTCTTTCAGATTGTTCAGGGTCTCACACAATTGTTCACTGTCATTCATGGGAGTTTGTTTCCTTCTGTGCTTCTGAGCTCATTCCAGGAAGTTATTTTCTGTGAGAAGCATCTCTATGAAGAGGTCCAAAGTTTGCTTGTGGAGAAGTTTTTGTGTGAACTTCTCCTTCCCTTATCATACAGGTGGTGTGAATCTGGAATCCACTCCCAGGTACAGTGATCTTGGGGTTTCTATTTCTTGCAAGTGATTTCTTTCCTCTTTTTGAGTGCCACATCCCTGACGTGGTAGGCAGATTTTCTGAGTGCTCCATCAAGACAGAACTTTCCAGCATGTGACTTTAGGCAAGAGCTCAGGTTCTGCAGCATACATAGGGTAAGTGATTTCAACACCTCAATCCTGCAGTGCTGATGCTGCCCTAAGCCCCAGGTGTGTTCCAGCTCCACCCTGTCCATAAGGAATTTGATTTTCAACTTCTGCTTTGAGTTCTTTCTTAAAGTAGTGACTAAAAGCATGGAGTCTAGATTCTGACTAGTTGGAATCAAAATGCCAGCTTTGTAATAACTAATTCTATAACGTTGGGACAGTTTCTTAACCTCTCTGTGCCTCAGTTTCCTCAATCATAAGACGGAGGGTAATAATTTCATACTCATGGAGTTATAAGGATCAAATAAGTTAACATATATGAACTACCAAGAATGGTACCTGAACCATGATGAACATTAGATACATGTGTGCTATCATCATTTCTTGCTACCAAGCTTGTCTAAGTACTATACATTTTGTTAATATTTTGTGTATGTGCACATATTTTAATATAGCATTTTAGATGTATGTTATGGTTATATATGTACATATTAGTTTTCTAAATTTTCTTTCAGAATTAAAAATATGTATTATATGTGGATTGTATAAGATTTCCATTCTGCTGGAGAAATTTGACCTTTCTGAAGTGGAGAGACGGTGGTAGTGAGCAGGATATGGGAAGCTTACATTATATTCAGTTGCTATATACAGCATTTGGGGCCCCTGACTTCTCAAGGTTGAATTCTTTTTTCCTCATTAAAAGGACTGGGCTCTGCTATCCTTCTCTACTTCCCATGGCTGTCACTGCTAATCTTCACAAATTCATCTTTATTTTGAAGGTCGTGGAACTCCCGAGATGTTTAGATGTATTTGAGCTGGCAGGAGAATTATTTTACTTCATTCATTCCTACGTACAAAAGGTTTTTTATTTTGAGTTTTACCATTTTATTTGACCACACCAGCAAGTCTGTTTAACTGAATGTGGTATTTTCACAAGGAATAATGATCTGAGGGAAGGGGGCCTGTTCCCGAAAGCGGGATTGTGGATGCTAGTCTTGGCTCAATTTCTGGGGTTTATTAAAAGAGTGTTTATAAAACCACTCTATTTGTATTTACCAAGAATATTAGTGGGAGAAAGGGGTAAAAAGAAATGGTCTGGGTCTCAAAACTCTCTGAGGATAAATCAATCATTAAGTAGATCGTATTTATAGGAATAACCAAGACTTGATGCAATGTGTCAGCCTATTGAGCTCCTAGCCACAGGTCAGCAAGGATTTAAACGTACAATCGACCTTCTCTCATTCCTCAGAAATAAATGGAAAGCTACTCAGCTAACCAGCAGGCTGCTCTGAGGTTTCTCGAGTAGGAGGGTCTGAAAATTATTTCACCAGCTTTGTGCTGTCCTTTAGCCAAGTAGGCTAGAACTTCTAGGGAGCGGATTTGCCTGTTCCCCAAGATGCAAAAAGGTACCACATTTTGTGAACTTCTATCTTTCTTCCTTCCTCTTGAAGTCCAGCAGTAGCTGTGCGCATGTCAGACACACAGTTTGTCAGAGACCCTTGCTGTGTGTTAACACCAAACCTGGCAGAAAATCTCCCAAAGACATACTTGCACTTGGGTACCAGTAAAGTTCTGTTGAGAACCACAGCCGAAGGGGCCCCAGCAAACTTCCAGCTGCCAGCAAACTTCCAGTGCCGGTGAAACTTCCAAACTTCCAAACTTCCAGTGCCGGTGAAGACATGGAACTGATGAGTTCCATGTCCCCCACCCTCTTTTGTTCACCTATCTTACAGAGAAGCTGCCTGTCTGCTTTCATGCCACCAAGCAGCCAGGAACGCAATCTCTCTATTCTGCCATCTTGGATCTGTATGTTGGACATTCTTGCACTTGGGTAGGGAGTCTGTGTACTCCATGAAATGGTGTATAAAACTGTGTGTGAGCACATGTGCACAATGTGGGGGTAGGGACCCAAGAAGGGGTGTACAGCATACAAAGTGTTGTGGAGCCAAATCAGTGAACAACGCTGACTCTGAGAATCCAGCTCTGCGTGGCCTCCTTCAGTCTACAAAATGCTAAAGGTAGAGTCACTAACAGGAGGCGTGACTTTGATGCGCTTTACACAAAAATGTTTCTAACCTCTGTGACCAGGTTGGGAGGGTACCTCAGCTCATGCTGATTTCTGTAGCTAGACCCACCATTTTATCAGAGGGAAACAAAACATGATGGATAGAAAGCTTAGACTTTAGAATTTTAATTCCAGCTGAGTCAAGGCATCATGAATTCACTTATCAATGAATTCAACAAATACTTATCAAATATCTAGAATGTGTCAGGCAGGGTGGTAGGTTCTGGAGATTTAATGAAGAAAAATGCAGACACAGATTCCACATTCTTGGAATTTATAAGTTTTGTGCTCATAATCGAATAACTTTGCCCCTCTGAGACTCATTTTTTCCACCTGTAAAATGGAATCGAGGACTAAATGAGAAAATATATGGAAAGGTGGTTTGTAAACTCTAAGGTTTTGTATATATTGGAGACATTACACACACACACACACACACAAATACCAATTGTCTTCCAGTTATTAAAGGATTTGTGAAGTTGGACAAAAGAGAGTATGACCCGAATCTTCATATTTCTCAAAAAGGGAGGTTTTGCAGAGACTTACTCAGAAAGACTGAGGACCTTGAGAATGTGAGGCTTTCCTCAGAATTTTTGGGGAGATGTAGTTGTAATTATAAACAAACCTAAACATTTTTACCCCTTTTTCTGGGCATGTTCTTGGGCTTCCAGCCCTGCAAGGATAAGAAAGACTTCAAGGTCAAGTATGGAGTCAAGACAACATGACAGCCCAGGATACACAAGGAGTGTCCACCTGCAGCAATAGCTGGAGCAGGCTGGTCCTGTGAACATCCTTTCTAACTGAAGGAGGGAGATTAGCTGCAACTTCTCTTCTCCTTGTCTGTATTTCTAAAATCATCTGGAGGTGGCATTCTAGACAGGGTTGGACAGAGAGACATAGATCAAGAAGATCAGAAAAGTTCCAGGAGTCTCAGGATGAGAGGCCACCAATCTGGAGCCTCACCTCAACTGTCTGTGGCTCCCTCTTTCCTAGACCAAGGACATGTATTAAGTATTTGCTGTACTGGAAGAAAAAAGACAAAGTGTATTGCTCTCTCAGTATTTAAATTTTGATACTCCCCCCCCCCCATTACAGTGGGCCAGAATGGCAAATTTAACATCATAAATCCATCAATTTCTGTCATGTCCACTATTACTGACATTGACAGCGCCACCATCAGCTCTTACCTACGCTATAGGTAAAGTCCTTCTTATTGATTACCCTCCCCTTTTGGTGGTATGTATGAGTTACACCCTAAACCCTTTCTATTTTATTTTGAGATAGGGTCTCACTAAGTTGCCCACACTGGCTTCGAACTTATGATCCTCCTGCTTCAGACTCCTGAATAGCTCCTGAATAGGCATGTCTTCAGTTCTTACAGAGAGCAGAAGCAACCCTCATGGGCCACAGGTTCCCTATACCTCCACACCTTCCGTATGAGGTTGCTTCTGTCTGGACTGCTTTTGCTTTAGCTGATCTTATTCAAGAACCAACACCACCATTTCTTTTTTTTTTTTTCTTTTCTTCTCTTTTTTGGTGAAGATTTCTCTTGTATTCTTATCTCTCTCTCTCCTATCTTCACATAATCACATCGACCTCAATTAGCATTTACAACACCATACTGTGATTACATGTTTTTATTTTTGTACCTTTCCCCTCCATCGGGGAACACTCTAGGGACAGGAAGTGTATTGGACTCCTCTGTGCATCTTCAGCACCCCTGTGGTGTCTGGAACACAATGTTCACAGTTACATTTGCAGCGGTGTGTGTGGGGGGCGGGCGGGTGGTGCCACGGGTATTTATTTGTGCCACAGAAGGGAACAAGGCCAAGGGAAAGCCAGCCAGTCTTGGAAGATTCTGACAAGTGACAGGGTTGGTGGTAGTGCCTGTCCTGGGTTCCTCCTCCTGCTGAACAAAGAGCCATCTATGAACAGGAGAAGGGATGCTCCCTCCCCACCACCAGCCCACTCAGAGGTGAAAGCAGCCTGTGTCCATGCCTAGGTAGGGTTTTCCCTTCCTCTGAGAGGAGAACATTCTTCAGGCAGATTTTCAAGCTGAAGTCATCCAGAACAAAAGCTGCTTGCCAGCTGTGGCCCAGCGGCCCAGAGCCCCTCCCCAGGCAGCCCCAGGCTCTTACTGCCTGATGGGAGAGGGGTGTGAAGGCTTCCGGGCGAAACATCTGGTCAGGGCCACTGTCAGCTGGTGAGTCGTGGAGACCAGTGAGTTCCTCCATCTGATTGCTTGGCACTGCTGGGGGTGCCTGAGCAGCAGAGAAAGTGAGCAGGAAGAGGAGCCCCCACAGCTCACAGGCCTGCCAGGCACATTCCTTCCATCCCCACTTTCCCCAGTGGCCACCATTAAGCTTCTGCTTGGCCCATGATTGGGAACTTAGGTCCTTGAAAATGAGGTGCCATTCCCAGGCTAAGTACACCAGGGTCTGAGTGGGGGGCTATAGGCAATGTGAACGGCCACACAGTGTATGTTCATGAACCGAGGCCCCTGTTTCTGCTGGATGTCCCCACTCCTGTTCACATTGTCTCTGTTGACCACCTCCCCAAGGACCCTCAGGTTCACCCATCAGCGTCATCCCTGCCCCCACCCACCGGGCGAGGACACCTGGACAATATTCCAGAGCTTTCTGTCTCCTGACAAAGACTTCTGAGGTACTGTGGAAATGGATGGTAATACCTAGGTTATGTTCATGGATGATTTTTATGTTGTTTTATTAACTGCAACTTCTCCTGAAGACCACAAAAGAATTCAAAGGAAAAAATAGGAATTTCGGATTCTGTGGGTTGCCTTTAGGGTAGCTTTACCTTTCAAAAATTCCTTAAACTGTGGCCACCCAGACACCAAGACACCACCTGGTTTGCTTTTCCCCCTTGAGGCCTTGAAGCATGTGTGTGGGGAACCTACATTCGGGTTGTTTGAGTGTCCAGGCTGGCTAGTGGATTGTCCATAAACTAGCTGCCCCTCAACGGAGTGGATGTTATCTTAATGGTACTGATAGATCAGACGTGTCACACATCATTAAAATAGCTGATTGATTAAAAGAAAATAATTAGCTTGCCCTGCCTTGCTGGGAAGACTTTTGACATACCGAGAGGAGATATGGAAAGGACAGGGGTCATCCATCTTTTGATCATTTGTTTTCCCTCCAAGGTGATGAAAAAGCCCCTGATAACCCTTGGGGAAGGGAAGGAATATAAACAAGTCTTAGTTCTTCTCTGCCATTTACTCAGAGGGAAGCTATCTGCAGACTTTCCGGAGTGCGGTGTGTTTATTCCAGTTACATAGATACACTCCTTTAAATCAAACACTCTGTTAGTGCCTTGGAGTTGTAAATCAGTGGTTCTTTTCAAGTGACTTGATAGAATGTGATATTCTGCTTTCCCTTGACAGGATATAAACATAGAAACCTAAATATTATAATCAAGGCCAGCCATTGGCAGGACTATGAAGAAGGGGCATGAACATTCTGGTGGCTTCTCTGTGCCCTTGGTGCCTCCTGTGGCATCTCACTCTGGATGTCCAATAGTCACCCCATTTGTCTGCTTGGGAGAGAAGCTGACACACTTTCTTATATTCAGAAATGATGTGGCTCTAGGTAATTCGTGCTCAGAAACATTTACATTTTACCCAAAGGCACAAAGAACCTTGAGCCCAAGGATGTCTCAAGAGAGGTATTTTGTCAGGGTGATGGGCCTTGTCAGTGTCCTGGAACTGGGAATTCTGCTCTTGATCAGCCAAACGACCCTGGGCACATTACATAAGGGGCCCACAACCATTGAACAAGATTTCTACAAAACTTGCAGAAGGTAGGAGAAAATGTTTGATCATTAAATATTAGTTTTATTAAAAAAAAAAAATCAGAAAGTTTGAATTTCTCCTGAATATAATTTACTGACTACTACCTCCTAATTACTTGTAAAACTTTTAAAAAAATGTTATTAACTTTTATCTGAGTATATACATAATACATGTTCATGGTGGAAATTTCAGGAACAAATTAAAAAAAAGGAGATTCTATAAGTTTTGTTTAGATGGAATCACTTGTTTAAAGAAAAACAAAACAAAACAAAACAAAAAAACCCTTTATTTCTCCAAATTTTTCCCCAGGTTGTATGCCCCTTTTACTTTTTCTTCCTCCTCCCCCTCCTCCTCCCCCCCCCTTCTCCTCCTCCTCCTCCTTCTTCTTCTTTACAATGTTTACCAACAAACTGCATGCACATTGTTTTGTGGTTTTCTTCTTTCATACGCCATGAACCCTTTCCAATAGTATTAGACATGCATTGTGTGTGTGTGTGTGTGTGTGTGTGTGTGTGTGAGAGAGAGAGAGAGAGAGAGAGAGAGAGAGAGAGAGATAGTTGTTGTTGTCACTGGGAAAGCCTATTAGAAAATGACACTTGAGAAGTGACACCCAGGGTTCTTTCTGGGACACATGTCTGTCATTGGAATGACTGCTCTTAGATCAGAAGTGGCAGCCGTCTTTTTGTTGTTATTTTTAATACTCCCACTTCCAAAGCTGGTTCTTGGTAAGATCTTGAGTTCTTATTTGGACTTTGTCTCTGGCATGACAGGATTTGAGTGTAGGGATGGATGTAGGATAGTTTTGATTTTTTTCCTACTTCTCCTTCCACTGGCCAGAAGATCTCCTTGCAAAATTCAGTGACAAAAGACAGATTTTCAAATGTGGTTATTGAAAAGTGTCCTTTCATCCCACTGAATGAGGGCAGCATACAGCTAAGGCATAAATGGGTTTGGAATGAATGGTTACACATGTGAAGAAAGAGGCCTTCCCCTCATTCAGAAGTAAGGACTCTCTGGGAGCTTCAGCATAATATGAGTGATTTTTTGATTTTGTTATTTAACTTTTCCATAACTCACTCTTACCAGCAAAATAGGGATAATAATAGTACCTTCTTCTTGGGATTGTTGGGTGTTAACTGAATAAAAAAATTTGAAGTGTTTTCAACATTGCCTGGCAAAGAGAGATTACTAGATTACTCGGTAACCGTGAGCCACCAACCCACTACCATCATCGCCTGAGGCACCACCGCCACCACCACCACCATCAGGGACTTTAAAATACTTTCCAAAATTTTAGTAGCAAGATGAGCCACCCATACATACAATACTTTTAAACACTTTTTTTTTTCTTTTCATTTTTATGTCGCTGGGAATCAAACCCAGGGCCTTAAGTGAGCCAGTCAAATGCCCTGCCACTGAGCTACATCAAAACAGCACGTAGCCATGAGAAAAGGGCCTCTTAGGTCACCAAAGGGGGATAGGACTGGAAGATTGGTTAGATGTCAGGAGAAGAAGCTTCTGGTGAAGAGAAAAAGGGACAGAAAATAAAACAAAGCACAGGAGGAGCAGGAAAGCAAATGGTGAGAAAGGAGAGAACAAATACCAGGATTCAGGCCTGGGATGGGCCTGGCAGGGGAATCCAAAGATGCTTGGCAGGACTTGATGTGCAGCGAGGACTGAGACCTGCTACTCTATCAGCATGAGGAGGGAGCACAGAGTCTTCTGCCTCCATGCCCTTAGCCAGCAGCAGAGGTAGGAGGCTGGGGAGTAGAGATCAAAGGTAGGAATGGGAAGAGGAGGAAACAGACGCTTCACAAGATAAATCAACTCGTGCATCTGCTAATTGCTGGCAACACTGGTCTGGACCATAACTTTCAGCATATCCAGCCTAGTCCTCAATACTTCACCACGTCTGCTAATTTCTTTCTTTACTCAGAAACCTATATGTAAACACTAGCTTGAGAACTTGGAATCTGCACCTTGGCCATTAGGGTGGCCACATCCTGAGGGTGGAACAAAGACACTGGCCAGAGATTCCATAAATGACCTTGGAAGATTGGAAAATACCCACATGCATCCCCCCATATGTCACCTCCCCCTACCCCAAAGCCTTTTCAGTTTCCCTGTCCTTGCAAGGAATGGTTAGGGCAGGTTCCAAACCAATTGCTCAATAAATTAATAACTATTGGTATTTCCTTGTAAAAATATATATTTGTGTGCTTTTATGTGTCTTTATAATATGTTAGGTACTACAATTTACAAATGGTGGCCAGACTTAAGAACATTTTTTAATATGCAAGGATATATGCATTATTTTCCTGCTACTCATTGAACTGGGTGATTAAATCAAATATGAATGTGCCCTGGAGGGAAGCCTTTGCTTATTTATTTATTTATTTATTTATTGTTGTTGTTTTGTTTTGATTTGTTTTTGGTTTTAAATGACTGAGAGCAAACCTTGAGAGTAAATCTGCTATTCTGGGCATTCCAAACACTACATAGTGTCTTTCTAGGAGTCTGGCACCATGGAGACCAGGTCATATCTGCTTTGCTCAAATAATTGTGATTGAAGAAAATGTAATATTTGCAGCAAGGAAAAAACCAGAATTGACAGTCATTGTAATCAAAGACTGTTAGCCAGGGGTGGTGGTGCATGCCTGTAATCCATTAGCTGGGGAGGCTGAGGTAGAGGATCATGAGTTCAAAGCCAGCCTCAGCAACTTAGCTAGGCACTAAGCAACTCAGAGAGACCCTGTTTCTAAACTAAAAATGTGTGTGTGTGTGTGTGTGTGTGTGTATGAAATGTAGGGCTGGGGATACAGCTCAATGGTTAAGTGCTCCTGGGATCAATCCCCAGTACAAAAAAAAAAAAAAAAAAAAAAAAAAAAAAAAAAAAAAAAAAAA
>NW_025999853.1:41468549-41488119 GCF_001458135.2 Marmota marmota marmota | reverse complement strand
AAAAAAAAAAAAAAAAAAAAAAAGAAAAGAAAAGAAAAAAAAAAGACTGTTTAGTTGCACCTATCAGCTATCAGACAGCCATTGCAACCTTAGAAATGAACACTCTAGAAGTGAACAAAGATTGGAAGCTAGGGAAAACCGTCTTCAACGCTGGCTAGTGTAGAGTCTGACATGAGTCCTTAAGAAGATGCTATGCTCTCTTAGAGAAGGGTTGGTGTAAAAAAACCAGATCACTTTGAATATGTCTAATTTTTTATGTTTCTGGAAGTGATATTTTCTTCCCATGTCAAAATTCAAAACACTTGAGCATATAAGTTGGAATGTCTTTGTGGTTGTGAATTTGAAGTGAATGGTGACAATTTTGAGATATTTGTCCAAGTAGATATTCATTTTTCTCATACCTCCTAAGGTAGAGGTCTGGACCCGTTCACGTCTATAACCTATAACCTGCCTAAGCTTCAGCAGGAGAGAGCTCTCTTTGTCTCCTGCCCCCGCCTCAACCTCTGGAGTCACTCCGGAGCTATACAGCTCTCCACCAGTAGGTGGCGCGTGGTGTCAAGCTGTAGAACACAGCGCACACCGGACACTGGGAGCCCGGGAAAGCCAACTTTTCTCCGCCAAATACTGAACTTCTATTAGGAATAAAAGTGTGTGTGATCATTTTAACTATTAGATGTTGTGCTTGACACTCTCACTATTTATTTCTATGTTATCTAGCTCACCTGTCCTCTAATTCAGATGATACTGAGAAATAGAGCGTAGGACCGGCAAGAAGCGGACTCTGGAGAAAACAATGGGAGCATCATTCCTGATTGTGATCAGAGAGTGTGAGCAGATAGATGGATGATCCTTGCAAGCTACTTCATCTTCGACCCCCAGGCAACGACCAGAGTGGAGTTTTTCAGCATGCCTGCTTCTGGATAGAGTGAAGAGATGGCTGAAGACATCTCTTGGGGTTTTGAAAATAGGTTATTTTTACATTTAACGAACAAAATTAAATTTAATCTCTTTGTTTTCAATCCAGCATCTTGGCCCAGCCCTCTGCTAAACCTGGCGTTCCTGAGCCCAGAACTTCCCTAGAGAATAAACTTCTACTCTTCTTAGGGGCAAGGGGGAGGCAAACGAGAGAGTGGAAGGATAATTGGCTGCATGGGGTAAGTGAAAGAACTTAACCATTTGACTGTCTACCTTCTGCAGATCTTCAACCAGACTTTGTTTCATCCTAATTTTCTACAGTTTTTGGTGCCTCTGAGGCCCTCCACTATTCTGGGGATATAAAGAAAAAATTGCTCATTAAAAAAAAAGCAGTATCCTCTTTAGCAGATACTTATCATTCTGTTAAATCCCTACTCTATATTTTCATTGTTTCCTACATTGTGAGTTTTGCCTTCCAAAGGCAGAATTTCCCAGCACCCCTTGCAGCTAGGGTGTAAACTAAGTCCTTTCACTCAAGCATATCCACATGAAGATTTGATTTGGAAGTCAGCAGCAACAGGAAACAGACTGGGCTCTCAGCAATCATTTTTCAGGTGAAGGTGGCAGCAAAGAGTAGTGGCAGTAGCACCTCATCAGGCCACTTCTGCGAGGTCCTGTGCTGTGTTCCCATCACCCTAGCCTTGAGTTTCTTTTTCTCTAGAGCTCCCAATACTGAGCCACAAATAACTCTTGATAAATGCCTTTT
Source organism: Marmota marmota marmota (assembly GCF_001458135.2). NCBI lineage: Eukaryota > Metazoa > Chordata > Mammalia > Rodentia > Sciuridae > Marmota > Marmota marmota. Next base: position 41,486,438 of record NW_025999853.1, on the reverse strand, counting down.
CTGCTTAGACCAGATGACATGAATTCTGTAGTTTTCAACAATGGCAACAAAAGAAAACAAAGAAAAGAAACTAACAAATTTGGTCTGCAACAATAGGAAAATAGGGTGAATCTAAACACCCGTCAGAATCTAAAATGCAGAATTTGACTTTGGAATGCCTTTGTTATGCACCAAATGCTAGATACCAATAGTACCATAGATACCGGTGGTGCCAATATTGCTTTCCTAAGGGATGTTCTCTCTGACTGTGGCCTCAGCTATGATGGAGAGAAGCCCCATGACCTGACAGGCTGACCAAGCCTACTTCTTGCTTGCTCCCCACATCCCCCTGAAAAGCTGCGAGAGACAATGATTTAAAAGTAGAAACTTTAGGGCTGGGGCTGTAGCTCAGTGGCAGAGCGCTTGCCTAGCATATGTGAAGCACTGGGTTCAATCCTCAGCACGACATTAAGTAAATAAATAAAAATAAAGGATATTATGTCCAATTATAACTATTTTTTTTTAAAGTAGAAACTTTATCTAGAAAAATCCTGAGGCTTTCTCCCATGAGTTAAAGGTTCTCCACAAGACACCTTGGTCAGGCCCATTGGAAAAGTTCATAAGTGGTGTCTCCCCATGAGAAGCTATGAAGTCTCAAAGAAGTGGATGTTGAAGGACCAGCAAGGGATAGATCACTGATGCTGGAAGAAAATGGAGGGAATCTTTACTTGTATTCTGTGCACATAGGAACTTTGACTGTTTCTCCATGAACATGCAGTTGATAGGAAGTAAATAGAACAAAAACCAACCAAGAATGTTAGGAAACCACATTGTCAAAGGTACCTCAAACATGTCTGGCCACAGCCTGTGATTTTTAGTTTTAAAATAAATTCCATGTCTCTAGATCTGCACTAGCATCAAAAGGTCTGCGAAAGCTGTGCTTTCCTTAGGAAAACTACATTCTTTGTTACCCATTAAGGATGCATCCATAGAGGATAATTAACAAGGCGATGACCCCAGAGGGTAGCTTCTAGAATCATCCACCAGGTAGCATCTGCCCTAGAGTCATTGCTAGTCTACTCAGCAGAGTTTCCTATTTGCTACTGATTAGTGACTGCTGAGGGTTTCTCTTTCTTCCATCTTTTAAATTGGAAGTTCAAAAAAATCTTAGTTACCTTGTTTCTTCTCTACCATTGTTTAACAAGTATGTTAGGATGTGAATTGTTTTTGAGCTTTGGGTTTTCAGTAAGCAATACTTTTTAAAAAATTAGTTGCTATAGTTGAGATCTGAAATGTCACATAAAGACCCACATGTTAAAAGCTTGTTCCCAGCCTGCGGCACTATTAGGAGATGGTGGAACCTTTAAGAGGTGAGGCCTAGTGGGAGGAAGTTATGTCATTGGAGGTATGCTCTTGAAGGGAATATTGGGATCCTTCCTCTCTCTCTGTTTCCTGGATGCCATGAAGGGAGCAGCTTTGCTCCAGCACACACTTCCTGCCATGATGTTCTCCCTCCCTACAGGCCCAAAAGCTATAGGGCTGAGCAAGCACGTACTAAAACCTCTGAAACAGCAAGTAAAAATAAACCTTCGCTCCTTATAAGCTTATTTTCTCAAGTATTTTGTCATAGCAATGGAAAGCTGATTAACACATCAGTATTACCCTATTTAAAATAGAAGATTCTTCTTCAGAAGAAAGACTCCAGAATGAGAAGGAATGTGCTGCAGACTCAAAACATTGCTCAGATATCCTGTTAAGAACTAAGACCTGGAAGTGGCCTCAAATGTCAGGAAGAATTATTGTGTTATCCCTTTTCTCATCTGCTGGTTAGTGTGTGTGTGTGTGTGTGTGTGTGTGTGTGTGTGTTTCCATTTTTTTTTTCTTGTTGATGATCTGGGAGAGAGGAAGTGGTCCAGAACAGATTAGGGTAGATGGGTAGATAGGACACAGGTGGCCATTTGAGATAGAGTTGTCACCTCTGAACAGAAGCCATGTGGATCTCCCTGTTCTGTTTGTCCCGTCTTTGCTGCTCCTTTCAATGACTTCCTGCCTGGACTCCGTCAAAAGGGCCCAATTCTCCCTCCTAACCGAAAGCATGCAACATAAATTAATCTAGAGATTTGCTGAGGAACCAGTAAAAGTGGCTCCCACCCCTTCGCAGGGAGCAAGGAGGCCAGTGGGACATGGCTGTGCTGGATGGGGCGGGAGCAGCTTTTGACTTTCCTGATCAGCTCTAGGTCAGAGCTCATACTTCTGTCGGATTTTTTCATCCCCACTAGTGCTGCCCCATTCCTTTGGCTTCCTTCATTCCTACTCAGTCTCATGAGATACATAAATAATAATGTAAACAAACAAGTCAATAAAACCAAAACTTTTGTGGGTGGAAAACTTAGAGAAGCCAGGAAGGTTTTTGTATCCAGGTAATCCAAACAACTTTAAAACCTCAAAATTCTCAAATTTAAGAGATTTTTTGGCCATTTATGCCAACTTCCACCTCCCCACTGTGACCCCCATCATTTCTTGGTTCCCTTTTCTGCTTGTCTCTCTGCTCAACTCAGGGGAGTAACAGTCTCAGCCAAATCCTCCCAGTTGTGCCCACATTGAAATACAGAACAATTTGGCCTTCACTCTCTCCCCTCTTCTTCCAGATTCCGGTTTTGATTTATCTCTTTACATTCAATAGACTAGTAAAGTATTACCCCAAAGGCTGTCCCTTCTAGGAAGCATTCCGCTATAGTTGTTCACGATCCTTTCTAGCCTTTCTACGACAGAGCTAATTTAAGCCAGTTGCTTTGCTTGGTTTTGTTCAGTTTTTACTTATTGCTAGAATAACTATTGTTTTGGCAAAAACGTACTCATGAAATATTCAAAAAAACTTAGAAAAGTACAAAGGAGAAAGTGAAAATCTGTAGCATCCAAAACTTGGTGTCTCTAAGGACCGTTCGCATATTATAGCCTTCAAGCTCCTCTCTCTAATCAAAGGACTTTGGGTTTGACTTTTGAGGCTGTCTCTCTTAATTTGAGAGAAATATAGATGCTGCTTGAGATCCAAAAAGGTATTTGTCAGCATTGAGGGCCTCCCTCGTCTCCATCCATGCCTACAATATTTGGCAGGTGCTCTTCATAGTTTGTGGTTTGGGATTATAAGCTGTTTCCTTGTTTCATTCATGATGGGGAGATTATCCCTTCTATTTTTGTTCATTTATTGTTTTCATTGGATATTTTTTTGGGGGGAGGAAGGGGTCTGTCAGCTTACATGGTTTTACTCTGCTGTCTTTAACAAGAAGACTCATTTTTCAAAATAATTAGGGCTGCTTTTTAATTTTCGACTTCAAGAGAACGGGCAAGGAAGAACGTATCCCATTCTAGCTAATTTTCAGTTGTGGAGGCTCCTGATCAAGAGGAGCTTCCCTGACAGCAGTGGCTTCTGTTCTAAGGACGATCTTTCCATGGCACAGGGAACCCTGCTTGGTTGGAGTTTTCACAGGGAGAGGTGGCCCAGCTCCCTGGGAGCTATCACCATAGATTGTCCATGCTGAGCGAATAGACCGCGAATTACACCAGCTGTAGACACTTACACAGCACACGCAGGGAGAGCAGAGGCCTATGCCCAAAGATGGAGAAAAGGTCTATTCCTGCAGAATCGCAGAAGCCTGCAGGAAAAGACAAAATGCAAGCTTCACAGTCCTCCTCCTGTCTACCTCTGGGACGATCCACAGTCTTCTCCATCATTCAGATACCACCTGGGGAAGAAGAGGGAGGATGATCCCCAGGGGGTAGAGATTAGACTCTGCTTGGGAAGGTCCACTTTTTCACCCTGGAAAAGACCCTTACTTCCCAAGTTTCAGTTTCTTCCCACTATCTGTAGGAAGGAGAACATCAGAGCAAGATTAAATCAGTTATAGAAAATAATTAGCTACTGTCTTCTTACAACGAAGGCTTAAGGTGTGAATCTTGACGCCCCCACAGCATCTGCTATTTTAGTTCCACCTTTGAACAAGAGATAAAACGGTACCGGACAGGGAGGGGTTTTAGTTTATTCCTGGTTCGGCCACTAACTTGCTGTGTGATGATGGCTACAGCACTTACATAGTCTTCAAGTTTTAAATTTCATCAGCTCTAAAAATTAAGGGCTGGACCAGATCAGTGATTTTCAAATGTTCTTTTTATTTTGCTTTTGTTGTTTTTGGCTAGAGAGCCCTTTTGTTAAACAAAATCTTACTTAGATGGCCAATATATTAAAACAGATACAGTTGGAGTTTCCTCTGGCAAAATGCAGAGGAAGTGTCTGGGACCACTTGCATTAGCAGGACCCGGGACTCCCCCAGGAGTAAGTCACCTCCACAGAGCCCTTCCTGGTCGTTTGTGTTAAGAAGACTGTGATCAATCTGGCTCTTTTTTATTCTAATCTTCAACAACTCATTATCGCAAGGCCAGAGGAGCTGCGTAGTAGCATGAAATAATTTGTTACAGTGTCCTGGGATATTTGAGGAGACTGGTGCTAAGGCCATGATCTTAATGTTAAAACTCTCTCTCTCTCTCTCTCTCTCTCTCTCTATATATATATATATATATATATATATATATATATATATATATATATATATATATATATATTTCTAGAGCTTCATGGTGATTGAAGCTTTTCTCATTTACAACAGCAACAACGAACTTGAAAACAACAACCATCAGTTTGAAAACATCACTTGGAAACCAAAACCATTTAGGTAACTATCAACTAGAAGTTGGGTCACCATCATGCTATGACTAACAGAATCATATGCTGGGCTCAGCCACAATGGAGTATGCCCGGTGTTCTGTATGTCACCTCGGTAGTCCCCAAACACCCCCCAAGATGTGCGTGTGCTCCATGTTTGACAGAAAAGAATACTATAACTGGTTGAGGAGCTTGCTGCAATATCATGAACTATTACAGAGAATCATGAATTATTTTTAAACATTTACTGTCGTAAAGAAGATGTTCAAATTTACAATCAATTAACCAAAGCCATGGAAACTTATCCCACAGAACTTACCACACACTCGGGACGTTTTTGTACATAAAATGGACAAGGAAAATGCTAAGGGTAAACAATCTGAATTTTAAAAGCAGATCAAAAGTCTTGCAGCAGTGAGAAAAGTCTGAGGGTGCTTCAGTGGGGTTTACCAAAAAAGCAGACATCTTCCCCACCACTTCATGGACTCATATTTTAAGAAGTGCAGCCATTCCAGTCCATGCAGAAAAATACTCTCAAAGGAATATTTACAATGTGGATCTTATATTAAACATTTGGTTTTATATGCTTAAATATTTATAAAAGCATATGTGGAATAAATTTTAGTCCACAAACTGAAGTGTGTAAAACATATCAATTTCCTTATTTTTTAAAATCCACTTAATTTTCTGACTCTCAACTCCACTCTTCCTCTAAGATGGCAAAAATGCCTACCTCTTCCTTGGTAGGGTTCCCCTCTCCTTCCCAGACCCCAATGGTGCACTGAGAAAGAGGACAAAGAGGAAGAACTCTAATTTCTAATCTTTCAAGGTACTGCCTGCTTCCTGCTGGGATGTCCTGGATTTTGGTGGCCTGTTCGGCATCAGAGGACTTTGCAAGCATGCCTTCCGGGCAAACAAACTGCCCTTTCTACTGAGCAGTAGCTTCGTGGACATGACACCTACCTGCATAGCCTCCTAGGGTCCCATGCTTAGAAGAACCCTGAGCTTGTTTTAATAATCTTCTGTGAGTGTCTCAAAATTTGAACAAGAGGTTTCACAGTTTCATTTTGCACCAGGCCTTGCAAATTGATCCTGCCTATAATCCCCACCTTCTCTGCTCACTTTCCTCAAGGGGTCTGCAATTTTCCTCCTCTACCCCATTAGACAGAAGAGCTTCTATGCCCTACTCTTTGCCCTTCAGTGCCTTTGTTCCTCTTCCCTGGAGTTTAGAGCACTTAAGCATTTTTTCTTGATAATGACTTTAGGCTTTTACAAAAGGCAGGAAGTGCCGCAAACCAGTTCGGGGGCTTCTGCCTTCCATCTTTCAAATACCTGAGTCAAGGAAGCATAAAAGGGACTGCTTTCTCCTTGAAATGGAAAAAGTAGAACCCAAAATGGGGAGAATACCTACACCTCAATATTCCACTAAATTATTATGCCACATAGATAGTTTTGTTTTAATTAACTTTTAAATCTTTATAATCAGTTCTGATGATTTTGTCATTTGAAATGGGACTTTGAGAGCAGAACTTTGACACATATTGCTACAGCTATACAAAGCAAGGGCACAAGAGACCTCAAATGGGTGTTGCTATGGTAGAGCAGCATAAACATCATTGGGACACTTAAAAGAGTAATTACCCCCAGAGCAGGAAGCACGAACTGGGACCATTCCAAGCAAACCCAGATATATAGTTACTCCAGCTATAAATGTTGGAGTCAGGATTTGAACCTAGGTCCATGTGACATCCACTGCGTTGATATTAATTAGCATAATCTGTGACCAGCTCCACCAATTCACCTTGAATGCTTCATCCCCATCTATTCTGTTATGGTCCTGTTGACATGGCCTGAGAAAGGCTGGGTTCACAAATGGAGAACTGTATTCATGAGAAGCCCAAGAACTGCATTCCTTAGTTGCAATTGGCCAGTGCTCCAGGCATGAATGAGGGAAGTTTCATCTTCAATATTTACTGAAAACAGACACTGAAGTTTGAGAAGCAAATGTAAAGTGCTCATTCCAAAAGCCTTTTTATATACATGTTAAATCAGTTTGTGGGAAAGAGACCACAGAGATTGTTTAAACATTCATACTGATGACACAACTGTTCTCAAATATGCAGTTCCTTGTAGTTATATGTGGAATTAATTGCATATGGAGGAAGTCATCTTTTGAAACTGGATTTAAAGGAAATAGTTCATAACTCAGTGATATCAACACGCGCACCACTGTGCCTGGGACTTGGTTCGCTGCATTTTCCTTATCTGAGCTGCTGTCTGAAGACGTTGTTTTCTCTCTTGAGGCGTCACGACCCAGCTATGTAGTTCTGCATAAAGAATCCTGGGGGCAGAATGGAAAGGATGTCCCTTAAACACCCCTGGAGCTGCTGGAGTCTCTTCCGTCATGATCCTGGATTCTGGAGTTCAGCTTCCTTCTCTGGGTCCACTCTCGGTGGAGAACTCCAGAAGGCTGGTCCTACTCTATCCTTGAATTCCATCAGAGTAATGCAGCAAGTCATCTGGAAGCAGGATTTCCTCCCTCACCGCACAGCACATTCCAATATTCATCCTTAACTAAATTACCCAAAATGCTTTGCAGAATCTCTTGTCAACCACAAAGCAGTTAGATAGCTAAGTTTAGAGAGAAACAACCCCTTATCTATCGCATGCTAAGAGACATCAGCAGCATTTCCTAGAGATGGTCTTAGCCCTGCTCTGAGGCTCCAGTTCCTCTAAGATACCATCAGCCCTTAACCAAAGCTACATAAACTGGTGGGCCTCCCCCATATGTCTTACTCATGGCGGTAATCACACTTTCAGTACATCTGTTGTTTTTAAATTTCCAGTCCCATTAATTCTGCACCCCCCCTTTTTTAAAGATATGAAGAGTTGAGACTACCCATATTCACTTTGAAGTACCCTCACTTAAATGAGAGATTTTGGGGAAAAAAATTGAGACATGAGGTAATCCTGAAAATATGAATAAAAGAATATAAATATTTCCCCAGCCTCTCTCGTCTTCATTAAAATACACAAGAGGAAGAAACGGGTTTGCCCTTCTATATTTAATTTGGACTCTAACCTCTTTGAAAACTTCAGCAGTATGATTAATTTTAGCTTATCTTATGGAATGTCTCTCCACCTATAAATAAGTCTATTCATCTTCAGGAGAGCATAACTATGCCTCCTGTTTTACAGCTATTTTTTAATATCTCTTACATATAATTGTAATGGGATCTATTTCCAGGACAATAGCTCGGTATCAGTTACATTTCCTTGTGCTCTATTAGTTCCATGGTTGGAAAAGTTAAGCATCCTTGGATGGATATAAATACAATGTTAAGACAGAGTACCATGAATAATTCAAAGAGAAAAGATAACCTGATATTGTATCTAACAAGTCTCAAAAGAACAAGTAGGGAGAAGGGGCAAGGAAGGAGGAGGAAGAGACAGAAAATGGGGGAAGAAGAGGAAGAGGAGGAGGGGGAGAAGGAGGAGAAGGTAAAAGCAAGAGTTGAGAAATTTTAATTTCAGGTAAAGATGTAGAAATTTTTATTTTTAAATTTTTTTCTATGTTGTCCCATGTAATGTTGGAAATTTGTGGAACAGCAGAAAGGGGACAGGATGGGCCACAGAAAATCATGTTCTATACCTTCCTTAGCAAATTATTTGATTCTCCATTTTTCAGAGTCCCCAAGCTCATGTGACATCCATGTGTCCACAAGGGCAATTGCATGTCTTGTCTGTGCAGAAACACAACAGAGCATTGCATTGTTAGGTGCTTTGAGGCTGATCATGTTCAAAATTACTTTCAAATAATTAATCATACTTATATGATAATATATGCTTCAAATTGGTAATAAAAGCAACCAGTTAGATGGGAGATGATGTACTCACCTCTTGAAAATCATATTGCTATAGAAAAAAAAGTATATGGTATTTCTAGAGCTGTAGTTCATTTCTTACACTTGAACTTAAATCTTCAAATGAAAACTTACACATGAGGAATTACACGTGGGACTTACACATGGGACATGAATTATCGACTTTCCCCTCCTAGGTTGGCCCCATTGAAAGAATGGACTTTCCGCTGGAAGACAAAGAGCTTGCTTTTCTTGGGAGAAATATCTCTCCATTGATAAATAATGAGCAAATGCAGAACACTTAAGTACTGTTCTGCCAGTAGTATGAACAGTGTCAGCAACAAACAGCTGGTCCTCGTCTGTTTTGCAGGCAAAGAAAATAGGAACCCGGCATGCATCTGAGTTCCCAAGGATAGGGGGCTTCCATTTGCCAGGTGTATACCCAGCAGAAAGCCCTATACTAGGTTGTTTTACAAAAAAAAAAAATCCCTACCCAGAAATGGTTAACAAAGCTGTGGAAGTACTAGGAAAGCCAGCAAAGGGCTTTTTGTCCATTTTTATGTCCATTTCTGTAATATGATTACTTTCTGCAAGGCAACCTCATATTTTCTCCAATTGGTAAACAAATACCCAGGGAGCAAAATATAGTCACAAAAGTCCCTAGAATGGTGGGCAGTTCAACTGTGATTTCTACCGTTAATTGAATCAAACTAATTATTTCAACAATCATAAGTGCATTCTGAGGAACCAAGGATGTAGAAGGCAGGAGTGATGAGTGTACAATTCACAAATAGCTGTCACCTTTCACTCATTTGCTTCTACTTGCTGAATCCAGGAATCAGGATCATATATACTAACACACTTTGCAGGCAAAGCTTTCAGGTAGTCCCATATAATTGTTGTGTATCAAACTCTAAGCAACACATGTTGCTTTTGTCTAACCCAGGAAGGTGAACTGAAATGACAGTAATTTTCTGGATAATTCAATCCAAGGGAATAATGCCCTGGAGTCACTTGGTGACATTAAGGTTCTTGCAGTGTGTGCCTTAGAACAAAGTTACATGGGAGACCATGTTTGAACAATGTCCTTTAAGGAATTCAGTAACTAAACCCCACTGGATGGGAGCCAAGACAAGCCTTTTTAATGCCAAATTCCACTATAGTGGGTCATGTTATTGGATGGCTCAAATGAATTTGGGCCAGGAAAAAGGGCCTCCTTTCCCTCCAAAGTTGATTTTTTTTGTCTGAATTATCCAGATAATTGCTTCACTTTTTGACTTCTTTTGCCTGCATGGAGTAGAGAAGCAATTCTACTTACTTATTTCAGAAAGAACCACCTAATTCTATATGGTTATTTACTCTTTTATTAACATACTCATCTGTTCATTGTGATTCACGCAGCAAACATTTACTGAACCAACAAAAGAAAAATTATCCCTATGTATCATGCTATTTGTTTGAGAAACTAATCAACTGAAAACTCTTTCAAGTATCATGAAGCACCAGAAAAAAAGTGAAAAAATATTTGGAAAAGTTCCCCTGAAATGTCATATTTCTTTAAAGACAAAAGTTGAACTTGCAAAACAAGTGAGGCCTACACAGCACCTTTTACTTGAAAAGATTCTAGGGATTAACATTTAGTCTTGGCAACATTGGTTCTAGGAAAAAAAAAAAAAGAAAGCTTAAAAAAAAAAAAAGACTGGAGAAGTGGAAACCTGTATTTTGTAAGTTTTCCTCTATTGGATGAACATTTTGGTCCAGGCCACCATTTCAAACCTAACTCAATTCATTAGATCCATGTGTTGAGTCCTAAAATACCATGAAATGAAGCTGCATGGAAAGTGGGGTCTTCATTCACCCAAAACTCATTTCTCTTCTCCCCCACTCTCTCCAAATCTTAGCAGCTCATTTGAAAGCAATTCTTATGTGGAAATGTGTTATATATACCTTTTCCTGCTAGGATATTGATCACTGATGTCCGGTCTCTTGCAATTAAAACCAATAACAAATGGATATTACCCAGGGTTAAATATGGTCTTCAGCAGCCTGGTAATCGGGGGTGGAAGGAAAGTGATAGACAGTCATAGTCATAGGACAATACAGCTTGGAGGGTCACCTGTTGTTTGCCTGGTTGTTACTGCTCTCAGGAGTGACCCCAACTCTTCAGAAGATGTCAAACAGAAGACAGATAATTATACGAATCTGTCCAAAAGTAGGTGGTTAGGAGATTCAAGCATCAGGTAAAGAGATGGATGGAGGAGAATCATGAATTCTTTCTTTTTTTTTTTTCAATTCATCCTGCTACATTTTCTTTAATTAAGCACAAAGACCTCTACTCTCTAGGCATATCAACTAGAGACCATTTATTTCACCCACTGCTCTGTTTGGCAGCCAGTCTCTTGTCTCTCTCTTCAGCAATGGTGAATCGGATTCCTTTTACTTGGGGAAGAGAAATCCATGGTTTGTTGCCTTTGCCAATAACAAAAATGTTGGAGAGCCAGGTGGCAAAGCTGTTGCCATTGGCATTTTTCACACAAACCATGTCAAAAGAGCCAGGATGTCTCTCTCTGTTGGTAATCACACCAATTCTTCCCACGTTAGCACCTCTGGTCACCATACACAGGTTACCAGTGTCAAACTTGATGAAATCAGTAATCTTGCCAGTCTCCAAATCAATCTGAATGGTACCATTCAGGATTAGGGAATCAGGATATCGAATGGTTCCTGCATCATGAGTCACCAGATGAGGGATTCCTTTTGTGCCCACGAATATCTTTCTCACTTTGCACAACTTGTACTTGGCCTCCTCAAGCGTAATGCGATGAACAGCAAAACGACCCTTGGTGTCATAGATCAGACAGAAATTCTCTCCAGTCTTATCAATGCTGATGACATCCATAAAACCGGCGGGGTATGTTATATCGGTTCGGACTTTGCCATCAATCTTGATAAAGCGCTGCATGCAAGTCTTTTTTACTTCATCTTCTGTCAGGGCATACTTAAGTCTGTTCCTTAGAAAAATGATGAGAGGAAGACATTGTTTCAGCTTGTGGGGACCAGTGGATGGACAAGGAGCAAGCACACCAGTCAATTTATCCAGCATCCAATGCTTTGGAGCTGCTACCCGCTTCAGATGCTTCTTGGGACCACGAGCCATGGCTGCTCTAGGCACAGAAAGAGTGAATTCTTTCTTAATCTGATCATTATAGCTTTTCACTTTTTGTGCATGAGAGTGAATATAATATACAATACTCATATAGAAAAGTCCATAAATCGAACACCTGTGAAATCAACATGTGGGTCAAGAACAGAACAGGGCACTACAGAAGTCTCTCCACAACCCTTACCTATCACATGTCCAGATCCTGATTTTTTGTTTTTTTGCGGTAAATGCTTATTTTCTTGATAGATCTGTGCCCCAAGCATGGATATCAATCAGGTATGATTGCTTGTTTGTTTATAATAATTCTTTAGTTGTAGACGGACACGATATCTTTATTTATTTTAATGTGGTGCCGAGGATCAAACCCTGTGCCTCACATGTGTGAGGCAAGTGCTCTACTACTGAGCCACAACCTCAGCCCTAATTTGTTTGTTTTTAACTTTTTTCATTTATACAGAATCATACACTTTAGTGCTTTGCTATATTTGTTCAACCTTACTTTTTTATTTTGGTACTGAGGATTGAACCCCGGGGCACTTAACCACTGAGCCACACTCCCAGCCCTTTTTATGTATTTTATTTGGAGACAAGGTCTCCCTGAATTTCTTAGGGCCTTACCAAGTGGCTGAGGCTGCCTTTGAATTTGTGATCTTCCTGCCTTAGCCTCCTGAGTCACTGGGATTACAAACATGCACCACACCCAGCTCAACTTTACATTTCTAAGATTGACCTTTCATTCATTTTTTTGCATCTGAAGGAGATGGGGTTTGATGAGTGAAGACAGGTAAGTCCTGAGACCCCTCAACTTTGTACTTCATTGGTAGTTCAGCAAGACTAATTACTATATGTCTAGGGTTCTGTTGCAAAAAATAGAATCCTCCTTAGCTAATTTTGGCACATAGGGATTGACCAGATTTTTACCACAGAATTATTGAATGGACACATGAAATAGTATTTAGGGTGAGCTTTGGGTTATCTTCCTCTGCTCTCCCCAGCCACACACGTACTGGGCACCAAGGGAGCGCCTGCCACTCAGCATTAGACTCCCTCCAGTCCCATCACCACCTTGCTGCTGCCTTGATCATGAAGCCACTGTAATCAAATTCTCCCAATGAAGAAAGTACCATGATTACAAAGCCATTGCCACAGATTCCAGAACCATTCTATGCCTGGTGCAAATGGCCTCAGAAAGAATGAATATCCTGTTGGGCTGCTCTGTGGAATATGCCTGTAATCATGGTGACTTGGGAGGTGGAAATGGGAGGATTGCAAGTTCAAGGCAAGTCTCAGCAACTTAGCAACACCCTGGCTCAAAATAAAAAAAAAAAAAAAAAAGGACTAGTGATGAAGTGCTCCTGGGTTCAATCCCCAGACCAAAAAAATAAAAAATAAAATAATAATAATAGTAATAATAATAATAATAATAATAATTCTGTGTCTTTCTTCTAGATACTCAGGAAAGGTACTGTGCTAGTGACTGACTGTGCTGCATTGCCAAGTAAAACCAAACAGTTCCTGACATTCCTGCCAGCAGAAAAGGCAAAAGAAAATAAGGGCGTTTGGCTTACATAACCTAGAACCCCCAGAATTTTAGATAAAGTGGGTGGGAAAATTTAGTTTTTAGCTCTTCAGTCTTTGTTACACAAACAGAACATTACAGCAATGGCTTTCAAATTAGAGATCAGGGCTTATAACTAATAATCATGAAAGCATTGAAAAAAATGGAAAGGAACAGAATAGACAATATCAGAGGACACCAATGCGGTAAGGTTAAGTGCGGTTTTATGCAACACAGAGAGGTGTGTACATTGGATTGCAATATATGATATTTTTTTACTGTGGATTAAGATTAAAAAAAAAAAAAGTTCGAGCCAAGCACAGAGATAAGCCTGTAATACTAGCTACTCAGGAAGCTGAGACAGGAAGATTGCAAGTTCAAGACCAGCCTGGGCAGCTTTTTCAATAAAGATATATTGGACAAATCCTTTTGATTAGTGTCTCCTAACACTCCCTTTAGAAGCATCTCAGAGGTCTGAGAGCATCTCTTTCAGCCTGACCAGTTCAGAGGTCTGAGACACAATGCTAGCAATTTGAATCAGGTCTTTTCCACAGATTGCTTAAATTCAGTTAAGATCTGTTAAATTCCAGATGAAACAGGTGTTGGCGATCTACATGCTGCAAAATAACTAGTTGAGTGTTCCAACTGCAGTCACAGATGTTCATGTCTACCTTCATCCTTTCATAAGTCATCCTCCAAAATCGTTTCTGTAGTCATTTTAAAAATGCAAACCTTAGTATTTTGTTCCTGTTTTAAGGCATTCGGTAGTTCTTGGGTTGGAGCGTGATTCCTTGAGGTATTTGTAAAAATACAAATTCCCAGGGCCTTCTTGGGAATTCTAGTTCAATTATTTTGAGATAGGACCCAGAAATCAGTACTTTTAATAGAAACTCTTGCTGAGAAAGAACTGGATCAAAACAATTTGATTTACACCAACCTGGGCCCCCCTGAATTTTTCTAGTCTTTTTGTTCCACTCCACCACAGTCCCCTTCTCTTTCCTTCCTGCCTTCCTCACTCTCCTCTCTCACTTGCCTTCCCCCCATCCCACTCCACAAACCAAGAATTCACCTTAAAGCACCCAGTTCCAATCCTACCTCTCTAGGAAACTTATTCCTTATGTGCTAAAAAAGTTTTTGTTCTTTCAACACTGTGTAATTTGATCATGCATTGCTGTGATCACATTGAATTGTGATCATTTGTTGGCATGCCATTATCTCCTACCCAAACATGAATGAATGGATGTAGATGAATAGATGTTTGGGTGAGTGATGGGTACAACTGATTCTCTAAGATATGGCTTTTCTTTTGATATTGCTCCTAACAAGAGATTAGGACTATTACAACTAGAACATCTGATCTTCTACCAGGATAGCTGGTGAGTTTGGGAAACTAAATGGATTATGGGTTAAGACCAGATTACTTAAGATTCATGTGAGCCATTGATGGATGTCAAGGCTACTAGGTGAAGATTTGATTCGGAACTAAAATTGGCCCAGTATATAAACATATGCCCATAAAATACTTACTAATTACAAAAGGGAGAAGAGTGACTTTATAGCAGAGAAACTTCATAAACACAAATGTAACCCCTGAACAATAACCTCACTGGTGCTGAAAGAGATTGGCCTCATGTGTCTCTTGGTATGCTACCCCAAGGAAAGCACATCAGAGCATTCCTGCAAAGAAAACATGGCCTGATTCTGAAGATAAGGAATCATCAGACCAAATGAGGTAGAGGAATGGCTACAGAATAAGAGACTGAAGAACTGCATCAGAACAAAAGAGTTTCAAATCCAAAACATTTAAATGTAATGCATGATCCTGGGTTGACTATTGAACTAGAAATTAAGGAGACATTGTTGGACAGTTGGGAAATCTTGAA
This sequence comes from Marmota marmota marmota, assembly GCF_001458135.2. NCBI lineage: Eukaryota > Metazoa > Chordata > Mammalia > Rodentia > Sciuridae > Marmota > Marmota marmota. The sequence continues at coordinate 41,471,275 of NW_025999853.1, read as the reverse complement.
AGTATTCTGTTAGCTAGATAGAAGTGTTATATCAGTGTTATTTCATAATTTGGACGATTGTACTATGCCTATGTAGGAAAGAATATTTGTTTTGAAAAAATACACATTGTAGGAATTGGGAATGAAGAATCATCAGATCTGCAACTATGACGTAAATGGTTTTTAAGAGAATAATGATAAAAAAAAATAATGGGGACAGAAAAGTAAATAGATAGGAAGTAAATATAAAATGTAGCTAATTGGGAAATCTGCAAAAGGAGATACAGAAGTTTCGTGTCTTCTAAATTATATTCACTTAATTTAAAAATAAACTATTGATTTTCATTTGTGACCAAGATATGATAATAGGATCAGATTTACCTTCATGCTTAAAACAACCGACAAGGCCGCTAGAGTTTGCAGGACAAAGCACCTCAGACAGAATAATTCTGGGGCCTGCAGACAGTTCCCTTTGAATGTCCAGCAGAGTACTGAGCAGTGTGTGCACATGAAAAAACTGTCTAGGGTTAGAGAGAAGGCATTAGAGAAAAGGTAATCAGCATTCACAAAGGGTATGTCTGCTCCCAACAGCCAGACTGGGAAACCTCATAATTCATGAGGCATTGGGTAGAGTAATTAGAAGCATCTTGCCTCAGTACTAAGGAATAAATTACCAAGACTTAATGCTGCTCTGCCTCAGCCTAACAAATTTTAAATAGCAAGACCCAAAAAGATCAAAATGTTTCCAAGGAACTTAACTGCATTCAAGAACAAAGATCAGGAATGTTTATAGGTATACAAAAATAACCAGGACCCAACAAGGTAAAATTCACAATATCTGGCATCTAATAAAAAAGTACCAGACATTCTAAGAAGCAGAAAAATAATGACTTAGAATGAGGAAAATAGTCAATTGAGATATACCCAGAGTGAGCCCAGACATTAGAATGATCAGGCATAAGTATTAAAATCGTTTTTATTATAATATTCTAAAAAATTTTTAAATGGAGATATGAAACTTATAAGAACACATACACAAAATTAAAAAGAACTAAAAACTACTATGTCTGAGATGAAAAATACATTAGACAGGATTAATAGCTGATGAATTATTATAAAAGAAAAATTTTTGAACTTGAAAACAACAATTGAAATCACCCAAGATGAAACACAAAGAGAAAAAATATTTTAAATAAATGTAAGAACTTTCAGCAGGCTAATAAGTGGATAATTAGAGTCTCCAAAAGAGAATAAATAGGGAGAGAAAAAATATTTGAAAAAATAATGATTGAAAATTTCCAAATTTGATGAAATCTATAAATCCACAGATCCAAGAACTCCATCCAAAGAAATCCAAATGCAAGAAACAAAGAAAACTATACTGAGGTAACCTAACTTCTCAAAGACAATGATAGATAAAAACATCTTAAAAGCAACCAGAAAAAAAAAGTTATGCACAGGGAACCAAGATAAGCAAGACAGCAAATTTATCATCTGAAATTATGTAAGCAAGAAGAGTAGGGCAACATCTTTCAAAGGAAAACTAATTCTCAATCTAGAAGTTTATACTCAGTGAAATAATTTTTTTTCAGTCATACAAAAACTGAAAGAATCCATCACCAAAAGCACTTCACTACAATAAATATTAAAACAAGTCCTTCAAGAAAGAAAAGAAAAATGCTGCCAGGTGAAAATATGAATCTTGGGCTGGGAATGTAGCTCAGCAGTAAAGCACTTGCTTAACATGCACCAAGCTCTAGGTTTAATCCTCTGCACTGCAAAATAAAACCACAAAACAAAACAATACAGATCTACTCAAAATACTGAGAACTATAAATGAAAACTCTGGGGAAAATACATAATATCTAATTTATCAGTTTAAATTTCTTTTAAAAGTTTGATTATTTGAGCACAACTTGTAGCAAAATAGTGTGGAATTTATGGTACAAGCAAAATGGATTTAAAGAATAGGATAAAGCTCAGGGAGACAGAAATGGAAGTATAATACAAGTCTAGGTAACACAGGAAATTTTCAACAATTCTGTTAAATTCAACAACACAGGTGAAATGAATAAGCCCCTTGAAAGACAAAAAGCTCCTAGAAGAAGCTAAACAGAAAGAGTGCAACATAAATATATCTAAAGTAATAGAGGGTAAGTCAGTGATTGCCTAGGGAGGGGCAGGTAGGAAGGGGTAGGTAGGAGGGATTATAAAGAGGCATGAGGATTATTTTTTTTATTGGTTGTTCAAAACATTACAAAGCTCATGATATATCATCTTTCATACATTTGACTCAATTGGGTTATGAACTCCCATTTTTACCCCAAATACAAATTGCAGAATCACATTGGTTACACACTCACATTTTTACATAATGGCATAATAGTGACTGTTGTATTCTGCTACTTTTCCTATCCCCTACTATCCCCCCTCCCCTACCCTCCCATCTTCCCTCTCTACCTCATCGGCTGTTGTTCAGTTCTTATATGTAATTTTGTGTAACACTGTGTAACATTGAGGGTCTCCTACCATTTCCATATGCTTTCCCTTCTCTCTCCCTTTCTCTCCCCCCACTCGTCTTTGTTTAATGTTAATCTTTTCCTCATGCTCTTCCTCCCTGTTCTGTTCTTAGTTGCTCTCTTTATATCAAAGAAGATATTTGGCATTTGTTTTTTAAAGATTGGCTAGCTTCGCTTAGCATAATCTGCTCTAATGCCATCCATTTCCCTGCAAATTCTATGATTTTG
>NW_025999853.1:41435216-41465708 GCF_001458135.2 Marmota marmota marmota | reverse complement strand
TATCTCTGTTGTCTCTCCTTTGTGTTGGTAGACTATGCCTGCTAAAGTGGATTCCGCTGGGAAGGAATTCCGAAGGCTGAGCTCCAGTTACGTCACCTCTCTGCTATGGCTGGCCCCAGGCTCCTTGCCGGGGTGTCCGAATGGGGGGGTGGGACTGGACTGTCTCTGGTTGGTTTCAGCTCCCGGTCGCTGGCGGGCGGGCGGTCTCCAGCCGCCCAGTCGCGTGGGCAGCAGGTGGGCTGTCGCCGGCGGGTGGGCCATCTCTAGCCGCCCAGTCGCGTGGTCGGTCACCGGCGGGCGGGCAGTCTCCAGCCGCCCAGTCGCGAGGGCCTGGCCTCTAGTCCCCTGGTTTCTCCTGCTAGTCCTGGTTTCTCCTGCTAGACCAGATTTCCCCTGAGTGATGCCTCTCGGCAGTTCAAACTGTACTCTGGGCCTGCCGTTTGTTGAGTGTGGAGGGTGTCTATTGGGAACCCCAGCACTCTATTGTTTTGATTTTTTCCGCTTGCCCCTCCCCCAGCGCTGGCTAGACAGGTTTCGTTTTCGCCGCTAATGGGAGGGGGAGTTGAAGGTCAGGTGTCTCTAGTTTTCCCCGCGTCTTTATGCAGGCTTGCTCTGATAATCCCACCCCTGGAAAGCCTAGGAAAGATTTTATGCGAACTCCCCGCTGTATGGGAGCTGAGTAACACACACCTGTTTTATTGTTGCAATCTGTCAAAGAGTGGTGGTGGTTACTTCAGCTCTCCAAGATGGTGGCCGCTGGTTTCCTTGGTGGAGTTTCCGTTGTGGGGGATAGAGCTGTCCCGCTTCCTTCCCCGTCTGAAATCCCAAACTCAGCCTGGGGCTCAGTGGGGGCTCAGCCGGCAGGATTCCACAGAATCCGTAGCAACGTTTCTCCCTGCTTGCTGGTTGCTTCTCGGTGGTGCCCCGCCGTCTGTAGTCGCGTGGCGGGCCGTGCGGATCAGTCAGCCCAGATCTCCGCACATGAGGATTATTGACCATGTATCCTCTAATTTATGTTGACCATCATGATGATGGTAATGATTTCACGAGTGTTTACATTTGTCAAAACTGATCAAGTTGTACTATTTATTGCACATATTTATACCTTAATAACTATGCTTTTAGAGAACAATAAAAATATTAAAAGGTATTAAAGAGTTCTTTACAGGCAGATAATTCAAGTAGATTGCTTGAGTATTGGATCCAGATAGACAGATTAAAAATAGGGAGAAAAACTGGCAAAGTAGGAAATAAAGCTATTGGAAAAGCAATAAAAAATAACAAAACAATGTTCTCACTCCAGCTTATTTGTCATCAACAGGACACAACTTGTATACTGAGGCTGTACCACTATAGGTAGACACAGTCTTACCTGAGATAGGTGAACATTCCTCATGTTCATCATCAGAAGAGGTGTGACCACAAGAAGAAAACTAGAACTTTGAAGTCTGGCTTTAGGCAGGCAGGAGAGGATTTCCTGTCTTTCTTGCTTTATGCTCTTTGAGCATTCAGAAGGGATAATGTTTAATTTCCACTTATCAGTAGGTCTTTCCCCACCCTTGAGTAACTCCTCCCTGGGATAAGTTGATGAATTTGGAAATGGAAAACACCCAGACACCCAGAGCCTGACACCCAGAGCCCTCCAGCATGTGGAAGCCTGACACCCAGAGCCCTCCAGCATGTGGAAGCAGTCTGTGAACTAGGCAGAAAAACATCCCCAAAAGGAGACCCAAGCTGCAAATAACCAACTTTTATTGTAGATTTTCTTTTAAAGGCCCTGGCCTTGATTTAATATTTTAAAGGAGATTGAGGTCAATACCTTATTTTCCTATTTGGTCTACTAGAATGTTAATTGAAAAGCAAGGTTGTCTCCCAGTCCTCAATTCACATCAAGAATATAGCCACAGTCAACATTAGCGAAGTCATCTATACACCTGAAGGATTGAGTCCTGGCGATCTCATACCACAACTTGTAGAAAATAAGAAACACTCATCATCAATGACAAAATTTTGTATGATGGTCAGAAAATATTTCCTTTTCAGTTTTACAAATAAATACTAAAGTGTTAGACAATATCATCTATATCCTATTGAAAGTGTTCTCCATTTCTTCTTTTTGCTGTGGTCCTTGAAGCTTGCCTGGTTTATGTGAAATTTTTCTCTGGTTTATGAAGCTTCATCATATCTTTCCATTACATTCCTTTCTGTGCTTAAGTTAATGAGACTCACTCTCTGTTGACTACAATAAAAAAAGCTTAACCAATTCATTTTGTTTAGTTAGATATTCTAATGCTTCCATTTATCTCATTTGAACAAAATGTACATTTCTTGGTATCAGGTAAGTAAGTATGATGACTAAATATAAATGAAATGACCATAGTTTCCTCTGTGAAAGTCAAATTTTTTAGAGATTAGGTGTGTGTGTGTGGGATCCATTGCAATTTCTTACATCTATGCTGTTGAAATAGGAATCCTTCTATGGACTGTGGTTCTATGAGATTTGTGTATCACCACCTGGTAGACTGTCTACCGTATTTTAGGCAGAACATCAAAGAGTACACTCACCACATCCTTCTAGTATCTTCATTGCTGGGATGTCTCTGCATCTTGAATGCTAAGTTCTTTTGCCATTACTAAAATACCACACAGGGAGTTGGAATCTATCATTATCATCTGTAGATCATTGTGCTCACCTTGCATGCACATACTAATGGCCATCTTGCACTGAACTGTCTTTTTATGATCTAACTTTTGGGTTTACTTCCATATGAAAATAATAACCAAAGTTCCCAAATACCAGATGATTTGAACTGCCATGGTAGTTTTGGAGATTTCTTTTAAAGAAGTATGAATAGCATATGCCTTCAAGATTCAAAGCATCTGTTCAAAGCATTTACATTTTGCAACCTGAACTGTGAGCTGACTGCAGAATAATCCTCTGCCACCTGAGTAAGGGGGAGGTACCTGAACAATCTACATATATTTTAATCTGTATCTCTCATTCCTGAATTTAGCAAATATCTTCTATCTGCATGTGATAAACAGCTTTTTTTTAAGTTAAAAGCTGCCTCTTTAACTTCTAATGTGAGTAATAATGTAGTTTCACTGTCTCTTCTGAAACAATTACAAATGTCAGAACCCACCCAATGCATGGATGCACTGTGCTGAACTCATCTTGAAACTTATCATCTGAGGAACCCTTGAATGACAGTGCCAAGATGGCAGCGAGATTCCCACCACACAATCTGAATACGAAGCTTCCAACAACAACTTTGATTCTTTTTGTGAGGTTTATGGCATTGAACAACGATTATTTTCAATTAGTATTCTACCAATGATTCTTTGAGCTTGCCAAATATGCTACTCTTATGTGAACTAGAAGCTTCTTACTGTGGTCAATGTCTGAGTCCCACAGATGGTCAGAAAGAAGGTGTACATTAATTGAAGGGACCCTAATTTTGTTGGCTTCAAAATAGTTTGAAGGCTTCCCAAGGCCATAGAAATCCCAGAAAATAAGCTAAATAGTATCAAGTTTGTCCATGTGCCTCCGAACTGTCGTTTTTGAAATAGTACATGTTCCAGGGTTTGATTATAAGTATTAAAGTATTCATCAAAGCACCAGTAATTCTTGAGAATACACTTACATTGTCTGTATTCTAGTTGTGTTTAAAATGACATTTTGTCCCCTGAAAGACAGTCAATGGTGCAAATGTTACAGATAGAACTGATGGTTTTACAACTACTACAGTGCCCCTCATCTGCCCTGTAGCCAAAACTTACTGCATTCTATAAGGTCAGGAAGTCAATTGAACCAAGTTTTTCTTTCTTTCCACTAACTCTAACCTCATCAGCTACTACACACCCTGAATACATTACAATACTGGTTCTTTATTTACCCAGCCTCTTTTAACCACCAATGAAAGGATGCCACTTTTCCAAACCTCCTATTGCAGAAAGCCATCTGTTGTCTCAACTATCTTGGAGCTGAAGTGAAGGCTTAACTTAATGCTCTTCAGGAGAGCAATAGGAAAACATCAATCACCCAGTGACAGGTTGGTTCCACTGTCCCAACGGACGGATGTCTGCAGTTACACACTTTGAGGAAACAGAGCTGATCACCCTGAGGATATGATAGAATCTCAGAACTTCAAGAAACTAAGAACTACCACAAAGCTATTTTCTAATTGTGTTTCTGGTGCATTCCATATTCACATTACACCCTGAGGTCTTGGTGTGCTGGTGAGGTTATTGCTTTGAGGTACTAGAGGCATTAGGCTGATTGCCTTTCAACTGAATTAAAAGTAGTAAAATGACTCTGGTTGTTCATTCTGAGGAAGCAAGCTAGCTTTGCAAACCTAGAAGGAAACTTTGGCAAAATGATAGAGGCAGCCTCCACACTAGGACTGACACACACACACGGGATTTCTGTGCAGCAGCCTAGTGTGTATCACTTTCCCTCTAGTTTTTGACATCCAAACTTCTCAATTTTATCTTCCTACTTGACCTGGAAATGAAAATCTTCATAATGGATCTTCTTTGTTTTCCCACCATTGAACTTATAAACCTGCTTTCATCCACACCCATTTTTCTACTTAGAAAAAAAAAAACCTGTCAATATTTATTATAATTTCTTACATAACAAGCAATGTCCTAATAACTTTGCATATAAGCTCAATTACTTCTCAAAACAACTATGTGAGGTAGGCAACTGTATTATCACTATTTTATTGGTAAGGCCATTGAACCACAGAGAACCCAAGCAACTTTCTGGTTCTCACAGCTGGGATGCTGCAGAGTCAGGATTAGAACTCAGGTACTTTGGCTGCAGAACCAGCTTACTTCCTCAACTGTGCCTAATCTGAGATCTGCTCACTGTCCACAAAAACCATTCAGTAAATATTTGTGGAGATCTCACTCTCTGTAAGGTGTTAGGCTAGATTCTGGGGAATATAAGGATATGCAAAAACAGATATTAAACAAGTAGTTCCCCTTATCTGTGATAAATACTTTCCAAGATCTCCAGTGAGCGCCTGAAACTATAGATAGTACTGAACCCTGTATATACTGTGTTTTCCTTACATATACATTCATATGATAGTCTTTACCTTTTCACTTAAAGGAAGAACTTTACAGTTTCTATTCAAAATGTATGATGAATTGCCAGCATCACTATTCTCTGGGGCCACTATTAAGTAAAATAAGGGTTATTGACACCACAATGGTTGATCTGAAAACCAAGATGGCTACTAAATACCTAATGGGTGTGTAGTGTATACAGCATGGATACTCTGGACAAAATGATGACTCAGGTCCTGCAGAGAAGTAGAAGAATGGCTTGAGATTTCCTCACAATACTCAGAAGAGTGCACAATTTAAAACTTATGAATTGTCTATTTTTGAAATTTTTCATTTAATATTTTCAGACTACAGTTTTGACTTCAAGTGAATGAAAACATAGAAAATGAAACTGCAGATAAGACAGGATGATGCTAGTCACACTAACACTTATGCAATGAGTGAAAAAGTGAGGAAGGAGCACACTACTAGAAATTCATATAATGAATGGCTCTTGCCTTGACAAGGGCAGCATCAGAGGAAGCTTTCTAGAAGAAGAGATGTTTAAGCTGAACAATGAAGAATGAATGGGAGTTACCTTGGGATACAGGAGCAAGAACAGTTATAATGGAGGGAAGCAGGAGATGCCCCCAAATGAGTCTCAAGCTCACAATTGGCTCATCTGAAGGCTGGTTACGTGATCTTTTCCTTTTTTTCTGTTTTATTTTCTTCCCTCCCTCTATCCCTCCTTCTTTCTAAAGAACACGTGGGCAATTTCTTGACTTATCTTTTATATATTTTGTATATTTACATATCTTAGCAAATATGTAAATAATATAAATGCATATATATACACACATATATGTGAGAAAACAAATCAGAAACATTGAGAAGTGGCATGGTGGAATGGAAGAGCCCTGAATTAGCCATTAACTCAATGAATAACCCTGTGCCTTGGTCTCTTGTCTATAAAATGAAGACAGTAGGACATGCATTGGTTTACATCCCCATGATCATTGTGAGGATTGGAGCTTGGAAAAATTTTTCATGCTTTGGCTAAGAGCTTTGAAACGTGCTGGTTCAGTGGGGATTCCAGGGAAATTTGCTTCATTTTCCTCTGCATTATTTGATCTCTTGTTGCAAAAAAAAAGCGTATGTTTTTGTGAACCAGAATTTCAGAGCACCAGATTTCCTTAACAATTATAGGATATATCCTTAAGGATATATAGCATGCAGTCCCTCTTTTAAAAATTTCACATTTCACTCAATGTTCAATGTTTTTGCTTCAAAATGAATGCCACCCCATGTCTGGAGTTGGCTGAGTAGTCCTTCTTGGTTTTAGTAAATTTTGTATCTGTGATTATCACAGCTGAAATTGGTTGGGAAAAGAGAATGCTGTTCTGCCTGATAAAAATAAAATGCATTCTTTCAATAAAGAGAATCAGTGAACAGAAAGCAATTGACTATGGAGAACTAGGGTGGTCTAACAACTACAGAAAGGAATTTAAAAATTGATATTGGAGGCCTAAATGTGACATATCAAATTGTGTCTTGGATATTGTGTTTGTCAGCTTTCTGTCACTATAACAAATACCAGAAATGATCAACTTATAAAGAGAAAAGATGGTTTCAGAAGTTCCAGTAAATGATCAGGAAGACCTCATTTGCTTTTAGGCTTCTGGTGGGAATACCAGATAACAATGGTCGGGAGCACATGGGGAAGGAAAATAAGTCAACTCATGACCAGAGAGCAAAAGAGAGAGAGAGAGAGGAAGGAACCAGGTTCCATTACTTACTTGTGGGGCATGTTCTCAATCACCCAAAGTCCTCCCACTAGGCCCAACCTTGTAAAGGTTCCACCACCTCCCAGTAGCTCTTTCCTGGGAAACATACCATTAACACAGGGGCCCTTCGGGGACATTTAAAACCCAAACTATAGTACACATGCATGTACACATCCACACACATACACATGGTTTTGGTTTTATACATATATATTTGCATGCATATGTAAACATAGTCATTTGTTGCCTTATTGTGTGATTGTCTTCTGAGAAATGCATCACAAGGTGATCCCATCATTGTGCAACCATCATAGAGAGTAGGAGGTCAGATGTATACCTTACTACATGCCCAGACTATAGACTATGTATCATCACTGACTGCAGTATTGTTTTATGGTGCATAACCACGTGTATGTATTTATATTCACAATGCATCCCTTTTTATGTTCAGAGACTTTGAACTACATTAATGTAATTTTATGTTTTAAGATGATTTTCTGTTCTAAAAAATTGGAACTTCTATCTATTATAAGTTGATTTTTGCTATTTAAGTAAATAGTTTTTGTTGGAAGTAGGAGATAGAAAGCTATCTCTTTTGAGTAGCTCATGGATTTGCTAGCTCCCTTAGAGAATAAGATTCTGAACCCTTCAGACAGAAATAGTCCAGAATACAACTGCAGAACTGCTCTGGTGAGGACATCACAGCTGACTATGACCACTGGACCTTGCAGCTGGCATCTCTGCAGCTGTGAGCTCTCTGCACTGGATTCTGCCTCTGGCACTGATGCCTCACGGCCAGGACTTTGATTACTGTGCAGCTGCCACCACTGCCAAGGTCCTCCTTGCCATCCGAGCTCTTTCTGTCTTAACTTTCAGATTCAAAGTCTGCAATAGGTGTATATCATTGGGTGAGCCAGGACACATGCTGGGGCACTACCTTTAAAGACATTTCGGAGCCAATGAGTACGCAGCATTCTCAGCTGCTATTCTAGTTGATAGCATGGCCTTCATCAAGAATTTTAACATGGAGAGATCTCCAAACATGAATAAGGAATTCAGATGCTTGTCGAACAACCAAAAACAATAATAAACATCTACAAGGACAGAATAATGCTAAGAAATGCCAACTCCAAAGATGGGGTGGTCGTGAGTATTTCAGAAAAGGAGCCTATACAACAAATATAGATCCCAGCAGCAAGAAAGCAACAGAGCTCAGGACCAAGAAGCAGCTATTTCAATGAAGTTTTAAACACAAAAAGTGGTGAAAGAACAAAAGGATAGACTCTTGCATGTCTATAGTCCCAGTGACTCAGGAGGCTGAGGCAGGAGGACCCCGAGGGTGGATGGCAATTTTGAAGCCAGTCTAGGCAACTCAGTGATACCTTGTTTCAAATAAAAAATAAAAGGGGCTGCAGACTCAGTGGTAAAGTACCCTTAGATTCAATCCCCAGCACAAAAATATTATGATATATATTATAATTAGACTATTAAAATATCACTCATTTTCGTGTAACAAACAAATAACCCATCCACCATTTCTAGGAGGAGTCGAATATTATCAAAAGCTCATTTCAATATTTAGAGTTCAATGTTTAGAGTGCTGAAGTGAACATTTCTGGTGACCTGAGGAACTTCCTACTTTCACTGTTCTACCATGGTGACGAGTTTATTTGGTGAGCTATAAAAATCTCCTAGTCATTAATTGAAGTTTTTGTTTTGCCTTGGGTCAAAAATTTAAGGCCTGTTGCCCTTTGAATTGTCACATCTGGGATCATGTGTACTAATTTCTTTCTTCTTTTCTTTCTTTCTTCTTCCCTCACTCTCTTTCTTTCTACTATGAGGTATTGAACCCAGGGGTGTTTTATCACTGAGCAACATCCCCAAAACTTAAATTTTTCTTTTTTTAAAAATTTGAGACAGGGTCTTGCTAAGTTGCTGAGGGTCTCTCTAAGTTGCCCAGACTGGCCTTGAACTAGAAATCCCCTGTCTCAACCTCCCAAGTTGCTGGGATTACAGGTACGGGCCACCCTGCCTGGCAGTTTCTAGCTATTCTTGAGAGAAAAAGGGCAACTGTGGCTGTGAGCAGCAACTCTCCCCTTGTGGGGCCACTTCCTGGAAGTTGGTGGGGAGGATTAGTAGGGTAAGGGGTCCCAGCTAAGCAAAGCTCTGGGAAGGCTCAGCTTGGGCATCATCAGTGTGTCTTCATGCCAAGTTCTTCCCAGAATGAGTCTTTGGAGGACTTAGGTCTCTGAGTGTGGAAAGCTGGTTGAAGGCCAGCACACCTTCCCCCAAGGAACAGAAACAGGAGGGCAAGGCAAAAGCAGGGTTTTTTTTTTCTTTTGTTCTCATCTCTATTCACCCTTTGGGGGAAAAAACATTTTAATATCAATTTTAACATTCCAAGATTGCAGAGTGGCCACCTGTCACCTCTCACCACAGATCAACAGCCACAGTCCCCCAGAGTCTCTGATAGAAGGTCCTGCTGGCAGAGGAAGCAGTTCAGCTGGCCTTTGGACGGCAGCCGAGCAGCAGCAGGAGGCCTATTAAATTTATAATTTTAGATTCTTGGGGTGGGCATTTTCTCGTGGAGTATTAAGTAACACACCTACTTGGGTTACTGTGTGAACTCAGTGGACAGCTGCCCTTTCAGTGAGAAAGCGCAGGCGTGGCTGCACTCTGTCTCCCACCCCCTCCCCTCCCAAGTTCAAGCATACACTGCTCAGAGGAGCCTGGTCTGGAAACAGCAGCAAACATGGAAGAAAACTCCAATGGTGTCTCCGGGAATCCACACAGTGGGAAACTCCAAGCACTTGGTGGTTCACCCCAAAGTCACAATTAGAAAAAGACTGAATTTACCACCAATGGAGAAAAAGAGTCAGAAGAATTTTCTCAAAATGGAAATAGCCTCTCTATGTTCACTGTGGAGAAATGCCCGGGGTGGGATGGAAAAATGGCACCCAGAAAAATATGGGTTCCCGTAGCTTAAAGAATTGGCATGACCTTGGGCAAGTCTTGTTTAATCTCTCTAAGCTTCATTTTTCTCTCTCAGGATAAAAATAATATACTGTCACCTCATCAGTTTGTTGTGAAAAATAAATGAGATAGTAAATGTAAAACAGGTGATGCTACAAAGCACACTTCATGTATCAGTTATTTTAATGTCTTCATGGACAGTGGTAGAGCCTTGTGCTTAATATATCCCTCGTCCCTCCACGTGGTGAATGAGATATATTTTCCTTTAAGGTCAGGTCATGTGCTGTTCATATTTAATATTTTATTTCATAACATGTTTCTATTTAATGAAAAACTTAAAAGAGAGCCGCACTCTCTCTTTTCCTTTGTGTTTTGTGAGACAGATGCACCCTTCCTAAAACCTCTTCCTACAGTGGGGTTCTGATGGAATTAAACAAGAGGAATTCGACACAAGAGGGAAAATTTAGCACCCAAAAAAGGAATCCAAAGAGAAAGGTAAGGAAAAGGAGGAAAATGTGTGGAAATATCGGACACAGGAAGACTAGACTGGGTAATATGACATTGACCTAGGTAAAGTGTCACAGAACTGCCAAGCACAGGAGGTGATCAGACTTGAGCAGAGTTAGCTGGCTTAGTGTTCATCTCTTCACAGTGCACAGTGCCCAGGGCAGCTTTCCAAGGTAAAGCAGAAGGGCATGTATGCAGGTGGGCAGGCCTCCAGGGAAGGAGAGAGGTACTTAATAAGGGTGAAATTATCCTGTGCTTATAACTTTGCCCTCCTCTGTCTCAGGTTCTCTTGTATCATGAAGTTTGGCAAGAAAGTAAAAGAAAGAATCAATTTAAATGAGGGGACAGGAAATCTGTTCCTGAGCAATTTTTTTGGCAAGTCTGATGATAAACAAGGAGTGAGATAATGAGGCTAGGCTCAGGAAGTCTATGACTTTCCTACCCCTTACCCATCCAGAGGGCCTGTTGGTCTCTCCTATTAAGGGAAGAGGTATAGGAATAGTTTTCTTTTGTTTTACTTCAGAAGGAAGATATACCACAGGAGGCAAGAACAGAACCTAGAAAAACATAAAAAGTGAAAACGGAGGGCAGATGTTTGAAAGGGAATGGGTCTTTGGCAGGTGTGTGACTCTGAATTGTGGGAATTGGTGTGGTAATGTGAAAGGAAAAGTGTATACTGATGCATTTGACATCAACTTTCTAATCAGAATTTGGCAACTCTAGTTTCTTTAAACTTTTTGGAATTTACTCACAGCCTTTCAACGTATCGTGATGGAACCTGAAAATATTTGACAAAATGAGTTGTGAATAAACAACAGAAAAATCCTGTGCTCCAAACTTGAGATTAAACCAACAAACAAAAACAAACACACAACCCCCGCCCAAAAACAAAACCTTTACTTTTGACATTTCCTACTGTAACAAAAAAAGCCTCTTTCTTCATAGGGAACATTAAATGATAGGCAAATTTATATATTTTACCTTTCTAAATGAAAATTATGTTCAGGTACACAGTTTTAAAGGGGATTAGAAATTTTTCCAGTGGCCAATTCAAGATTTTAAGCAAATCTAACATTCAGAGACCCCTAAACAGAAAGAATCAGAGACGTCAATGTGTCCAGAACCTATCTATTGAAGGAATCCATCACAATATGTGTGTTCATCAGCTTTCTGTCACTATAACAAACACCTGAGATGATCAACCCATAAAGAGTAAAGGTTTGTTCGGTTTACAGTTTTGGAAGTTCTAGTCTCTGGTCAGTTGGTGCCATCACTCTGGGCCTGAGATGAGGCAGCACACCATGGTGGGAGCACACGGCAGAGCAAATCACCCACCTGATAGCCAGGGAGCAAAAGAGAGCAGAAGGAAGAAAGTGGGGTCCCCAGGCTCTTTAGGGATATGCCTCCAATGGATACAGCCCAACCACTAGGTACCACCTCTCAAAGCTCCAACACCTCCCAATAACACCACCCTGGGAGACCAAGTCTCTAACACATGGACCACTTGGGGACATTCAAGAGCTTCCTAACACTCCTGTTGGGTGGAAATTGAGCCTCTGCTTTATCTTCTAGACTCAAAGAACTCAATCATTCCCAGCACAAATCATTCTTTTGTTGAGAAGCTATCATGCCAGATGGTTCTTCATTGAGTCAAACCTACTCCAGTGCTTTCCCATTGGCCTTAGTTCTGTCCTGCGTAACTTCACATTCATCATAACTCTACAATGGGCACAGCTCCCCTTTCTGTGCCCATTCCTCAGGTGATATAATTTCCAGACGGCCCTCATCCCCTTCACTCTGTTAGACGTTTCTATCTTCCTCTGCTTCTCTCTCTCTCTAAGGGCAGACGTTCCTAGAAGAGCAAACACAGTGTTCTTTTCCAAGATCTGACTGGGCTTCACCATTGCGTACAGATTATGGCATGTGATAGTGCACTATAAAAGGCTTTAGGGCTTTGTATTTGAATAGAAGATGACTGCATTTGTTAAGCAAGCTCTTTCCAAACAAGTCGTCATAAAAACTTTACAGCATCCCACTTTATCACATAACATTTTAATGCTGCTCCTATTGTTTGGTTTTGATCCTGGTTTTCAGTCCTTCTTCCCTTTTTTAACCCCCTTGAAGTATTCTCCACGGAAATTCCCATGGAGAGTTTCAAATTGGAAACCTGGTCCTAAAACGTCCTTTCCTGGAGATCCTCTCCAGGGTTTGGACTGTGAATCCAACTGTGTGGAAATAACAATGCCATCTGCGTGGTAGGGTGCAGGGCAGTACACATGTGCAGCATAAAGTCAGTTTATATGTGGCTTGAAATTGTATCCCAGGGTTTGGAAAAGGAAGAAGTTTATGTGATGGATATTGTGACCACACATGAGGTGTTGTGGAGATACATATGTATCTTAAAATACACATATCTACAAGCATATACATATCTGTGTGTATGTATAATGGAAAGCTTTAAACTATCAAAGCCTTCAGGCAAATATTTTATAGCTATCTAATAGCGGGTACTTAAACTTAACCTCTTGACTTCAGAAGTTGAGACTTGGCATTGCTAACACCAACTAAATACCAGCCGTGATTAGTGTAGGAACTTCATACCATTTGCTTCAAATAATTAAGACAGTCTTACGTTAAATATTTGTTCAAATGTGTAGAGGAAGTACTAACATTTTTAAAGCACCATGACTGATTTTTGAGATGCCTTTCTTCGGGATTCTGATTTTAAACATTTATCTTTGGGCTTTCAAAGAAGGTCTCTGTCTATGCAAAGAATAGGATAAGCTAAAGGACTTAAAATATCTTTTCCCTTTTCATCACACATACTCTCTCCCTGAAATATTATCAATATTTGTGGGTACGCTGGGAATAAGAAGATAACAGTTTAGCTTTTCTTAGGGGGAAACACTCTTAACTACTCTAAGGTATCAAATCGGGAACAGTTGGAAAAGCAAGCCTGATTAAAGACAGCTAACATCATTTCAGGAAGGGGAGTCGAGCCTAACTAATTGGTTGGAATTCTCTGAGGAAATCTCTGCCCCAGTGAGCCGGCTGGGGGAAGGGAGGAGATTATAAACTGAGTTTTTCCAAAAGCATGCTACAGAGTTCTCCACTGTTGGTTAAAATGTTTAAGGTCTGAAGTCATGGGCTTGTAGGACAATTGGCATATTGGGCTAAAAACTGGCAAAAGGGGAGGAAAGAAATGGTAACAATGGACAGAAATGTATCAGCCTTGAAAACAGGATCAGAAGAGAAGCTGCAGTTGGCACTGGGACCAGGGCTTTTAGAAGACCCTAAAGATATCCCCTGGGAAGTTTAGATGGGGGGGGATCGGGAGATGGGGATCTCCACAGAGAATTCAGCCTCGGGCAGATTCTTCTCATGGGGACTTTTCCTCCACCTGCATCATATGCTGGCTATCAGTCTGAGCAAGGAAGCACGTTTCTTTCTCTTGAGTGTCTCCCAAATAAATCCACTAAGCGATTTTAGTTGTTAAACCCCAGCATAGCAAGAACCCAGGGAGGTCTGGATGTATTCTAAGATGAAACTACCTTTGCTCTGAAGTTGTTTAGAAAGATAAGAAAGAGAATTCCAAAAGCAGCATTTTATACTTCCCGCCAGTGAGTTAGCACATTGCCTAGAGACTGACAATTTCCCTCATTCGATTTCCCTCATTTGACTGTTCTGCTTGATTGTGTATCCAGCGGGGTCCAGGGAGGAAAAACAAAAGTTGGAGAAAATTAATTATTTGTTTGTAAGCATCTAATACTTTTCACAAGACAAAGCAAACTCTTGGCAAATAATCACTTTCGTTCCTTTGAGTGTTTTGCTTTATAGGTTTACAGACCCCGCCACACACACACACAAACACACATATACCTATACCTCAAATAATCACATTAAGGATTCTGGATGCAATACAGGTTTTCTCTGAAATAGACAACCAATGGAATCTTCATTTAGAAGTAGATTTAAAATTTTGGGGAAAGAGAATATCAAAAAAGTATATTTTGATGAAGTATCTCAGGGAAATGTTTTCAAGGATCCTAATGTGTAGGAGCCAGACAGGTAGCACTAATGAGAAAGGGGGCAAGTGCAAGACAGTGGGGAGGAGGAGCCATTGTGCCTGCAAATGCCACATCATCAGGACATCTAGACCACTGGGCTGGCCAAGTTACTTAGCTGAAGCTTGGATTAGGCTCATGAGCCTCATCTGTGGGACCTCTGGATTAGAGCAATAGTTTCCAAGCTTCTGAGGATGAGGACCATTTTTCAATGTAAAAACAAAACAAAACAAATCAAAACAAAAATTGTGGCTTTCCATTGTGGTCATTGCATATCCATTATCTAAGAAAATTTGCAAAAAGTTTTGATAAACAATTGTCATGTGTGAAACTGAATTCCATGATGCACATTGAACCTAGTGCTGCAAATCTGAAATTGAATATGATATACTCCCTCACCCCTCTCCTAGTCTAGCAGGTGAGGTGACCAAGTTAAGGTCTAGTTACCGATATAAGAGAAGTGAGCAGATGGTGCTGTGTGGTCACACAGGAAAGGCATCTAACTCAACTTTGGCAGACTTCAAGGATGATGTCTACAAATATGTGACAAACCAACTTATCTGAGTGACTTAGTGAACCAGATCTTGGTATACTTGGGGACATCTTTAGGAACAGAGAACAGCATATGTGAAGGTTCTGAGGTAGGAGACCAGGCTTCCCTCCAGGAAGTGAATTGGTCAGTATAGCTAAAAGAGAGTGAGGAGAGAGTGAGTGCCATGAGAATTCCATCTAGAAAGGAATGTCAAGGTCAATCATCGTATGATCTGTGGAATATTCACATGGTGTATTCACATGACTTGAAATCAAGGACAAACATGACTCCTTAAATATTAGGTCACCTGGCAAGAATTTCAAGTCTCCCTCATGTTGGACGTTCACACCTTGGGAACAAAATGCACAGTAAACGGAATTGTCACATGCAGGTAACCTACGAGTGGCTTAAACAACAGAAACAGACCATTTCCCTGTTCTGGAAGATGAAAACCCAAGAGTCAATGGGGTTGGTTCCTTCTGCATGCTGTGAAGAGAAGTTCTGCTCCAAGACTCTCCTTGATGGCCATGTTAGGTTCATCTCATGTTCTGAACCCTAAATGTGTGTCTGCCTCCAAATCCCCCCCAACACCTTTTTTGAGTACATCGGTCATATTGAATTAGGGCTCGTCTTGATGACTTCATTTTAACTTGATTATCTTTGAAAAAGATTCTATCTCCAAAATAAGGTGACATTCAGAGGTATTGTGATTGGGACTTCAACATATGAATTTTTAAAGAAACAGTTCAATTTATAACACCCAGGTTAAGCTACTCATAGAGAATTGGGGGACCCAGAGCATGATGACTTGCCTGAGGTTCCTAGGTTCCTGGAATGTGGGTGGATGGAGAAACCTAGGGAGGGAAGGGATTGCAAAGTCCCCATTTGGCTCTTTTCCCACTCTTGCCTTCATTGGGTCCCACTCCATGATTCTTGACAGGCTGGCTGTACCAAACCATAGGGAGTAATCATTGTGTTTTACAGATAAGGAAAAGGTTGAAGTCACTTCCTTCCTCTTCCTTTGCACAGCCTAACAACCGTCTTGGAACAAAGAAGATTTCCAAATAAATGTCTCCTTCTTGTCACTGAAGAGCCTAACCCAGACTTAATTTTGACCTTGGCTCTTTGGCGAGAGTCACCTAATCAAGAGTATTTCTCAGGAGAGATGTGGTCTTCACATCCTTGACTCCCACAGCAAATAGAATCCTTCCTTATGGCTTAGATTAAACTTGGACTATCAGAATTATGTTGTGTCAAAAAGATCATTTAGAAATAAGCATTCATCTAGTCAGTGCAGACAAAACTCAAACGAAACAAATACAAAAAGAAAAAAAAAAAAGGCAGATTCCCATGTTAAGTGTGGAGCCCCACAAGAGAGGGCAGTTAATACAAACCAAACTATTTGAGGTGAACTTTGATACTTATTTTTTAAGGCTTGTTTAAGAGAGCAGAATCAAAATTTCTGTGTGTCTCTGTGGGTAGCATCTTATTAATTGTCTTGAGGGATTCTCTGGAAAACATCAGTTGATTTGAACCCTCTTAATATTTTTATTTAATTTCCAGATGTGCTCTTCTGTTCTTTGGAAAAGAGGGACTTGTGATTAATATACCCAGCAGTGTTCAATCAGTAGAGACTCTTGAGTTGAAAGCGCTATTTCCCCTTATTCTCAGGGTCTTCTTAATCTCCTCTTCCCTTCCCTCCTTTCAATAAGAGATGAGACTTCGTTGTATTAGATATGGGAGAAGAAAGCAAGGTTTTCAAAAATGAAGATATATGTCAACTTTCTAAAAAGCAAGTGAAGGGGGATGGAATTTCCTTCCCTTTTCTGGCACCATGAAGGAAAGATGAGAAAAGGGGCACGTTAGAAATGTCACTCCAGTCTAGGTGGGAATCATCCATTCTTTTAGAATAATGAGGAAAAAGAGAAATGATCATTTTCTCCTTGAATAGGGTATGACTGCATGAGAGCTGCTTCTTTTTGAGGATTTTTGCCCTTCCTCTCCTTCATGGGCAGGGTCTACAGGTTTTTTTCCCCCCTCTCCATCCAGAGGTGAACTTGGACTTGTCAGGCAGGATGTCTCTCCAGGCCATTGAGGGAGAAGGTCCCAGAGAGTTTCCTTCTAGTGTTCAAAGGGACACTAATGTGATGGTTCCCTGGAGCCCAAGACCCTACTGCCCAACTCTCAAGGAAAGAGGATTAGGGCAAGTTGAAGAGTCTGGAAGAGTCTCTCCCAATTCTCCCCCATTGGGAACTCTGGTTGAATTGGGATACCATGTTTAAATTTGGACTGAAGGACAGATTGAGAAATCTTCAGGACTCTGTGTTCATGAATGGATATGGGCAGCAGGACTTTTTTTTTTTCTTCTTTGTACCTTAATGATCTGAATATATGTAGAACTTGGGGCAAAAATCTGTCATCTGGTAACTAAAGGGCCACATTTTTGACCTGGAGATGTTAAAACTATACACAGATAATTTGCAAATTGGTGTTCCAGCTTTGTGTTTTGTTCTTGACATAAATTCTATATAAGTAATACTCTGTGAGCCCCCTGCAGATTACAGAGTCCTGTGGACAGAAAGTCATTTTCATCCCTATAATTTCATGAACCATTGAAATGGAGCTAGAGTGGAACCCTCAATGACAGCTCTACATTGAGTGTTTACTATATACTGAGCACTCTAGGCTCTGAGATGCACGCCATTCTACATAATTCTAGTCAGAATTTTGAAATGTAGCCTTACGTAAAAACAAACTGTGTAAAGTCTCCCAGTTAGTGGGTAAGTGCTCTGAGATTCAATGCCAAATCTGTTTAACATCAACATGGAGGCTCTCACACTGTATTCCACGTTATAGACTAATAGTTTGTCACATGTTCAGGTCTGATCCTGGGAAACCGAGAATCATAGAAGTTTTTTAATCCACAAGCAGTTGATTCTTGGTATTCATAGTAGAAACCTTCGGTAAAACCAGCACAAACACTGATTTAGTGAATACTAAACCATTGCTCCTAGGTGAAATGCAGGGTTAAGTTCCTGAAAGTCTCTAAGTGCTTGCCACACTTTTTTTTTTCCCACCAGTAATACATGACCTATTTTATATGTGTTTCTGTTTAAAGACACCTCATTTAATACATGCTTTGATTTGTAAACATTGAACTCATGGCCCACTGCACTGTAACTCATGTCTGAGGGAAGCTTATCTAACATGCTTATTTTCTTCACTAAGCACATCTCAGCATTCTTGCACTTAGAAACACCAGGCAGCACCATACTTGGGGACCTTTTTCAACAGCAAAATCACCAACAAAATGCACAAAAATGCAAAGTCATAACACTAAATAAATTGTGAAAAGAGCACTTTTTATGGTATGGGAGCAGAAATTAGAAGGCAGAGGGTCACCTTGTGTAACCACAACTGGAAACGTGTGATGTAGGGAGCTCACATTTTTTCACCATCTTGTGCATGTCTGTGAGTGACCACAAAAGTGCCAAGAGTATTGGTTTTAGGATTACAAATAAATTTTAGCAAGAAGGTGAATTTGTAATTAAAGAATCTGTGAATAATGAGGATTGACTACTTCCTGACATAGTTATTAAGCTAGTCCAGGCAAAGAAATCCCACATTTCAGAGGAAAAATGAAACATGGCTCTTTCAGCCTAAATGTCTGAATGCAAAAACCAGATAATTGCTAAATACGTTCCTTTAGTTTTTACTTGTACAAATTCTCTGGCTCCAAAGATGCAGTTGCTGGTCTATTGGGTTGCTCTACATAGAAGAGAATTTTTACTAAGAGCATTTACCATTGAAGTTTTAAAATTTTATTTTAAATTAAGGTCACAATGAAATTTTGTGCCTCCCTGGAGAAGAATTAATTAAACAAACAATTAATTCTACAAGGAAAATATTTAATTTATTTTTAATTTTTATCATTCTTCTGAATGCCTTTGGATAGCTGCTCTGCCCCTTTTAATGGACAGCCAAATCACCATCAGTTTCAGCCCTATTCAAGCCCTGGGTAGACCACAACTCCTTTGAAACTCATGAACACCAGTAGATTTAGTCTTTTCCAATAACAGAGACAGGAGAAATTAAGTGCAGGTTATTGAATTTACCACCCACCTTACATCCATAATCACTTTCAGAAAGCTCTAGGGAACATGGAAATCAAGATGGAACTTTTCCTTCTCCATATCTTTTCTTGATAACAAATGATGGTTCACTTGGCTGATAATTGTGAAATATCTGTGGAGAAGAGGAGGCATTTTGGAAAGTTCTGATTTTCTTCTGACATGGTGGGACATGATCTTATTTCTGTCACAAGGCCATCTTTTGCTCCAACATTCAAGGTTTTCTATGATCTTGACACAATTTTCTTTTCACCACCATCTACTTGTTCAGAATCTCTGTGCCAGTCAAGTGGGTATTTAATACAGATGAAAAATAAGGCACAAACCATAACCTTTAGGAATTTGGGGTCTAGTTAAGAAAATCAAACTAACACTCATAAAAATGAAAGATATAAATATGTTGTGTAATTATATTCATTGAGGTGGCATAGAATATAGTGTTTGTCAGTTTGAAATCAAGAGTTAGGCAGAAGGAGAGGAAGAGAGAGAAGGAGGAAGAAGAAGAAGGATGGATTAGGGAAGGAAACACTGCGAGCTCAAAATGGTTCTTGAAGAATGGGCAGCTGGATGGAGGGGTCAGGGAAGGACAGTCCATCCAGGTGAGGGAAAGCTGAACAGGGAAGGTTTGCCAATGCACACAGTTACTGGTGGGACCAGGAACAAACCAACAGTGAATGGAAAAGGCAGTTCTTGTGGAAGAGTAGGGGAAATAGATCTGGAACAATGAAATTGAGGTGAGAAAATTAAAATAGGTAGAAGCACTGAAATTTGGTGAAACAGAAAACAACTACTAAAGGCTTTTTTTAAAAAAATTATTTTTTAGTTGTAGCTGAACATAATACCTTTATTTTATTTATTTACTTTTATGTGGTGTTCAGGATTGAATCCAGGGCCATGCACACGCTAGGCGAGCACTATACTGCTGAGCCACAACCCTAGCTCCACTACTAAAGGCTTTAAGAAAGCATGCCAGTAAACCAACGGCTCACTAAACTGCAGATGACTGAAATACGTATCTACTGATCGGTTTTTTGATATGCTTATCAGGATTTCTGTTAAACCTTCATCCAGCTTTCAAGAAACCTTTATTAAATAGGTATTATATGCTAGACATTATGGAAAGTGACAGAGCTACCACAGTGCACAAAATCAAAAGGGACTATATTCCTAGAACATATGTTTTAGTAATAGTTATTTTAATTATTGTCCTCTGTTTTGATTCTCTATCTGAGGTGAAAAAGTTTTCAGTAACAGTGACACTTTAGCTTTTCTGTGTTTGTAAAGGCCTTTTTAATTTAACTTGGTCATCCAAGAAGTTGGCACTTAAAGATACGGCCTTTTAACCTAGGAGAAGCCTTTGTGGACTTCTCCAAATTGATCTGGAGCATTCAGTGGTGCTCTCAATACTCGGTGCTTCTCCTTATTTCTAAGAAGCATGTAGAAAGGGCACACTCTGCCACATCTACTCCCTTGGCAGCTGCTGTCTTCACACTCCAACCAGACCATTAACACCACAGCAGAATCTTTTCTCATCTCTCCATCACCATGTAGGTGATCAATAAACGTTCCTTAAATAATGAAATGAATGAATGGGGGAAAGGATGTGACTCCTCCTTACCTGAATTATGTTTTTCTTTGGGGGAATAAATAGTATAAGGGGGAAAGACAAGTTCTATCTTTATATATGTGATAACATTTTTGCAATGTGATTTTGTTTAGTTTTTCTAGTCAAGCTAACTGCAATGTGGGAACACACTGGGATATCTTATGTTAAGATTTAAAAATGACAGATCCTTGCCTCCCCCCCCACACCATTTCCTTAAAAGCTGCAATATTAGACCACTTCATAAATCACAATAGTTGGTTCTGTCTAAATGCTGTAAATATTTCTGTTATATAGACTATTCAGTAAATTATCAGGTAGTTATTAGTAAGAATGTGATACATTTGATCTAACTGTAGGCATCTTCTTGAAACTTTCTACTGCTGAAGTTTGGATTAACAAAAAATAAATAAATTTAAAAAAATACTTTGGATGTCATCAGAAAATTTGCTTCTTCCAATTCATTGTCTTGAATTCTCATTGGCAGCTTTGCAAAACAAATCTTGGAAAGTGCCTAGAGAAAGCCATTCTTCCTAGAAAACTTGGAGTCTTTTGACTCTATTCTGTATGCCAATAACAGTGAAAGAGTATTTGTCTTGTTTGCATATTTTCCTGCTGCTTTTCTCATTCACTCATTCTGTTACTCTTTTTTTTTTTTTTTTTTTTTTTCCCAAGTGACTATTTATTTATTCCGTTTTTAAAGCACCCTTGTACTCTCCTGCGGTGAGAATGTACCAGTCAAACTCTAGGTGGCGCTCCACAACGAGTTTGGGAGGCAGGGGAGGAGCGTGGCAGTGGTGCTCAGAATGGAGTATTATGGAACACCCAGGCTGCTCCTGGACTAGGGAGGGAGCTTCCCGTGTGGGGGTGGAGGGTCGGGTAGAGCAGGATGTGTGCTTGGGGTTCGTTTGGGAAAAAAAATACACTCTATTACAATATAATTTACTTTTAGATTTCTACTTGGAAAGTGACATTAAAATATCCAACTTGAACACCATCCTCTTTACTCCTTGGACTAGATCGGAATCTTCTATATTTCTTCATGGCAACTGTATCAATTGTAACCGTTAAAGAATTTGTCTAATTAGCTGTGTTTTATCTCCCCTCCTTGGACTATAAGTTCCATGAGGCAGAGACCTGGCTGCATTCCATAAATATTTATTTTGTTTGCTCATTTGCCTGCTGTTTCATTCATTCATTTGCTTGTCTGTTCTTTCATTAGGTCATTTATTTATTCATTCATGCATCTTCACTCTTTCCCTTCCTGCCCCCCCTACTCTTCCTTATCTTCTACTCCTCACTCCACCTCTATCTTCCCATCCCTCCTACCTTACCCTACTCCCCCAACCCTCATTTATCATGAGTTTTAAAATTAAGAAACACTAATGTGGGAAAACAACATGTAAGAAAGCAATCTTTAGTCAGACCATTGAAATCCAGAGATAGAGTACAAAAAGATTTAAAAAGAAGCAATTTGCCAATGCAGAGAGAAAGTACAACCTCATGAGCAGTCATTTCCCCTGCGCTCTGGCTTTCCTGAGCAGGTGCTGCACCTCCTGGAATTTGGCAACAGGAGGCAGGATGCCGGTAGAGCCCTTCCCTCTGAATGGTCTGGACTGGGGACAATTGGCTGCAATCACAAGTGGCCTCTTGGCTCATGCCAGCAGTACTTCAGATTTCATAAACTGCCGGTTTCTGGAGCTGTGAGGTTCCAGCACTGGGGGATTTCCCTTGTATTACATCTGACCT
Source organism: Marmota marmota marmota (assembly GCF_001458135.2). Lineage (NCBI taxonomy): Eukaryota > Metazoa > Chordata > Mammalia > Rodentia > Sciuridae > Marmota > Marmota marmota. The sequence continues at coordinate 41,443,311 of NW_025999853.1, read as the reverse complement.
GCAGAGCTGTGTTCCCAAGCCAAAGCTGTCGTGTCCTCCTCTTAAAGGCTTTTAAAGAAAGGTAGGATGGAAGGAAGGAAGGAGGAAGGAAGGAAGGAAGGAAGGAAGGAAGGAAGGAAGGAAGGAAGGAAGGGGAGAGGAGAGGAGGAAGGGATGGAGGGAGGGAGGAGAAAATAAAAATTTTGGAGAACATCAATTGTTATTCAGAGACCTAACTTATTCTTTGTTAAAATACCCTTTAAACTTGATGTGACCGAAAAAAACTTCCTGTGATATTGGCAGTCTCCCTGTGCTCTCCACTAAAGTGATGTGAGTGGAAAGACCAGATTTTTGAAGAATGTATCCCCCAAATCCTTACATTATTCTCAACCACAGAAACAAAACAGAGGGCTGGAAAGGAACTTCAAGTCATAGATGCCAAACCCCTTACATGAAGATAATGGAGCTCTTCTGTGAGTAACTTGCTGAAAGCTACTCTATTCAGGGGTCGGAGCCAGAACGCACATCTTCTGGCCAGTTCTGGGCTCTTCACACTCCACAGGCTGTTGTTTTTCTGTTGGGGTTAAAATGGATTTCAAACAGACAGTCTATCATAAAGGTCTTTTCTCAACTCTCATTTTTTTTTTTTCTGTGTGTAAAAACCTCACAGGAAATCCAGTTCTTAATGGTGGAGGAAAAACTGTGTATCTTTAAAAAAAAAATGTTTAAGAGAAAAGGAAACTTGAAAACATATAAATGTCACATCACCCTGTGAGTAGGAACTCTTCATTATTGTGTGAGTAATAAAGAAATTATTAAAGAAACAGATTCCAGTTTTTTCCACATACAGCACATGCCTTTGAAAAGAATCCAAAATATTTTCCAAATGTTCTCACATACAATCCATGCATCTGTCCTATGTAACCTGAAAACTGTTTACCCTGTGAAATCATTTGTGCAAACCTGCCAACAATATAAATGATTCTATTTGCCTACTGTCAGATCAAAATAATTGATCTCACATACATTAAGCTAATTAAAATGGCTAGGTCCTATCTTCACAGAAAATCCCAAAACTCTCTTTTAATTATGCTTCAGAAATCAGAAAAACAGTTCTTATGGAAGAATCTAGAATTTGCTTCTATCTATTAAGATAAAACCAAAGAATGTATTTTTAATGCTTTAATAAAAATTTCATAAAGTATTTGGTATTTTTAGTCAGTCTCCAACTTACTATAGGTCATATTCCAAAAGTCAGTGAGTAAATGAGTTGTCTGGAATTTGGAGTGTATTTTCCCATAGAAACAATGTCACCCATAGGAGTTAGTTCCCAGACTACCCCTGAAGAGCTATTTAACCCATAGGGTAGTGGATTATTGTGCATTATTAAATTATTATTTTAATGTTAGCATTATTAATCAAATGTTTCAAAAGTCATCAACTAATTCAGAGGTATTTTAAGTGCTAACATCTAGGAAAACTTGTTCCAATTATAGATATTTGAGATAGTAGATGGAGACTCACTAAATTTCTGTTGAAGGCTTTGAGGTACTTTGAAGACTAAAGAAAGATGTCTCTACTGTGTTCAACTTCATCTGACCGCTATGACCAAAGAAGGAAACACGGGGGGTAAAGCTCCTGGCCCCTTTTCAACTTCTACCACCATCAGGCCAAGAGAATGAAAAACAGGAAGGAAGTAAAAATGGACAGAGGTTGAATTATGTGCACATCCGTGTACCCAGAGCTCACCTAAGCAATGAAGCGATAAGGGAGAGAGGGAGGCAAGACCCTCACAGAGAGGAGATGGGCACTTGTCTGTGTTCTCTGGGTTCCTACTTGGTGGTGCTAGCCTCCAGGAAGCTAAGGAGGGAAAAGCAGAGTCTTTGTGGCGCTTCTGTGAATGAACACACACAGATATTTAAGATTTTCAATAGGCAGATGTTTGTTCCTCAGGGACAAAGTTTTTCAGATTTAATAAGAAATGGACTCAGTTCAAATTCATACACATCTACCTAAGACCTACAGCGAACCAGGAGCTGGTAATACGGGATCGTTGCAAAAATTATCAAGCCATCACCCTTGACCTTGTAGAGAAAACAGTCTGCATTTATGACTTGTTTTAATTCATTTACTCTTCACAGTGATCAATGGGGAGGATATTATTATATATAATTATTATATAAAACTATCCCATTTTAAAACTGAGAAAACTGAGACACAAAGGGGATAATTTGCCCAAAGTCATAGGGTTAGTGATGGTGAGGCCAATATTGAATCAAGGTAGTCTGCAGACAGAACTTAAACTCCTAATCTCATCTATTAAGTTGTTTGTAATTCATTTAAATATAATGGAGTTCATTTAAGAAATTCACACTTGGCATAGATATGATCATAACGCCATCTTGAAGGGTTTAGGAAAACACATTGGAATTGGCAAGTAAAGTGGCAGAGAAACTATACTCTGCCCTTCCATTTCTCTGGTCAACATTCTTGTCTCTGCCATCCCTCGCGCCTACCAGATTCCATCTGGGATTTGGAATGCACTCTGAGAAGTGGCTATGCTTGGAGACTGGAAATGGAAGCAGTGTCCAAGGTCATGCCTTTCAGGCTTCCCTTCAAATTCTACAGCTACTGTGAAGAAAGTTGCATTCCCACAGAGAACATGTCAGACTGGAAGAAAATTATGACAAAAGGTCTCCAGAAGGGTCTCTGAAACTTGGATCTTATCTCATTCCGCAAGCTGAAGGCCAGTTTCCTAAATCAAAGATTGAAGCAAAGTATATCTTCATCAAGCACTATTTTGACATCACTCCCCTTTGTACGATGAGACAGGCACTCCCATTGTCTCTTTAAATAATTTTAAGCACTTCTGAACTTTGGCTTGGAGATTGTCATTTGAAATGACTTTGCATCCCTGCACCTATTAGCTCAAATATATGTGTGTATGTCTATAGACGCATATGCACATATTTATTTTTTACTTCAACCTGGCAAAAGTTATTGTCCCTCATAAAACTTTACCCTTTCTCTTCTCTAAGCCATCACATAAACTACTTCTCCTGATTATACATACCCCTTCTCAAGCCATATCCATTATTCTGTCAACTTTCCATGGAGGTTAATCTGCTGGTGAGAATTTAAGTGGACTCCTGAGGGAGAGTATTCTCACAGAGGATGGAGCTTGGACTCTGAAATGAGCCAGTCCAAGTTAAAATTCCAATTCTTCCATTTATTAGCCTTATCATATTGGGCAAACTATGTAACCTTTCTAAATCACTGTTTCCTTGCCAAGAAAATTAATACCATATTAATAGTACTGACAAAACAATTGTTCTGAGGATTAAATGAAATAGTGCACCTAAGAAACTTAATTCAGAGTAAACATCATAAAATTCAACAAGCATTCATCTCCGTTATTAAAATTCTACTGATGTGCAAAATGATCAGATACACGTACAACAATGGCTACAAAGAGATGTTCGATGTGCTATTTTTTATAAGAGTGAAGAATCAGGAACAATTTAGACCCAACCATGGTTGACTGTGCAGCTATGTAAGTCCTGTTCTGAATATTGGGGAATATTTGGACTCATTGTTGAATTTTTTTAAATGAACCATAAAATCTGAAGAGTGTGATATTTGGGGGGAAAGTGCATGCTTAGAAAAAAAGATTGGAAAGATCCACATGAAAAGTAGATCGTGATCATCTAAACAGAGAAAAGGTATGTGCAATGTGGATGGGTATTGGGATTGTGAGTGGTTTTCTAAAATCTTTTGTATTCATCTGTGTTTCCTAAAGTTTGTATCTTTTACAATTAGGAAAATTATAGGCTGTTGAAAAATACTGTATAAAGTTTAGCCTTCTCAGATGATCCCCTCCTGGCTCCAATTAATCCAGACATCCAGCTCATTCACTTCCTTTATTGCCTTCTCACTGTACAGATTTATGTCCCCACACCGCACAGCTGCAGTTGGTTTTGAATATTTGGCAGAGTCTGCAGTTGGTGTTTAGATATATTTATGTGGGCTCTCTCCCTCATCAGACTGCATTTCCACAAGGGTATCTTCTTTATGTTTTCTTGGTAATTGTGCACAGTGACTTGGAAACTCTTTGTCTCGAATGTTAACTGATTGAGGTCATTGTCAGGAAAACAAAAACAAAAACAAAACACCCTTGCTTTGTTGTAAACATGAACATTTATTGGGAGCTACATCTCAAACACAAGGAATGGAGGAGCTTATACACTCATTGTGCCGAGACAATGCTATGCGCCCATGGAGCTATTTCATTTCTTACTGGGACATAGGAATAATGCATTGCCAAGGTCCTTTGCTTTGAGAAAAGCTTCCATGACTGATTCTGAGCAGCAAAATGGGAATAGAAGTGGCCTACTCCACTTCCAGGCACTAATCATTTTGTGTCTTGTTCCATGAATTCTTGCTTTTCCTGCTATCTGATGGCTGTATAGTGCTGGGTGACCTTAAAGCCACAAGAGAGCAGAGCCACAAGATAGAAAGGACCTGGGTCCCTGCGTTTCTTCTGAGAGGGGACCCACCTAAGAGAATTACAACATATGAAATGAACTGTGTCTGTGAGAACAATAAGACTTTTACTGCACAAAGGCATTGAGATTTGAGGGTTATTTTTTCTTATAGTAACCCTATCCCGATGAGTAACAGAATATGATTTAAGTTGTAAAAGCAATTCAAGAGAACTTATTCTAAGTGTTGAACAAATAATATAATTTTTAAAAGTTTGTCTAATGCTTCACTTCACACCCCCAAATCATTTGCTGGCCTGCTCTACTCAGTCCTCTTAGGAGCCTTAGTGAGCAATAATATACCTCTCCTAGTGTCATGATTAAGAAATCAAGGTACTGAACAGTTACACCCTTTGAACCAAGCTAGGACCTAGATTTTTTGACTCCAATTGCTGTGTTTTTTCCTCTGTTGCAAGCAAGCTCTTTACCTCTAGATACAAACACTAGGAGAATCCAGGGACCTGACTAATGATTAAATTATTTAGAGAAAAAAGATTTTGCATAAAACGTCTAGGCACTATTTCTCAAAAATTTGTTCTACAAGAAGTTAATAAGTTGCAGATAAAATAGATTTCCAAGGCCAAATGGGTTTGAGAAACATTAGGTTAAGCAGATATAGTAAGGAGCTTTCTATTGACTTCGGTGCTCTCAAAGTCTTTACCTGTTGATTAGGAAGCTCATGTGGATGTGGATGTAGCACATCTCCTGTGTCTGACTAAGGAACCCTTTTAGGGTGAAGTTCTCACCAGGAACAAAGCACACCTTGAGAGAGGCTGTTCTAGAAAACAGCTCTGGTTTCTTTCTGCATTCTGGGTCTATTTCACTCTCATCTATTTACATACATTCAGTATATTTCTCAGCTAGTGGCGGAGCCACACAATACTCAAGTCTATCTAATGAAAGTCAAAGAAAAAAAAAATTTGCATTGATTTTTGAGCTTATTCCAAATAAAAACAGGGCATTTTTTGTAATGGAATATAGGAAACAGAAATAAGCAGTAGAAAAAGAGATGCAAATCAGCTCACTTCTATTCAACCTAACTGGCACAGTTAGCCTGGGATATTCTCTATCATAGGGCACTGTTGAGGCAGAGTAGAGTTGAATTTGAGGAAAGATTAGATTAGTTTATGAGCATGACTAGCATTTAAAGTTATGTGAGCTAGAGCAACAACAAAAAAGATACAAAGAAATGAAATCTCAATGAAATGTTCCAGGATGTAAATTGATCACACACGAAGGGAGGGGCAAAAGGAATTCCCACCTTGCAATTCAGTGTAGGCCAGACACAATGGGCCAGGTGCAATAGGCTTGACTCCTTCTTTATTTTCCTTTTCCTTTTCTCTGGTACATCTGATTCTCCTAAACAGGAGGTTGGTACATTAGCCCTCACAAACAGCAATTTGATTGCACAGGGCAACTCCTATTGAAAACCAAGATAACACAAATATTTTCAATTCTTCAAGTTGAACCCAGACTAAGTATTGTGTTTTGTGGGTGATCTTTGTTCTTTTATTGAGAGAAGATCATTTTATGAGAGTTAAGAATATTTGCATTCCTAACATGAGAAGAATTTAAAATTTCCAACCAACACATTGTTGAAGCAAATAAAAAGAATTGGGAGTGTTCCTACAAGGTAAGGTAAGATCGTGAAGACCCTTAAGCCAGGATGAATCCAGTCTGGAAGGACTGACAATTCAAAACACCCCCCTTTCATCTTAAGCAGCAAAATAAAATGTGTTTCTGAGCTGCAGTATTCTGAGCCTGGTGATGATTGAAGATCCTGGAAGAGGGGATGGCAGATTTTATGGGGCTGGGTGGGTTCTCACCCTCCATCTCTCCATGGGAAATTTTGTGAAAATATTCAACTCCAGCAGTTTGGTGAAAAATATTTGAGCCCTAGGGAACCAATGAGAGCTAAGTTTTACTGAGTAAGTCCCATCTGGGACCAGAGGAATTAAGAAACTGAGCAATGGGAGACAGGCAACCAGACGACTAGCAAAACCAGTCTCATGGTGCAGAGTTAGTCTTTCAGTTCTTAACTAGTGTTAGGATTTACTTGATTAAGATTAGAGTGCAGAATCAATCAGATTAGAGACTGTGGACTTTTATCAGTGTAGGACTTTGGTCAACCCTTTCCCTAAGCGCAGATGGTTGTGGAAAGGACCCTAAATATCATTTGCTTCAGGAAAGATTTTCCTTTTTGGTATCCAGCAATCCTTCTGAACTCTTGCTAATAGTAGACCCTGTTGTCTATTGCAGCCTCTTTCTCCTGCCATTTATTGCCTAGCACAGCCTGTTCCCCATGATAAAAACTTCATACTCCAAATAGACTTCCAGTTCCAGCCTTATCCTGCTCCTAGAGTTGGTTGCGCAACACATTTCTGGCCATTTCTGACTTGAGAGAATTCTAGGAAATATTTTCCTTTTTGAAAATAGGAGACAGGGATGAGGTGAGAGACTTTTTCTGCCTATTTCCCTTTCTTCCTCCATAGCTGTGAAAGAATGTGATGCTTGAACCTGTGGCAGTCATTCTGTAACCATGAGATGACCAGCCTGAGGACTCAAGTCATCATGATAGGGTTGACAAGAAGCAAAGTTAGAAATGAGTTTGTGATGCTATCCTGAAGCCACTGTTATAATCCTGGGACCATGATTTCTTATGAAGCCATGTTAAGAAAAATATTTAGATATAGCCCCAAACTTTCAAACTGTTAAATACATCTAGTGAAAAGGTGGCTATATGTTTCAATAGAGCATAGAACCCTGAAGAATCATATGACCCATGACTTCTGGTTATCACAGATATTGACTGATTGTCTTCCTGTAAAAAAGCAGAAGTTGGACTCAAACGCGAGAGGTTTGTCGCACGGAGGGTAACACTGCTTATTCAGCAAATCGCCCCGCGGCTAGAGTCTGCAGCGCGCGCTGGGAAACGAGGAGATAGCGACGCAGGGATACAGTGCTGCAGTTTCTGCCAGCCGTGCAAGCACCGTACTCAGCGCTGAATTCTGGGTTTGAGACGGGGGAAGGAAGCGGTCCATCTCGGTTCTCCACACCGGTCAGACCACAGAGGAGGCCAGCAGCCACCATGTTGGAAAGCTGACGTCACCTTCCCTGTTTTCGACTGACCGCAGCTCATTCAGCCATAGAACAGGTAATTTCAGGCTGCCATTCGCCTGCGGCTTGCAGACAGATTGCTAGGGTTCAGTGCCTGGGGGCTTCTTAGAACCTGATCTTATCGGAGCGAACACCGAGCGCGGGGCGGCTGAATTCCGGCTCCCGGAACCGCCCTGGCCCAGGGCTGCGGAGCCTGCGGAGGCTGCTTCTTGGACCCTGCTCCTATCAGAGTATACACCAAGCACTAAGCGGCCGAATTCCGGCTCCCGGAACTGAGCCCGCGGGGACTGCTTCTTGGAGCCTACTCTTATCGGAGCTTACACCGAGCACGGAGCGGCCGAGTTCCGGCTCCCGGAACCGCCCTGGCCCAGGGCTAGGAGCCCACGGAAACTGCTTCTCGGTCCGGGTCCTGCTGAGGGCCGGTCAGGACTCACCCATTGCTTTGGTTGCCCGGCAAG
>NW_025999853.1:41259899-41430482 GCF_001458135.2 Marmota marmota marmota | reverse complement strand
TCCTTCCTTCCTTCCTTCCTTCCTTCCTTCCTTCCTTCCTTCCTTCCTTTCTTTCTTTCTATACCAGGATTGAACTCAAGGGCACTGTACCATTGAGCCCCATGCCCAGCCCTATTTTGTATTTTATTTAGGTACAGGGTCTCACTGAGTTGCTTAGCCCTCACTTTTGCTGAGGCTGGCTTTGAATTTTTGATCCTCCTGCCTCAGCCCCCTGAGCTGCTGGGATTACAGGCATGCACCACCATGCCTGGCCACTTTTGCTTTTCTATTTTGTCAATTCTGATATTACTTAGTTCTTCAATTATGGTAAAGCAATAAAAGGAAATCTGACTGATTGACTCAGTGCAGTGCCAAAAAATGTATACATGGAATGTAGGAGATGCTCTATCAAATAAACAGAAATTTATTTAATCTCCAAAGCACTCCCACCATCTCCCCTGCACACAAACACTGCCCATATTTCACATCTTCCTGTAACTAATTGTTGTCCCATTGTGGCCTATCTTCTACTCTGCATAACCTAAAGCAAAACTCCAAAACTCCTGGGTGACGAATTGGTATGCCTTGAAAGCCTGGGATAAATTTTTCTCTATGGGGACATAACCATTTTTAAAAATTTGTCTATTTCAAAAGTTTCCGTCCTGATTTCCCTTCATAAGGAGTTTGATTTTCATCGTATATGAACAGGGAATTCTGTGTGCTATACTTTGAAACCCAGTTAATTTTAAGATATCCACATATTCTGTGAGATTTTTGATGATATAACACCATGCTGGCTCACAGCTCAGAATCAGAGCTGTTCAGATGGTACCGCCATCTGAACATCTAACCAAGGTGTTCAGATGGCAATACCAAAAATGATGCTTTAAAAACTCATTTTTTCCAGAGGACAAACACTTAACACTTAGCATTTATACCTAAAATGTGGAAGAGAAAATAAAAATCTTCCAGAAAAAAAATGCTGCTTTCCATATGTTGAAGGTCTTCTGGGTACACTAAGTGGTGCTTCGTGTGTGAGAGACCTGGTATGATTTGAATGGTGTGTTTTTACTTTGTTTTATCTGGAAAATCTTGCTCTTTGCTATATTTTCTGTTTTTTGAAGTACTGGAGATTGAACTCAGGGCTTCACACATGCTTTACCACTGAGCTACATTCTCAGGGTTACTTTGAAAATGTTATTTTGACACAGGAACTCACTAAATTGCCCATGCTGGCCTTGAACTTGTGATCTCCTACTTTAGCCTCCTGAGTAGTAGCAGGGATTACAGGCATGTGCCACCATGCTGGAGAAGCTTTCTTTCTTTTGTTTCTCAGATAAAGGAAAGGGAGGCTTGCCCAAATTCAAGCAAGAGCAACTCTGCGCAGCCTGACGAGCTTCAGGCAGCCAAGTGTGAGCGGCATGGTGACTATACTTTCATTTCAGGTTTCACTTTACCAAATACTGCCTTTCTTTAGTATTGCACAGGCATAACCAGACGTAGCCACTCCTTAAAGTATTGAGAGAACTTTTTGGCTCCCATCAAATAAAGAAAGCAACCCTGGAGAGTTGGACAATGAAGCGCCCAGTAGCTTATCTAGACATGGTGACCTAAGTCTAACTGTGACTTGCCATTCCTTACCAAGAAAGACTGCAGACAAGTCCGCAAGCTTTTCTCATGTCTATTTCTTCTGCTTCCAAATAGATGTGATAACAATGCCACTTTCCTCACAACGTTGTAGGAGGGAAAGATCATTTAAAACAATCATAGAAAGGTGTTCACCATCATTAATCATTAGGAAATAGAAAATTAAAAAGCAATGATGAGCTATCACTACACATCTATTAGAAAGGCAAAAATCCCAAGCACTGGCAACTAAAAGCTGGCCAGGATGTGGAGTAGTAGGAACTCTCATTCATTGCTTGTGGAGATGCAAAATAGTACTATCACTCTGGAAGTTGGAATTGGCAGTTTCTTACAGAATTAAACATGCTTTTCTTTTCATTTTTTAAAATTTCATTTTTTTCTAATTTGTTATATAGGACATAAGGTTTGTGTGGACATAAGTTCCTAACTCACTTGGGAAAATATCAACAAATATGATTGCTGGATGGTGTGGTAAAAGTATGTTTCGTGTACAACCAGAGATAATGAAAAGTTGTGCTCTCTATGTGTAATATGAATTAAATCGCATTCAGTGCACAAAAACTTATAGCAGGTTTATTTATAATTGCCCAAACTTGGAAACAATTCAGATGCCTTTCAATAGGTGAATGGTTATGGAAAAACTGAAGTATATCCACATATTGGACAGATGTGAGCTAAAAAGATATGAAAGAAACATAAAGGCATATTAATTATTAAGTGAAAGAATCTGAAAAGTACATAGTCTTAAAAGGCTGTATACTATGTAATCCCAACAATACAAACATTCCTGAAAAGTCAAAAATATGGAGATAATAAAAAGATCAGAGGTTGCCAGAAGTTTGGGGAATCACAAGAAGGGATTAATAGGTAGAGCACAGGGGATTTTTAAGGCAGTGAAAATATTCTGTACTATGCCAGAAGGGTGGATACATGTCATTGCACACCTGCCAAAACCCATAGAATATACAATACAAAGAGTCACCATAACGTACACCTGGGCTTTGGTTGATAATGGTGTTTCAGTGTAGGTTTACTAATCACGACAGAATAGCAATGGAATGGGGGGTGGTGAGGGAGGCTGGGTTTGTGTGGGTGGTGGGTGCTCTGTAGGAACTCTGTAAGTTCTGCTCCATTTTTCCATGAACCTAAAATGATGCTTAAAAAAAAGAAATCAATGAGCAATAATTTTTTTTAAAAATCCATCAAAATTATAATGCAGAAAGTGGATGTAAACACATTAAACACATAAATTAACCAAAATAATTATTGAAGTATTCTTTAGGATTTAGGATGCAGGAAAAACAACAAATAATGGTGGCCTAGTCAAGAATAAAGAATATTTCTTTCTCATGTAAAGCAAGCTTAAAAGTCCTGGGTTGGCATGGTGATTCCAAAGAGACCAAGTCTTCTTACTTTGCCAAGGCTCTTATCTCAACACTTGAATGCCATGATCTAATGTGGTTGTGAATACTGCTGCCATTATATCCATGTTCCAAGTACCTATGAGTGGAGAAGTGGGAGGATAGCAGTATACTTCCTCCCTTTCATGGAGACTTGCAGGAAGTTCCATATTATACTTCTTCCACCTCAATGGTTATGCTGTTGGGTTTAATGGCCACGTATACTGGTCAAAGAGTCTGGCAATATTTTAGCTATTAATTTTTTTAAACATAGAGGCCTAGGTAAAAATCAAGGCTCTGTTTTAAATAAACGGGAGAAAATGATGTTGGAATAGGCACCTTGCAATCTGAGACACTGAGTAACTCTTGCTGTGGTTAAAATACAGTGGTTAAAAGCAGAGTACACAAAGACATTAGGCAGGAGAAATAAACATGTAAGCACATAAGCACTATATGTGGCAGCCATTTGTTACTGGCACACACATTTCAGAAGAGGACATGAGTATGTTTCATTGGGATTATCAGAGAAACCCTCCTAGAGCAAAAATGTTTTACAAGGACCTAGAATAATAATAATAAAAAAATGAATAGTAAGGGATGGTGGAACAGAGGATGAACTTGATTTAGGAAATGCCCTGAGAAGGTGAATTTTGTTTGACGGTGAAGGCTGTGCCTGTCATTGCCTCATTTTATTGTTTGCACTGTTGCAGAAAGTGCTTAGGATGTCTGTAGTTGAGTATATATCCTAATGACATCAGGTTTCCTCTTCACAATCTGTCCATCATCCCCAAGGGGTGGCAGGTGAGGAAGAATTCCATTCAACAACACACACTTGGAGGATATCAGGCAATAAGGTCCCCCCCCCTTTTGTATTTATGATAAAACACCCAAATATATATCCAAGTGGGATTACCAGTCTGGGTTGGATCCAAGAGACTTTGGTTACCAGAACTATTTCTCATCATAAATCCCCAAACAAGTTGAGTTTTTCACTTCCTCTCCTAATCTGCCATGGAGCACAGCCGAGTTCCTTGAAGTCATCGACTTCTTGGCAGTGGCTACAATTCCAAGATGATGGAGCGATTCTTTTCCATATACATCATTTTTATTTCTAGTATAAATATTTATCAAGCACTCACTGTGCAATAGAGAAGAGCTCCTGCTTGGTGGTCTTCCCAGCTGAACAAAACAAACACAGGAGAGGCCGCAGGGAGAGGTGGGGAGAGACCCTCAGCTGGTGGGAAACAATAGGAACTGGTTCCCCACCCCACCCCTTTTCTTCGCATTGGATATACTTTGGACTTGATGGCTGTGTTTCACATGGAAAGTGTGTTTTTATTTGCTTAACATATTCTTTATATGGCTCATTATGTGCCATGTGCTGTTGTAAGCACTTTATAAATATCAACCCATGGAATGTTCAAACAACCCTGTGAAATAGGTATTATTTGTTATAGTTCACAGATGAGGAAGCTGAGATACAGAGTGATTTGCTCAAGGTCAACAGGTAAGATGGCTCTGGAGCAACACTATCCAACAGAACTTTCTGATGCTAGAAGTGCCCCACAGCTGTCCCGCCCATAGGGTAACCACTGGACACAGGAAGCTATTAAGTACTCAAGGGCTGGGGTTGTGGCTCAGCAGTAGAGCGCTTGCCTAGCATGTGTGAGGCCCTGCGTTCAATCCTCAGCACCACATAAAAATAAATAAATAAAATAAAGCTATTGTGTCCAACTATAACTAAAAAAGAAAAAAGAAAAAAAAATACTTGAAAAATGGAATTTTAAAAGTGGGACTGAGGGCTGGGGATGTGGCTCAAGCGGTAGCGTGCTTGCCTGGCATGCGTGGGGCGCTGGGTTTGATCCTCAGCACCACATAAAAAATACAATTAAGATGTTGTGTCCACTGAAAACTAAAAAATAAATATTAAAAAATTCTCTCTCTCTCTTAAAAGAAATGTGGGACTGAGGAACTGAATGTTTCCTTTCATTTAATTTTAATTAGTTTAAACTTGAGTAGCCACAGTTGACAAGTGGTTTCCATAGCCAGTATTTTAGGGATGGTCCATGTTTTGTTCCATTATGCTATGGGTTTCTTTACTTTTTCTTAAAGGAATGAGGGCCAGCAACATAGGGAGTTGGTGAAGCAGAGTTTCTGCCGGTTGTACTGGCTGATTAATTATGATTGACAATGTGAGATGCAGGTTTATGGCAGAAGATGAGCCAATGACTCAGGTGGGGCCATTCTATACTTATTCCCTGGATATTAATGAGGAGATAATAAAGAGCTGTCTCCAAGGGAAGTTTGCTCACGCTTAGTAGAGGATGAGGAGGTCAAAGAAGAGAGACCCAGGCTGTGTAGTTCATGCATGTTTGGTAGCACAGTAATATATTTTCTTAAAGCAAAAGGCAACATGATAATATTTGGTGCCTGCTTGGAAAGGCAAAGGGCTGAACTGACAAGGCCCGTGTGCTACCTGCTCCCTGGAGCCTGGTGTGCCCTTTCTCCCTTACTCTTTCCACCCTATGCAACTCTGCTCTACCCAGCTTTCATGGCACTTCCTCCTTGAATATTGCCCTCATCTCTCCATATAAAAGCAACCTCTCCAAAGCATGATGACATCTGTCACAGGCTATGTACACCCTAGTCCTATTTCTTCTATTTTACTCTCAACTATTGAAGGTCTGATTTCTCATTGTACTCCACAAAAACATGCACCGTTCCTTTTTCACATTCCATAGATGATTTTAACTTTGTTTCTGTTTTCCTTTGTGAATTCTAACAGGTATTTCTATTATAGCATTGACTTCATTATATCAAAAAAGTTATGATAATAATTCTCCCCAACAAGAATGTAAGCCCTTTCACAGCATTCCTACCTCCTAGGAGACGCTCGGAAAAAAAAAAAAAAGTAGACAAGTCTTTGTTGAATGAATGGTTATCACCAGAAATTTGTAGTATATTTCTTTATCTTTTGTTTAAAATAAAAGTGAACCCTCTTTAGATGAAGCTGTCCTATATTAGCATCACTAACTGACCATGATTGCATAATAGCTGTGCAATGGGGAGAGACAAAGCAAACTGGGGTAAAGAATGGGAGCATTTTCTCACTTAATGTAACCTGAAGAGTAAAAGTTTTCCAAAAAGAGCTATGCCTTAGAGAACTGCACAGAGTCCAAACTAGAAAAGAAGTATGAAAAATAGCAATCAGGCAAGATAGTGTTTTGAAGAACACTTGAGAATTTGAAGAATACATGAAGGATGTTAGGATGCTGGGGCTCATGGTAGGGAGGGTTAGAGAGGGCTCTGAGATGAAGACCAACTTCTCTTGAGCAGCCTTTGATTCCATTTAATGGATTGAGCAGGAAAAATTTTAAAAAGGAGCAAGAGAGAAAGAATGAAGAGATGATGAAATTGACCAAAAAAAAAAAAATGTAAAATACTGCAACAGAAATTACTGTAACTTTGCTTTGAGTAAGACTGGAAAAGTTTGTTATACTAGGAAACAGTCATATAAATGGAAAGATGGTTTTTCATGTCTTTTATGGCTTGTTGTAAATGATTAATTAAATACTCTGAGTGTTTCATTAAATGTATGCATTCCTTCCAAATTAAAGTGTGTAGAGACTCATTATAAATGAATTCATTGGGTGAATGAAAGGAGCATTTACTTCCACATGAATATTACTGGCAAATTTCATTCTTGACATTGACTAAATAGACTAAATTTATTTTATTGGCAATATGAACAAATTACAAGGCTAATTGGTTTTCTACCTTACTATTTTTGTATTTTTTAGAGCATTTTTAAGTGATCCAACAATTTTCAGAATTTCACTTCATAAAAAGCATTTTGTAAGATGTGAAAATAAAAAAAATGGATAAGCCACGGTTCCCACTTAATTCCTTTAGAACCTTTGCAATTCATGAAATGACTCTAAGTGCCTACTATGTACAAAGCACTTTTCTGGATACAACAGACAATAGAAAGAAAGAAAAAAAAAAGGACTTATCCCTGCCCTCCAGAAGCTCAAAGTGTCATAGGAAAGGCATATGCACAAAATAACTTTAATGTAAGACAGACTCTGGTAAGTAAGTGCTAAAATAATAAAGGTACAAAGTGCTTGGGGAATAAAAGGCATGGAGGGATTAAGTCTGATGGGGAAGGGATCAAGAAAGACTTCTTGGAGGAGGAAGGATTTGAGCTTGGCCTTGAGCGATGGCTGGGAATTCAACAGAAAGCTCTAAGGAGAGGAGGTAAGAAAGGGCTTGTGTGGTCTCTGGGTTGCTGGATTGTGCTATAGAGAGGCTTTGGTGTTTCTCTGGGCAATTTTGAACTGTCATGTGAAAGAGACATGTCACAGAGAAAATACACAGATCAACTGGAAATTGGTCTGAAAATACAGCCATGTGACTTCAGAGAGAGAAACCATATCAGGCCTGGGGTGTGGGCAATGAAAGTGACAGGTAGAATTAGACATTGAGCAGATCAGCATTTTTTTTTTTTTTTTGATTAATAAGCTTGTCCTTCCTATACATTGACTCACGGGTATAAAAGAAACCTTGAAAAGTTATTTAGGTCACCTCTGACTACATTTTTCTCTATTATTCCCTTAGCCTTGGCCCTGTAATAGGAATTCTTCAAATGCTAAGATTATATTCTTTAGGTTCTGCATGAGGAGCAGTAAAAGTAATAAAAATATAGTAGTGGCATCAGTAGAAGCAGACTTGTAACACTACTATTTTTTAGTTGCATTAGGAATCCTGTGCCGGAAAAGAGGCCAGGCTTCCCGTAGATCTTTCAGAACTGTCTTTTTTCAGTCTGCCCCCATCATGTGACAGCTCCTGCTTGGGGTGAAACCTGATCATGGGACTTACTCACTCTGGTTTCCTACCACCCTGGCTTAATAAAATTCAGTCTTATCTAGCCACCAATTGGAAGTCTAATGATATAGAATGCAAGAGCTGGAGTTGCTATTAGGAATATCTAACCCAACAATACTCCGTTCTTAATTTTATTCTGGGAGAAAGAGAATTTCAGGGAAAAATTTGCCTAGTCACACAGTTAACGATTGGCTTACCAGAAACAGAACTAAAATGCAAGTCTCAAATTTTCCTAGCTTTCAGATCAGTTCTTTTCCCTTGCCGTGTACTGCTTTATTTACATTGAAGTGTGTGTGTGTGTGTGTGTGTGTATGTACAAGCACGAATATTTCTAAGAATTTGGCTTAAAGCATTCAATAAGATCACACAGAATAATGTATGCTGAGCCAGAGAAGTAAAATGCATTGGATGAAAACCCTCCCACTTGGAAAAACATTAGAATCCTGGGAATTTCTTGAAATACAAGAAAGCTCAGCCTCCAGGACTTGAAGTGTAAACACTGTGGCTAATTTGTTGAAGTGAGATGCCATTGATGATTCTCCCTGCCTTGAGAGATGACAGGGCTCCTTGGCGGAACAAAGCAGATTGCTGTAGCAGATTGCTGGGTGAAGGCAGACTGCAGAGAGTGATCAGGAAAAGATGAGACATGTTACTGAGACAGATCATCTTTCTTAAAGAGGAGTTTAAAAAAAAAAAAAACTAAAAAGGAATTCCTCCCATAGAGTTTGCCTTCCAGAGGGCAATCATTTCTGCAGTTCTTCCTGCCCACAGAATATTGGATGCAACCTGGAGCATAGCTTAGAAAGTCCATTAGTTTTACAGAAGCAGTTCTAACAGTGAATATGGATAATCCAGAGAGCAAGCCAGACACTCGGTCCATGCATATGCTAAATCAAAGTAGACAAGATTAACTTTCAACAGGTTTGCTTTGTAGTCACTTGTTATTTCAAAATTTTATTCTTATAGACAAAAATGATGCTCTGCTTCTGCACTGATTTTCTAATCAAAGAAAAATAAATGTCCGTAAGTGATTCTGCAGAATAAGCTGTCTTATGGGAGCAAGCCATACCACACAAGCANAACAAAGAGACACTACTGCAAAGTTATAAGACAAGGGGTAGGGCTGGGGGTGTAGCTCAGTGGTGGAGCCCTTGCCTAGCACGTGTGAGGTCTTGGGTTTGATTCCTGTACTGAAAAAAACAAACAAACAAAATCTTAAATGACAAGGGTGTGGATGCAAAGTGCTTTTCTATGGTGGGAGTGGAGAACTCTGATCTACCACCGTGACGATTTAAAATGGAAAGCAAATATTACTTTCCTCTAGATCAGAAATTACAGTATCAAATTCTCCCAGATGCCTAGAATAAGATTACACCTTGTTTGACTTTTGGTTTTCTAAATGCTTTTTGTCTTCCTGTATTATCTGGTAAAGATTCATTTATCTAGAAGGTCCATGAATATGTGAGGGATAAATAAATACTATGCCCACTAAAAAAACTGCCCCTTTTGTAACATTAGTTCATTCATTCACTTATGGAATATTTATTGAGTTCTACCATGTGACAGGCACTATTTCCAAGTGTGTGGGATATATCAATGTATAGAAAAAAAAATTCTGCCTTTGTGAAGGTTAGGTTTTGGCAAGGAGAGATAAACAACGGAAGACAAAAAGGAAATAATAACTAAAACATATTGTATGTTAGCATTTGATATGTGCTTTAAACAAAGATCAGGCTAAAGGTATTAAGGCTTAGAATGGGGGTGGGGACATTCTGCATTTTTCGTATAGTATGGAAAAGGGTAGATTTTTATCAAAAAGGTGACATTTGACCAGAGACATGAGGTGAAAGAGTTTCCCTTCTGTCCTTTATGTGGCCACAGAGTTCCGTGAATAACAGAGAGCTGGGGAGGGGCTTCTTGGGAAGGCACTGAGAGTGCAGGGTTTTGGACCAGCTCCACCTCCACACAACAAAATCCAGAGCACTTCCAACTGCAGCTGTTTGGTTTAGCCATGGTATTTTTCCTAAGGAATATCCCACCATTGAAAAACAAATGAATAAATGCTTGGAAACACTATGCTGGATTGTAAACTCATCAAAAATCTGGCTTAAGATCTTGATTAAGAACTTTTAAAAGTTTAGTAGTTAAATTATTAATGGTGGACGACTTTATTAATAGTCAAATGCCCAGGGTTTTGTCTATGATCCTTGTCTCTTCACTTACTACATTTTGCTCTTGAAAATTTTTTCCAGTACCATGAACTTAAATACCATCTCCAAACCCTAGAGGCAGGCAAGCTTTAGCAAGTGGTTTATTTAGCTTATAGTTATGAAGGTTCAAAGTCCAAGTACTACAGAAAAATTGCAGACTGTCCCCAGCCCTATCCTAAGTCTTAATACTTTATCAAAAGCTCTTGCATATGCAGGCAAAAGCATCGCATCACATCTCAAAAGAGGAAGCCAGAGAGAATGCCTCAGGGTCAGGCCTGACTTGTAATACAACTTGCTCCTCTGAGAACTCTCTCTAGGAAACCAGTATTCCCTTCCTAGTGTGGCATCCCCCAGGATCTAAGGACCTTCCACTGGGCACCACCTCTTAAAGGTTCACCACCTCCCTTCAGAGGACCAAGCTTCCAACACATGAACCTTTGGATGGAGACACTCAAATCATATCCAAACCATGGCATCATCTATATCCTAATGACTCCCAGCTCTATATCAGTCCTGGTTCCTCTATTGGACTCTATAGAGAGTTCTGCTTGCATGTCTAATGGTCAGTTTCACATCATCAAAATGGAACTTTGATTTCTACCTCCCTCGTCACACCTCTGCCTCCTTAATGGTCCTCATTTTAGCAAATACCACTATCACTCGTTCTTTTCCAGCATCTGCAACTTCGTATCCAAAATACTTCTTACATTCTCTCAGTCCTCTCCCTCTCCACTCTTGACCAAGTTCCACTATGTCTTGTTTTAGCTATTGTTATAGACTCCCATCTGGTTTCTATGCTCTACCATCTATTATCTACACTTTGGTTAGTTGCCTTATAAACACAAATTGTATTATGTCACTCCCCTCTTAGGCTTTAGATGGAAATGAAGGTAAAAACCAAACTTCTTACCAAAGTCTACAAGACCCAACATGTCTGACCCCTATGTATATTCCTGACCTGTGGTAGCTCTCTTCCTCACACATATCATCATAACACCCTGCTTCAGAGCTTTCCCACTTGCTAATTTCATCCGCCTAGACGGCTTCCCTTCCCATGGTTGGTTCCCAACAGTGTTTTAACTCAAATGTCTTCAGGGAAGTTTTCCCTGACCACCTGGTCATCTCTATCACATCAACTTTCCTATCACTTATCATTGCCTTCAATTATTTTAATTTATTTTCCCAAGTACTGCTTTTTTTTAACTAGAAAATAACCCCCACAGCAACAGAAGTTTTGCTGATATATTCCAAGTGTCTAGAACACTTTCTGACTTACAGTATTGCTCAAAAAGTGTTGAATAAATAATTGATGGTCAGAGTCAGTCCTTTTCCAGAAACTGGTGTGCTAGGGAGAAATGGACAGGACATCCCAACACCGAGTAGTAGTGGAGGTGTTGGTATGGGGGTGGGAGTTTGTGGCTTCAAAGCAAGGTAAAAATGGACAAGAAATGGGAAGTTGGAGAATCAAGCACTTCCTATTGTACAATCATGTTAGTCAGCTTTCCACTACAGTAAAAACAAAAACAAAAACAAAAACAAAAACCAAAACCTGAGATAAATCCACTCATAAAGAGAAAAGGTCTATTTTGGCTCACAGTTTTGGAGGTTGAGATCCATGGTCACTTGGCCTCTTTGCTTTGGGCCTGTGGCAACACAGTACATGATGGTGTGAGCACATGATGGAAGAGAGTATTCATCTCATGGTGGGGAAGCAAAAGAGAGAAAGAGAAAGGTATGGGGTTTCACCATCCCCTTCAAGGACATATCCCAGTGACAGGAAGACCTTCCATGAGGCCCCACGTCTTAAAGTGACAAAGCTAGGGACTAAGCCTTTTAAAAAGCACATTTGTGAGACATTTCAGATCCAAAATATAGCAAATCATAACTGAGTCTGGTCTCAGAGTTTGGCCTACTTGACTTCTCAGGCCTATTTCATCTACCACTGGACCTGTGAGTTTCTTTGACTATAGAAACAGAAGCACACATTTGAAGACTTAAGAGGAAAAAAAGAAAGAAAAAAAGTGAAGTACTAGCTCATAGAATGGAAGTGATAAAAAGAACAGGCAAGTCTTAGCCCAGGAATTTGAACAGCTTTAAGGATGTGGTGCCAGGAACAAATGGATGCTTTCTTTAGGCCAGTGGAATATTAGAATAAAAGAATTTCAACTATTTTCATTTTTAGGTACTATATTCAAGTTTCATTTCTGGGGTGAGAATATCTGACACAGCTTGAGTCTCTGGGCCTACCCCCAGATCCAGGCATGGAGTGAACTCCCTGCCCCCGTCACCCCGCCAACCATAAACCCAGTGGACTGTTATCAGAATAACCAGTAATGGATACCGGACAGGCAAATACAACAGCTGTCCACCCTGTTCCATGAAAATATCATAGGGTGAGGTGTTTCATTTTGGAGGGTTATAATCTTGTTTGCAAGGAAATAAAACTAGAAGTCACTCATCTCCATGAAGGAAATGCATTATTACTGGGAAAATAGGCATCTTTCCTGTTAACCGATGAGAAAACTAACAGAGGTTTATTCCTAGACACATGTTTTCTCTCCTGAGGCTCATTTTAAGAAAAGCGTCTGCCATCTTCTGCAGACTGTCAGCTGGAAGGGGACCTCTTCTACCTTCGCCAAGCCATTGCTTATCCCTGACTGCAGGATTTCCTCATTCCCACCAGATTGCCAAGTTTCACAGCAACTTGGACAAGACATTTTAAGTGGCAAATAAAATAACCTTAACCATAATCCTCAGACAATTCACAACATATTCCTCCAGTGTATGAGTATAAGGTGTGTGGTGTGTGTGAGTGTGTGTGTGTGTGTGTGTGTGTGTGTGTGTGTGTTAGGGAGTGAGAGACTAGGGGAGAAGAAAAGACTACTGGAGAAGAAAACTTGAGAATAAAGGCCTCAACAATGGAAAAGTAAAGAAGATATCTCTATATTGAAAATGCAGTCTTTCTCACAAAGCTTATGGATTTTAGGACAATTTGCCTAGTTGGAGCTAGATTTTTGAATTACAAGTAAATGTTGATCACAGATGTGAAGATTTAATTTTGTACCAATGAGTATTAATTTATGTGCCATTTTTTCAACAAATATTTATTGTGTGTCTGGTCTGCACTTTTGCTAAGACTTTTCTGCCCTTGTAGAGCTTCCAGGGTAGTGGTGGCCTCAAGGCAGGGGAATTAGAGACCTGGCAGAATCCTCCTTGTCAAGGGGAGAGTGGGGGCTTCCATGAGTTCCTGTCAAAGACAAAGACATGAAGGCTTCAGAAGTGACTGGGTTTTGAGGAAGAGAACAAAATACTTGCTAGCTGAGATATGAGCAGGAACCTGAATAATGAAGCTTTCTGAACCAAGAGGATCAAGAGGTTCCTTACGTGGGTCATGGGAAACAAGGGCTGCATCAGTAGTGAGGGACAGCAGCTCACACTGAAGCCCATGCAGAAGGCTGGGAATGAAGAAGGAAGAGGGGGCCTTCTCCAGGTGTCTGGAGCTAAGTGGGAAGGAGCAAGAGCAAAGCCAGGTTTGCAGGAAATTAGAAACACAAAATCAGGTATGAAAGTGAATATTGATCTTGAAAGAGAAATTGAAAAGCATTATACATTTTAAAAAGCTGACAAATACCCCAATGATCACAAAGTCCAAAAATATCTAGTAGTTGTGCTAACTCAGTCCTTGGTACAACTCTCTAACTACCTAGCATGTTTCTATATTATGGTCCTAAAATTTTTTTTGATTGCAAAATTTTTGTCTTTCCTTTTTTATGTGAAAATGACTTTGTAATAGCATTTTCAATACAGTAATGGAAAAATAATTTATTCTTTATTCTGGTATAAATTAAATTTAATTAATTAATTAATTACTTCTAATTAGGTATATATGACAGCAGAATGCATTTTGATTCATTGCACACAATTGCAGCACAACTTTTCATTTCTCTGGTTGTATGTGATGTAGTGTCACATGATATGCGCAGTCATACGTGCACCTAGGGTAATGATGTCCATCTCATTCTGGTATAAATTTTAAATGAAAAAACTTTGGTAGTTTTGATTAGTCAAGCTTTGGCTAATAATTTGAGACATCTGAAGACTGGAAGAACTTTCCACACACTAGCTTCTGGGTTTGTCTATTTCAAACCTGTTCTCCACAACTGACATATTTCTGGGGACATGGCATAGAATGCTATCTTATAAAGGACTTCTGGTTATGCCTGTTTGCATGCATCAGCATAGTAGGTGGTAGGAGTATTGCTAGAAGACATTTTAACACTGAGAAGACTACAAGTAGCTTGATTCTGCACAGAAGTTCCTGAAAACCACACAAATATGTCCTACTAAACCCAGTTCAAACTCACCTTTCCCTTAGCTGGATGCTGGATGTGCCCATGGCCACTGGAACACACAGAACAGGAGGGAAAGTATGACAGAGGAGAAGATGAAGTAGAAAGAGACAGTGGTCTTAACTCATTACAATTAACTATAGTTCTTTCATGAATGTTATTATTCACATGCCACATTAACACATTATACAAGTCCCAACCAGGTAACTGTGCAAGAGAAGGTTCTTAAAAATTGTTAGGCTCTGCAGTAGACCTGGGCATTCAAGAAACCTCAGATTAAGACCTGGAGGTATCTTAGTCCATCCCTGTGGCTGTAACAAATACTTTAGGTAGGAGTCATTTATAAGTAACAGAAATTTATTGCTCACAAGCTAAAATGTCCCAGATTGGGGCATCAACAGATTTGGCTTTTGGTGAAGGCTACATCCTCACACAATGGAAGGTAAATGGGTTCCATGGAACCTTTTTGTAAGAATCTAGCCCTGTTCTGAGGGAGGAGCCCTCACAGCCTATCACCTCCTTTTAAGACTCCATCTCTTAATACTATCACATTTAAATTTCACATGTGAATTTTGTTTGGGAAGACCCATTCAGATCATAGCAACAGACAAAAAATACCTTCAGGTAACAAAAGAAAACTATAATCCGAAGGGTTACGATCTGGGCAAGAGGCCTGCTACCTAAAGGGAAGAGAAATGAATGCGATTTGGGGTTGATTCATAGGTTTCCACAGTGCTGAGATTAGCTAGAAGGTCTGCATTATATTGTTATCCATTCTCTTTAACAAATAATCCGAAAACTTAGAGGCTTACGGCAACAATAAATATTGTTACATATTACATACCTCTTCTATTATCACAACCTGGACGGAGCACTGTGTGCTCACCATTGTTTTTAGAGCTTTACCTATGTGGACTCATTTTAATCTTTACAACAGTCTCATGGGATAGGTGAGCTATCATTCCCACCATTCTCCATGCTTTGAATTTTCTCTGTAAGATTACTCAGCTCAGTGAGTGATAGTTCTGAGATTTGAACACACACACACACACACACAAAAAAAAAAAAAGTTTGGTTCCAGAGTCCAGATTTTACTGTTTTTTTTTGTTTGTTTTGTTTTTCCTTTCTAGCCTGCCCTGGCCTTGGTGATGTTCTGTTAGCAGAGTCTAAGACTTGATACTCAACATGCATCAGTAAAAATTCCTGAGGGTCTGTCATAGTGAGGTACTGAGCTAAGTACTTAGCATGAACAGGTGGAATAAGATGGACATGGTCTTGCCTCCCCCTGGCTCACACTGTAGGGGGCGCAACAGACCTTTAACAAGATGATAAAGTTCATTTACTTAAAGTCAGTAAGTCAGTAAGTAAGGATACAGTTTAAGATTGTATTAAATGTAATGAAGGAAACAAACAGAAAGCTCCAATAGACATTCTGAGGAGGACCTACTTAGAGGTCAGTGAGTCCATTTCTGAATTTTAACTGAATCCTAAAGAATGAAAAGGGAGAGCATTCCAGTTAAACAAGGAAGAAATAAGACATTCTTTAACTCCTACCCTTTTCAGAAACCCTCTTAAAATGGAGTATAAAAATAATTGATGAGATAGAAAATAAGAAGGGCAAGGAGAATGAGTGATGAGAGAGAGACAGAGAGTTATAGTTGCAAAGAGTGAACCCAATTTAAGAAGATAAAAAATAGAAGGAGGAGATAGCAAAAGAGAGAATGCTGAACATTAAGTGCTGTAGCCAGAAGAGAACTGAACTCCCCTAGAAAAGTCTTGGCAATTTAAGGTACTTGATTTGTGGAAGACAGAAATGGAGGTATGGGAAATTAAGAGAAGGGCCTGAAAGTCAGTATCAAGCACACTTAGACCCCCTGCTCCTCTTCTCCATCCCATCTATCCAGGCAACTGTCCCCCTCTCACGCTGCCAGGATTGCAGAGTAGTACTATTCTCCATACCCAGGTTGCCAGACTCAGAGTTAAGCATGGGTTCAGAGAAATAAGGGTTTAAGCCCAAGTCTTTATGTTGAAAAATACCATTCCTGCTCCTTCCCAACCTCCTAACCCTATAGTTTTGGGTTTACAATCCTGTGTTATCACTTGACTTTTTCACATTGTATATTTTTGTTCCCTTAATAAAAACAATACATCTACACACAGTTTTTTGTTCATTTGTTTTTGTTTTAGAAAAAAGAAGAAAAGCATTTTCAGCAGAGGGAAATCATGTGTGAAGGTCCTGATTGGTGCATTCAGGGAATGGAAACAAGAACAATGGTGGCCCAGCAGAGGCAAAGGGAGGAGACAGGAAAGATGGGGTTGGAGAGAGAACAGGGACCGACAGACGTTGCTGGACTTTGTGTGCCATCAGTAGAGTTTGGGTTTTCTTTGAAACACAGCCATAAAAGGGTTTTAAGCCACGGGTAACATGATCTTATTTAGGTTTAAAGAGTTGCTTTGATTGTGTAAAGAATACATTGTCTTATATGTAAGTGAGCTTCTCATGAAAAATTGTACATCTCAGTACTTTAGAGCAGAAAGGACCTTGAAGATCATTCAGTCCAACCCTTCCTTTTAAAAGATAAACTAAGACACAGGAAATTTATGATTTGCACAAGGTCATATGGCTAATAACCGTGCGAAGGCTTTTAAACTAGGAGTTGGAGGGTGATAGATTATACTTTTAAGAAATCTTTCGACTCCATATTTCCTCTGGCCAGAAGTGATGTCTCCCTTTTCTGAACTTTCATTTCACCTTATTTCTCTCTGCTATGGTGCTTACTCATTTATTACTTTGACCATGGTTCTTTGTGATCCCTCTTGTTTTATCTCCTTTATGAGACTGTAAAAGCAATCCCTGGAGGGCAGGAGTATGGTGTCTATCTGATGTGTCTGCACAGGGCTTTGCACATGGTAGCTGCTCCATCAATGCTCATTAAGAAGATGTAGGGAAGGATGGATGAATTAACCAAAGTCCATATGCTACAAATAGATTATTTACTTCTTGAATATACACACAGAGAATATTTATTCATCCTGCTTTACCATTCTAACCTATGTCCTAGTCATGATTTTCCTTATTTGATTTTATATAAGCATATAGGAATGGGATCATTTTTTTAAAATCAGATGAAATAAAATTACCTAGAAAAATCACCATTCTAAGTCAGGCAATTCTTTCTCTCAAGATTATCAGCAGAGAGAGCTCATCCATACTCCCCCGCTGGCTGGGTTTTACATTCTTTCTCAGTGTGTAGTCCTTTGGGAGTTTATTTCTTACCAGATCGTCTTCTCTCTCCATTTTTTTTTCCTCAAAAAATGGCTGAGACTGCCCATGAGAAACTACTCAAGTATCTAGGGTAAAACAGTGATAGCACACAGAAGAAACATATTTTATTGAAGGTTAAAAAAATATGGGGCTATACCTATACCCATTCTAACAAAGACATACACAAATGTTGATGAAAACTTCCCCTACCATTAGTGGAGATGGCCCTGAAGGACACTCAGGAGCCCTGGGTGCTGCCCCTGATGTTCCTATCTTTGACGATATCTCCAGTCTCTTTCTCTCTGTCTTTCTCCCTCTCTCTCCTCTCATCTTTCTTGGGTTCTTTATCCATGAAAGAGACACAAACACACTAGCAGCAACTGATCATAGGTGCAGTTTCTGCTACAAATAAATGGTCTGTCAGTTCTGTCCATAAAATCTGTCAGACTGATTTAGGATTTATTTATTACATTTTTGGACTCATTGCATCGTAGGTGCACCATGCATGTACAAACTCAAGCACATCTTGAGAACCTGCATGGGAGGTGAGTCTCTCCACTGTATCTGGGCTTCCTAGTGAAGAAAGGAGTCTCAGGGCCTGGGACTGTGGTGATCTAAGATGTCCAGTGAGGCGATCAGCACTGGGAAGACAAACATGACTCATGGTGTATGGGATCTCAGTCAACTGTTCACAAACTTTGGTTTGAGGGCTGGGGAGGTCTGGAAAAGATTTGAGGGTAAAGCCCAATTCAGAAGGATACAGATTGTTTTCTTTGTGAAGTGACACATGTCAGGGTTGTGAAACCATGGAAACTGGAAGGCAAAGAACCTAGTGTCAACTCTCATGTAGTCATCCTGCCGCCCTGGCTCAGGCATCTCTTGCTTCCTACCCTTTGCTCCACTGTTACAATGAAGCCACTGTCTCCAGACTCTTCCAGCTGCCTCCCTAAATCAGTTATCTATTGTGGTGAATATGCCATCCCCAAAGTTGCTGATTTAAAGCTACAACATTTTATTACTTGTTCCTTATTCTGTAATCTGGGTGGGTCCCAGCAGGGCAGTTCCTCTGCTGGTATTGGCTAGAGTCACTGAAGCAAGTGTCATTATCTAATGTCTCTCTGGGCTGACTCCCAGATAAGATGATGGCTTTACTCACATAGCTGGGGTTGGCAGGGCATAGTTCTCTCTCTCTCTCTCTCTCTCTCTCTCTCTCTCTCTCTCTCTCTCTCTCTCTTTCTCTCAGTTTCTCTGGCAANTTCTCTCTCTCTCTCTCTCTCTCTCTCTCTCTCTCTCTCTCTCTCTCTCTCTCTCTTTCTCTCAGTTTCTCTGGCAAACTAGCTAAACAGCACTCCATAGAGATTCAGATATCCAAGAGCCCAAAAGTAGAAGGTGCCAGACTTTCTTAAGGCTTGTGCATGGAACAGCATTCTTCTGGTCACAGCAAATCAAAGACCAGCCCAGATGTGAAAAGAGGGGAAATCAATTCTACATCTTCATGTGAGGCATGGCAGAGAATCCTTGACTTTATTTAATCCTGTTAACCCAGCCTGAGACATCAGTGTCTTCCCCTGATGCTCCCCAATGACCATAAAACCACCATCTGTGTCGTCTGCCCCATGCATCCACTTCTCTCTTATTATCAGCCAACTTCTCTCAACTCACCTTTTCTCTGCTGTAAGAGTTCATGGTGTGTTGAAAGGAGTTAACACGGCAGGCCTGAGGCAGACCTTCGTTCAAGGTCCCTGCTATCCTTACAAAGACCTGCCTGGAAGGTTGGGCATTGGCTGGTATGTGGGAAACTTGGATTTGGGGAGGAAAGTTAATTGAGGTCTCCAGAGAATCAGAACCAATGGGATCTGTATATATGCAGAAAGAGATTATAAGGAATTGGTTCACATGACTATGAGCTACTGGTGGTGAGTCCAAAATATGTAGGGTGAGCAGGCAGGCTTGAGACCCAGGACAGTCAATAGTGCAGTCCCAGTCTTGAACATTATGGAGAACAGTCTTCCTACCCAAGAATTCACTGATTTAAATATTAATCCCTTCTAAAAGATTCCTCCAAGATAACACATAAAATCATTTATTATAACTGGGTTTCCATGCTTCCCAGAACTGATAAGAGCACTTTGCTGAGTCGAAACTCTTTGTATACGCATCATGGTCAATGCTGAACATCTGCATTTCTCATTCCCATAAGGAATAAGGAAAGGAAGCCACAATGTGGAATTATAGTACATGCTAGGCAGGGAGTGCCTACGTGATCAACCCCCAGCACAGGTTGTTAATCACCATGAACTTAAATTTCCAGAATTATCAGGTAGTTTAATAATAGTAATGGATAATATTCATTGATGGCTTTCCATATCCTAGGCACTTTGTCTATTAACTCACCTAATATTATAACAGTCCTCCTAGGTAAGTATTATTATGCAGATTCAGAAACTGAGATCAAGAACAAAGGTATTGGAAAGATGAAACAAATATACATGTAGCATCTTTGGGAAGTATCTAGAGCATAAGAAACATTCCATAAATTTTAACTATTGTGTTTTAAAATAGGAGGAAAAGAAGACGAGAGGAAGAAATTGGGAGCAAGGTCACTGCATGAGCAAAGCCCAGGAATGTACCATAGCCACGTACATTCACGATCAGTGGGTGGACACGGGAGCAACTGAATACTCGACTGAATTCTGCAACACACCTGATGCTGGGCTAGGAACTTCCACCCACCATGAACAGGGAAGCATATTGGAATGAAGTACATTAGGAATTGTGAACTGGTGGTGGAGCTTAGAGGGTCTTGACCATCATTTTAGCACTTATTATCTAGATCTGTGATTCTCAAATTAACACAGAGTCCTAAAAACCATGGTTTTGCTTGTAGGCAATATAAAATAACCATGTGTACTCATATCAGCTAATAATCAGGATAAAATCTTAAGAAAATAAAGGAGAGAGATTTAAAATAGATTATTATTTAAGATATAAACATTTTTTTTTCTGCAAATGGATGAAAGACCATTATTTGATCTTTACTAATTGGTTAATTATCTCATTAGATAATGGAGAAAAGTGAATGAATGGGGAAATAAATCTTGTTTAGGCCTGCAGTGATTATAAAAATTAAAATGTACAGTACATGAGTGGAAATAAACTCTTTGTCTTTCTATAAATGATCAGTTCATTCATATTCAAATTAGAGATACCACTTGGAATCAATGATAGTCTTCAACTATGGGCCTTGTGTGCAAATTTGGACAAATTTCTTAACTTCCCTGAGCCGCAATTCCCTAATATGAAGAAGAGATAGAAATAAGAACCTATTTTATACACTTGCCATGAGAATTAAATAAGATTACATTTAGTGCTCACACATAACTGACAATCAATAAGTATAAATTTCCTATTCCTTTGCCCTTTCCATAAGGACCTGAAACTATTGGCTGTAGAAAAATAGATATAATTTGAGAAGTTTTAGAACCATATTCACATTTCGGTTTTTGTCTTACTCAATGGAAGATAACATACAAAGAATGTTTTGTGTGTTACAAAACATACAAATATTCTTCACTCAGTTACCAGGTTCAAAATAGAGTGATTAATTTTAAAAAAAACAGCATCAAGTTTTAGTGAGATATACACCAAGTTATAACTATATGCTCATTATTTTAAGTCTTGATGCTTTATAGGTCCCTTTTTTGATAGATGTCAACTCTGCCAATGAAGAGTCATTTTGTCACTTAAAATACATAGTTGGAGATTCATAGATTCCATTGAAACTTCATTAGAAAATGTCAGTCATGTTTAGGGACAACATAATGAAAACATCACTGACCTCATGGCTGTCAACTCACCCTTTTGGGAAATGGCCTCAAAAGCATAAACTCCTAACATGCTGGTCTCCCTGAAGCTGCAGAGCCCCATGTTCCATGAGGCCTAGAATCTCTGCACCTGGGTGTACTTAGGTAAGATCTGTCTTTCTCACTGTACCAAAAAGTCTGTGATTGATGTAAGCATAGACATCTACCTCACCACTGTTTTCCCAG
Organism: Marmota marmota marmota; assembly: GCF_001458135.2. NCBI lineage: Eukaryota > Metazoa > Chordata > Mammalia > Rodentia > Sciuridae > Marmota > Marmota marmota. Next base: position 41,408,699 of record NW_025999853.1, on the reverse strand, counting down.
ACTTTAATGCAAAGCCTAACACCTCATAGACCGCTATAAATGCTTGTAGAAGGAGTAAGAAAGGGAAGCAGGAGGTAAGGACCTAATACAGTACATGACTATGCAGTCAGAACTTTAAAAAGCTTGCTTAATGGGTGGAGTAAGTCACATTTCCTGTTTTTCTCTTAGTCATATACTTAGTAGGACAGAACGAATGTATCTGTGGCCACAAAGAAAAGCTTCAAGGCAAATGCATGCATATTAATGAAAAACATATTAATATTAGCTAGCATTAGCAACATTTTACTGAGTGCTTTCTGTGTGCCAAGTACTGTGTTAAGCACTGGGCATGCATTAATTCATTTAACTACCATAATACTATGAGAGAATTTCCATTTGAAAGATAAAGAAACTGAGGCTCAACGTGGTCCTGTAAAGTTTTACAAGGTAGTTAATGGTGGAAGGGGGATTCAAGCCAAGCCTGTCTGGCTTCACTTCTCCAGGTGCACCTCTGCATAAGGCTTCAGGAGTACCTGGCAGTGTCATCCAGGTCACTCTTAGCCTGAGGCCAGGGTGACGGGGCCTCCTGTGGGGAGGCTTAAGGGAGGCCACATCTACTTAAGGACACAGAGACAGCCCTCTTGGCTCCAGCAGCCCAGCATGGCAGGTGGTCTTTCAAGTGTCTGGTCACAACACGGTTCAAAACCAAAGAGATTTGTGGTAAAAACACGTGATCAGAAGCAGTAAGACAATTGTCCTCAAGCAAGATCAAAAGAAATGCAAACCTGGCAAATCAGAGAACCTGGCCCAAGGATAAGGTAAGTGGTGAACACAGATACTAGAAAAAGGGTGACTTGGGTGCTTGCTGCCTGGGGCATCAGAAAGCTAAACAAAGGCATCTTGGGTCAGCAGAGGACTGGGAAAACACAGCAGGAAAGACCTTCCATAGGAGGCAGAGCTCTTTCTTCTTCACCAACAATCTTCTCCTCATAGCCACATACCTTGTCTCCTCCCTCCACAGGTACATGCACCAGCACACACAGAGGCACATAAACACGCACACACATATGCACATGTGTGCGTGCACTTAGAAACATGTTGCTGCTGCTGCTAAAATGTTCTTACATGCCCCTGGTTGCTGGCTCCTGCTCTTCACTCGAACATCTTTGGAAAACAAGGCTAAAATGTCTAGACCTATGGCTGAACTGATAGTGCTTATGTTTCTGTCTCCTTCATCTTAAGAGCAAGAATACGTATGCCATTTCTTTTTTATCCCCCTCACAGCACCTATTACTAGATACCATATGCTCTACACGTACTTGGCACTCAATAAATGCTTGCTGAATGGCTGAATTTTCCCGTCTCCCCCACCCTTTCCTTCCCACCCCTACAGCATTACTTTAAAGATCTGCTGCAGAGCTGTGGGGCAAGGTTTAAGATCCGTTTTGACAAATAACCTTTATGGGTGTTTAAAGCCAAAAGATCGAATATTTAAAGCAGAAATATGAGCTGTGACTTCATGGGTGTTCTGTGAAGAGATGCATAAAGCTGTACAAATAGATAGCCTTTCAGACAGGACATAACAGACCCAGCTTTGTGCATTTGCAAATATACAGAGAAGAGCCCGAACTTCACGTTGAACCCTACATTTCCTTCTGAAATCAGTTTAAGAAGAGCAAAGGTAGTTAAATCTTCTATAGTTTTAAAAGGAGATCTTGCAAATACTTCCGGCTTTAAAAGCTTAGGTTACTGATTCATAATATAAGAGGTGACTTTAAACCTATACCCCACCCCTTCAGTACTACCATTCCCAGACAGGAAAATAAAGGCAAAACTAAGGCTGGATTCCATTGGAGTGATGGGAACAAATTGATTGCTGTAAAAAGGGGCCTTTATACTACTCCCAGGTGCTGGGAGCCATTAGCCAAGTAGGTATGACAATTTCCTTGCCAGCGTACCCCATGTTGCAGTGACATTGAATGTAGGTGACCTTGCTCAAGGACCAAGGCGGATTAGGGCGTTCCCGGTTTAGGTTCCAGGTTTAAGGTTTAAGATTATTCCTGCTGGGAATAGGGCGTATCCTGCTGCCTGAGTTCCCCTTGAGTTCTCACGGGATTCAGACAGTATATTTTGGAGATAGAAGCCCAGAGAACGTGGATTTGGGCAGAGAACGTGGATTTCCCCAGAACGTGATTGTAGACAGCTGGTGTGAGTTCGGGAATAAAGAGTTGCTGTTTGAATCTACAAGCTGTGTGGTGGCTCGTGATTGTGTGCCCAGCCAGACTGCGGCATTTGTGCCCAGCCAGACTGTGGCACCCAGGCTTGAGATCCTGGTGCAAGGAAGTCTTCTAGGGCTAACGTAAGGATTTAGAGTCAGGGGACAGTTGGAGGAACACAGAAGGATAGGAAATCACACGTGGCTCTGATGAGTGACCTCAGATGGAGAGCTTAGAATAGTCCCAAGAGGGTCCCAAAGGGAAGAATTCAAAGAGATGTCAGTATGACCTGAGTAAGCCTGTCACCCATAGGTTCTATTTTCTCCAAAGAAGGTCCATGTTCCCTGGTTGCTTAGATTGATACAAAGAAACAAGAGACACACTTTTCCTATCCTGGCTCCAGCTAAGAGACTCCCAAGTTCTTGATATGGAGAAAAAGGGTATGAGCACAGGGCTCTTACAGCTAGTTCATTATCTACAGATGATTTAAACTAGTGGATACAACTATTTTACAAAGAGTTTGATACAACTATTTTACAAAGAGTTTATACAGTGGCTGAAGAGGTTTCCTGGAATTAAGGGCTAAGCATGAAGGACATTTGGACTCAAATATTTTTCATGAACTAACAATATAAATTGGCCTGAAGAACCCTTGATTATATTACAAAGTTTAAATAGGTTATATTACAAAGAGGTATGCTGTCTCTTAAATTTATCCTTTGTTTTTATCTCCCTAGAGATACAAAGTAGATCAATAACCCAGGATTTTATAGAAATTATACTTGTGTAAAGTAATGGACAAGATAATAGAAATTTGGATAAACATACAATCCTTTGGTTTCCTTGATAACGTGTTACAGTTTACAAAGAACCTTCTCATTCTCATCTCACATGGCTCTCGAAAACATTTTATCAGGTGGGAATTAGTATTTCCCTTTACAGATGAGTAAATGGAAACTCAGGATTTTATTCAATTGGTCAGTCATGCAACGACTACTCTTTGGGATCCAATTTTGTGCTGGACACTGCATTTACAACTATGAGGACCTGTAGGAGTTTACTGTCCACTGTACAGAACAAATTGGTCAAGAAAACATTGGTAGTGATGTGTGGTAAGCACTCCAGTGGGAAGATGTAACAACACAGTCATGATGACAGGAAAGCGTTACCAAATTTGCCTGGCTGTGAGCAAGCACTCTTCTTGAAGAGGGAGATTCTAAAAGTGGGTCCTCAATAAGGAGGCAGTTTCCAGAAAGACAAAGTATAAAGCAGAGGAGCAGCAAGAGGCAAGACACAGATGCTGAACTGTATGCTGGATTCAAAGAACAATAAAGAGTTCAGCCAAGTGGGAAAGGAAGGAAAATGAGACTGGAGAGTGTTCTCTAGAAGTATGTCCATCATCTGTGAAGGAGGTTCTGGGTTGCTATGGTGGGTGGATGACATGAAGTCTTCAGAACTCAGTCTGTGGTCACCACACGGGGCCTCCATTTCCAAGATCCCTTCATGGTCCGAAGTGACTACTCTATATTCAGTTGCCAGATCCACAGTCTGAACAACAGGAAAAAGGAAAAGAAGAGAAAAAAGGAACAGAGGCCAAATTGGTAGTCTTTTAAGGACACAGGACACTTCTGCTTATAACTCATTGGCTAGAACCAGTCACATGGGCACCCCTACTGTTAAGAACTTTTAATAGACTCATGGTAACTAATGTGCTCCATTAAAAGTTTGTGGTTAATGTTACCACATAGAAAATAGAATGAAATTTGGAAGACAACTGGCAGTTTCTGCTGCTAATTAATACTAGGAAGTACATGATGATGGATTATGAATCATTCTCTTAGTATTCAAACTACAGCCTCTGGCCAACAGGAAGTTGTTGAAGAGTTTTCAAGGACTTCAGATGAACATATTTGTATAAAGCATTAATCTAGGCAATTGTTATGGTTTGGATGTGAGGTGTCTCCCAAAAACTCACATGTGAGACAATACAGGAAGATTTAGAGGAGAAATGATTTCGTTGTAAGAGTCTTAACCCAATCAGTGATTTAATCCTCTGATAGGGATTAACGAGTGGTAATTGAAGTGGTAGGATGTGGCTGGAGGAGGTAGGGAATTGGGGCGAGGCTTTGGGATACCTATTTGTATCTTTGGGATACCTATTTGTATCTGGCAAGTGGAGACTCTCCCTACTTTCTGAACACCATGTGAGCTGCTTCTCTCCTCCACACTCTTCTGCCATGATGTTCTGCTTTACTTCGAGCCCCGAAGAATGGAGCCAGTGTTCTATGGACTAGACTTCGGAAACTGTGAGCCCTCAAATAAAGCTCTCTTCCCCTAAAATTGTTCTGATTGGGTTCTCTTTAGTTAGAGCGATAAAAAGCTGATTAAAATGGCGATAGACAGAGAAGGTAAGATTGAAGACAGAAGGGCCAGGTAGAGATCTTTATGGTGGCCCGTGTGAAAATGGAGAATTCAACCAAGTAGTAGCAGAAAGATGGGGAAAAGGAATGAGGAGAAGACACACTAAGAAAGTTACTTGTCATGCTAGCTGAGTAATAAGGGACAAACACCAAACTCATACACAAGTCCAGGTACTATGGCATTCATTTTTTATTTATTTGACAAATAAAAGTTACATGTACTCATGGTGTGTAACATGTTTTGAAATGTATTTATACACTGTGAAATGGCTAAGTTGAACAACTTACATATGCATTACCTTAGATATTTATTTTTTTTATGGTGGGAACAGTTCAAATCTATTCTCTGAGCAATTTTCAAGCACACAATACTTATTATTAACTATAGTCACCATGTTGCATATCAGATCTCTCAAATTTACTATTCTCATCTCACTGCAATTTAATACCAGCAAAATATAAGCATCTTCCTAGCCCCCTGCGTTCCCAATCCCTGTAACAACCATTACACTCTCTAATGCTATGATGTCAACTTTTAAAATTCCATGAATAGATGAGATCATTTGTTTTTCTGTGCCTAACCATATTTCACCTAGCATAATGTCTTTCAGGCTCATCCATGTTGTCACAAGTGACAGAATTCCTTCCCTTTCTTTCTTTCTTTTTTTTGGGGGGTGAGTGGGTGGTGGGTACCAGTGATTGAAACCAAGGGTACTTAACCACTAATTTAATTTTTTAAATTAAATTAAAATTAAATTTTTTAAATTTTGAGACAGGTTCTCACGAAGTTGCTCAGGGCCTCGATAAGTTGCTGAGGCTGGCTTTGAAATTGTGGACTGCCTCAGCCTTCTGAATCACTGGGATTACAGGTGTGCACCATCACATCTGGCCTGCAGGTGTGTTTTTAACACAACAGTTTCATTTTCTTCGGTTATATAACAAGTGGTAGGATTGTGGGGTCATACGGAAATTCTGTCTTTAGTTTTTCAAGGAAACTCTATATTGTTTCCCTGAATGGCCATACTAATTTACCTTCCCCCAAACAGCATGCAACAGTCCCCTTTATTCTACCTCCTCACTAACATCTTTCATCGTTTTTCCCCCTTTAATAGCCATTCTAACAGGTATGCAGTGATGAGATTTCCTCTTTCTTAACTAACATTATAACAATCTGGATTTCAAACTCCCACAAGCCCTTTGTATCTCCAGCATGGGGTGAAAATCAGATATTGTCTAGATCCAGAAGATGAAGAGTCCAAAAGCAAGAAGCACTTGTAATGAGATATGTTTTGAGATATTTTCTGTTTTCCCATTTTGCATTTAAATAGGTAGAAGACTTTGGACTTCTTTGCCTTATGGGAGATCTAAGTCAGGGCTTCTTGGGTTTTATTTTCAAACACCTAGGTCCATACAAGAGGAGAAGATTTGAAGAGAGAAAAAAGAAATTTTAGCCTGACTCAGAAAACATTTTTAGACTCAGGGAGGAGAGATGGGCTTTAGTTGTCTCCTGGCACCATCTGGAGATGTGTCAAGAGACAGGTGAATGATCATGCAGTGCCCCACGGGTGCCAAGTCCAAGGCTTGGTGATCACTAAAGACTATGCTGCTCTTAGCAAGACCCAGGAAGGCTGAACTAACAGAACAAAGTGGAATAATATACAACCAGAAGGGTATCTTGGAAAACAGTTCTACATGACACCATAGCACAGACCCCTGTCAGCCATCAAATTACCTTCCAGAAAGGGAGGCACAGGTTACAATTATTTGATGCACTGAAATACTGAAGTCAAAGTTTAAAACACATGAGAAGTAAATAAAAGGACTGAAATTCAGAGATAGAATTCAGGAGAACCTTGTTTGACAATAAGGTTTTCTAAAGCCTTGGGGGACAGGAAGCAAGAGAAGATCAAGAACATAATTTTCTGACTGTCTCTTTCCCTTAACTCTGATTTTGTGTAGAAACAAATTTAAACCGAATCTATGTATACCCCATCCACTACCTACTTGTGAACGTTCCAAATAATTCAGGTCCCACTTGGAAGAACACGCTCAGCTGGATATTTCAGAACAAAAGTGCGTCATCTTTGGAAGTATCCAGATAATAGTCTAGTTTTTTTTTTTTTTTCTTCAAGAATAGAAATGCTTAAATCATGATCTCTGAATACAGTATTCATCCAATTTATAAAATTTATGTCTTCAAATTTCTAGGGATGTTGATATTGCATAGAACAAACATAATTTGCAAAACCAGCATGATTCTTCTATATAAAGCAAAATCCCCTGGGTGTGATCTGAGCTTGTAAAACAACTTCATTATATCATCTTTCTGGAGACAATATGTCAAACTTAAATATGGCTACAAATCAGATGTTTGAAAAAAACATTCAGTCCTGAAAAGTAGAAAGTTATATTTAGTAAGGTTGAGAATAAATGAGAATATTTTGGAAATTTAAGAAAAATCTTTGTTTTTGTCCTCTTCCCCTATTTTGCTTACTATAAGTCCCTCTTACCCTATTTTCCTTCTACTTAATTTTTTCCTTGCCTGAAAGTAGTTATATTCTATCTTTAAAATATTATAATCCAAGAAAAAAATGGCAAAGGGAATTCAACTAAAAAAATAATAATCAAAGCCATTCATGGTTCATGTGCCCAGACTAAGCCGTATTTATTATGGAACAGGTTTCCCCTCCCCCCTAGGAGTCCAATGTGTAAATTAAGTTGCACCAAAGCAAGTCGAATTATTCCCTGGCTATTTGTAGTATGCGATGTTTTATGTGACTTTTTACCCTCTTATTCAATAAAACAATACGTACTTGTATAGCAGCCAGACGAAGTGGTGATTCACATGCATCCAATAGATGCCAAGTACCGTTCCTCCTTGAGGAAACACACTCACCATGTGTAATGAGAACTATTTGGATTTCCTGGAGTGACTCAACCCCCGAGTTGAGTTCAACACTGAACTGAATGTGCATAGATGCCAGCAATCACAAGATCGGATGCATGAGAGCACGGATTGCCTGTGTACAACTCCCACTCATTGATGATAGTGAAGAGACGTGTCCTTGTTAGGTTGAAGTGGAACATGGTCACTCAAGGAAACTGATGATTAAAGAATTTGACCTGTTCCTTACAAATATAAAATAATCATAGATTTTGGGGGATAGCTTGTTGTAGTTTTATGATACAAATCTCCTATTGATCCCTTCTCTAAAATTATGCAGCTTTGCTTGTTTTGAGTTGCTGAGAATGGAACCCAAGTCCTCAAGCACACTTAGGCAAGTGCTCCACCAATGAACTACATCTCCAACACATTATTCAATTTTTTTTTTTGAGGGGGAAAGTTATTGGAGATTTAACCCAGGGGCACTTTTCCACTGAGTTACATCTCCAGCCTTTTTTTAAATTAATCTTTTTTTTTTTTTTTTTTTTTTTTTGAGAGAGGGTCTCACTAAGTTGCTTAGGGCCTTACTAAGTTGCCAAGGCTGGTCTTGAACTTGTGATCCTCCTGTCTCAAACTTCTGAGCTGCTGGGATTACAGGTATTCAACATGCTCTGCTCGAATTATGCAATTTTAATGTAAGAGGATCAATATGCCAGATTGGCCACCAAAGTGTTTGATAATGTAGGACCTGGTCTCTAAGAAAAGCTTATAAAAGCTTATAAAAATCCATACTGTGCTCTATGTCAGATCACTAGAAATTATTGCTTTTAAATTCAGTCAGAGGAGCCTAGGTTTAATGTGGTTGGCACTAGGGATCTACTGTGGATTATTGAGGGAGAAAGTAAGGATTTGATTGAAAATTCAAGTATGCTCCTGAGTTGTATAAACACTGCTACTTCAAGAAATCCAACTACTTTATCTTTTGAAGACAGTAACCAAAGACACAGGTTCTTGGGCTACAACATTAAAATTCTAAGAACAGGAGTAAGGAATAGGGAGAAAGAAGCAACTTCCAGAGTTGTACTGGGCATGACTAATGGCAGGTAAAGAGGGCCTTTTTTTTCAAAAGGCCATTTTGGCATACATAAAAGGTAAACAATCACCAGAGAACTTGAGTTTATTATCCACAGCATCTAGTTCCTTTAATCACAAAGTCTTTGGGAGGTTGAGGTTCCAACCCAAATTATGAGAGTACAACAGCAAGGTTCCCCCTAACTAAAAGTTGGGGAAATCAACTAAATTCTAAGAAGCAAGGCTGGGATATGCGCCTTGAGTCCAGCTGAGACTGCAGTGCCAGCAAGTGTCAGGCCCCTTGCAAACCACCCATGAACCCACCCTGAGAAATTTTCACCAATAGGCAACATGTGTTTAAAGGCTGGGACTGGAGAGGCAGGAAACCCTCATTTCCCAAGAAGGTATAAGGACTGGCTTTGTTTATGTGGGCTAGCCTGGCTACCAATAACTTGCTAGGCATGCAGACCTTGGCCCTATTTCAGAATCTCTGAACTGAAAGTTAGATTTTAACAAGATTTCTGATAACTGTGCTCATTGAAGGATTTGCAGATGGGAGCTTGGATAGTCTCAAACTGAAAGCCCTTCTCAAAATCCAATTACAAGATGATACCTGATTTACTCTTTTATTTTTGCTTAGAATAAAGAAAGAAATATGAGTATTCTTAGTTGAGCACCTATAATCCCCAGTGACTCTGGGAGGCTGAGGCAGGAGGATGGCAAATTCAAAGTCAGCCTCAGCAGTTTGGCAAGGTACTTAGCAACTCAACGAGACCCTGTCTCTAAATAAAATACCAAAAAAAAAAGGGCTGGGGATGTGGCCAAGTGGTTAAGTGCCCCTGGGTTTAATACCCAGTACAATGTACTATATATATATATATATATATATATATATACATATACATATATATATATACACACACACACACACATATATATATATGTATATGGTGTGTGTGTGTGTATTCTTTCTTTGTAACAATGAATATAATGCCTATATTACTGAATCAGAAAGCTGGGGGAGGAGGCCGCCAATGGAAGTTTTAACAAGTCCCCAGGTGATTCTGATATAGGCTCAAGTTTGAGAGCTTCTGCTCAGTAACTATTCAAAAAAGTTATTAGGGTCATTGGCTGTGATTGGAACACTGAGGTATAGAAGAAAATCCCAGTCAAATGTGAAATTAATCTGATAATGTTTAAAATTATCAAAGCAGAGATGTTAAAGCTTATCTCACAAGGACCTTCCAATGAGTTGATTTGTCTTGTTTAGCTAGAGGGAAGTAAATAATTGGTATTTTCAAGACTCCTGGGGCCTTTTCAAAGTAATTGACAGGCTGTTTAATTTTGAACCTTGTTTTCTGTATAAAGGCCCCAGAAATGATCCTTCCCTCAACCATGAGTTGTGGTCAGGAGAATGGAACAGCTTGATGACTAATGGCAGGTAAAGAGGGCTTTACTGAACCAAGCTGGTTTTTCAAAAGGCCATTTTGGCATATATAAAAGGTAAACAATCACTGGAGAACTTGAGTTTATTACCCACAGCATCTAGTTCCTTCAATCACACCAATGTGAAAGGGCATCCCACCCCTTCCTAGGTGAGAAGCTGAAATTGTACCCCCCTTCCTTATGTGTTAGGAGAGATAAGATTCTTTTAAAATTTGTTGGGCCAATAACATGCTCCCTATGAGGAAGGTGATTCCTCTCAGCCTGTGGCTGAGAGGAAACTGTCTTTCCTATGGGTGGAAAAATCTTTACTAAGAATGAAACTACCCTTCCCCACCAAGTAGAGAGCCCCCCCCCCAAACATGGCTCAAAGTCCCAGAATCAGCCCTGTGTGAAACCAAATTAATCCCAGGACTTTCCAGTTACGTAGCCCAATAAATTCCCTTTGGCTTGAGTTAGTCTCAGTTGGGTTTCTGTCTCTTTAGACCAAAGAACCCTGACTAATACAATCTCCAAATAACTGACGCCTTTGTGTGAATCCCAGATGTTCTAATAAACACCTTTGGGGGAGGCACAAATAAAAGAGTATGCTGGGCTGGTAGTCAAGAAATCAGAAATAAAATTTTGGCACTGTCTGTTGAACAAACCTTGGGCAAATTATTTAAGTCTCTGAGCTCTGCCTTACTTAAATGTAACAGAAGAGACTGGCCTAGATATATTCAAGAAACATGTTTTAGAACTGGTAAAAGCCTCAGGGATCTATCTGTTCAAACCCTTATTTTTAGAAACGAGGAAAGCACAGGCCAGAGAGGTAGTCATTTGGTCAGGATCCCAGAGTCTATTGGCAGTTGTGCAGGTTCAAACCTACCCTTTTTCTATTCTGGTGCTCTCCTTCGTACCACATGACCAGATTTTCTGAAGGTACACACAGTTTATCATTGCTATCTTTATTCACTCTATCTATTAGGGTGGTTTTGGTTGTAAATAACTCAGATGTTGATAATTTAAGACATTTATTGTTTACATATCACAAAGTCCAGAGTAAGGCTGATTCTATGGTTGATGGGTCCAGAGATTAACAACAGCATTGAAGACCTAGGGTTTTTTCCATTGTTCTAACTCTGGCATTCTCAGTATGATGACTTTGGTACCCAGGTCCATTTCCTTATGGTTACAAGATGGTAACCACAATCCACACAAACCCTTACAGAGGTCCAAAAGCCAGAAGTGGGAAAAGACCCTTTCTTGTCCTTTCTTGTCAGTTATATGTAATGTGGTATAATGGAGGGGATCCTGAAAAAGAAAAAGGACATTAAGGAACAAATAAGAATGTTGAATAAAGTACAGACTTAAATAATAATGCATACATGTGGGTTAATTAACTGAGACAAATGTACCATCCTAACCCAAGATGTTAACAATAAGGAAATCTGGGATGGGGTATATGGGAACTACTTGTACTGTCTTTAGAATTTTTCTGCAAGTCTAAAATTATTCTAAAGTTAAAAGTATATTAGAAAACAAAACAACTGGCTTTTTTTTTTTTTTTGCTTGAGCCTGGAAAGTGTTTGCTTCTTTTTCCCATTGAGTAATAACTTGGTTCAGAAGTTGTTGTTTATTCAATGTTGTGTTCATGCAGACAACCTGACTGCACTGATTTTAGATGGTGGTATTTTCTGTTTCACTTGAGATTTATACTCATTGACTCCTTGCAACAGTCAATGACATTGAGCTGTTTTCAAAACGCTTTCTCATATTGTATGCTGCCATAGTTTATAGAGTCTACCTTCTAATTCTATAAATGATAATTGCATACTGTCCTTTCCCAATGCAAATTCACATGCATATGAACTGCAAATGTTCTTGTTTCTGCCCAACAGAACCTTGCAGATAAAAGATGCATTGTGGGCAGCTAAGTTCCTGAGCCAGTAATAACATGAAAGGAGCAAGTGTGAGAACAATCCTCCATTTCCCACTTCCATACCACACTCCTGTGTGTGTGTGTTTGTGTGTGTGAGAGAAACAGACTGTCCATATAATGGCAAGAACACCATTGCAGAAACTTGCCTATATGTATGCTCAGAGCATGATTATGATCATTGAACAGCCTTCCCTGCAGCAGAAAGAGAACCCACAACAACAAAAATTCTGGTATCAATTCAGATAGTAAGACATGTCATATATAAAAATATATATATATGTGTGTGTGTGTGTGTGTGTGTGTGTGTGTGTATATATATATATATATATATATATATATATATATATATATTATAGTTAAATCTCAATATTTAAATTTCTAATTAATATACAGACCCCAAGATATTCTTTAGCTCTTTAATTAGGAAATGCCTTAAAAAGAATGTAGATATGGTCATGCTGGATTGTTTTGAGAATTATCAAGTAGTTTCTTTCTTCCTTTCTTCTTCCTAAGGTCTTCAAGAACATTTAGATAAAGCTGAACAACACTTTGAAGATAAAAGTTTGAAATTTTTGTTTAAATGTATACTATTATGAAAAGGAAGTCATGTGAGGTACTTTAGTTCATCTAATTAACTGTATGCCCTGAGCTCTTTCTGAATCGGGGTCACCAGTCTCAAGGCATTTGATATTCTGTGTGGGTTGTGTATAAAAATAGCAGTATCTGGGAGAATAAAAGATGCCTGAGACTTGGCTTTAAATTCAAGAATGGGGTTCTGGTGAAGCAAGTGCTCAGCATGTGAGAGGTCCTAGGTTTGACACCCAGTACAAATAAATAAATTAACTAAATAAGAGGGAAATTTTTAATGTATTCCATGGTGTTTTTCTCCTCATATGACATCAATATGGAGTTATGAGAATGTCCTCAAGTCAGGGATTCTAACTGGAAATATAATTGATTGGACTCAAACACCAAATGTTTTTACTATTTACCATCTTACAGTAAAAGACTGACATAATGAACCACCATTTTGAGTTATTGATTTCATTTTAGGGAAGATATTTGACTGAAAGCTTTTAGTTAACTAATCAACTACATAATCAGGGTGCTAAATGTTAGAAGACTAGTTCCATGAAGATTTAACCACATACAAAGGAGATAAATCCTTGAAGTGATTATGAAAATGAAAAGAAGATACATCTCAGTTTTTAGAAACCATATGCTCTGTAAACAATTCAGAAAAGCATCAATTCTATAAAAAAGATAGTATGACTATAAAGGTTGAGAGCCAGGACATAAATCAACTAAAACAGGATGAATGGGATAGGTGATAAGGAAGGGTTGAACTCCACACAGGGACAGTTAGCACAGGGAGGCACTGAGGTAAGTGGCTCTTGGGGCTTATAGGTGGAATCCAGAGAACCAAGGAGGAATGGATTGGCTGGCTGAAGGCTGAATCATGGCTGGGAGGGTCTTGAGGAGAGCTTCTGTCAGTGATGGATGCCGTTTAATTGAATGGTAATGCTCTGGTGGATTAAAACATTCTCAAAAGGCAATCAGGCATTCTGGTTGGTCTATGGATTAATTGGGGCAGTAGAAGAGGCAGGGATGTACCATGTTATGGATGAGATGACTTTAAGCAGGTCATTTTTTTTGTCCTCAAGATTTGTCATTTGTTATTTGGATCTGTGATAACATAGTTAAGATAGCTCATTAAAAAATAAGAAGTTAAATAGAATAGAGCAGTTCCAGTCTATTCAAGGGAACTTCCCTATTTTTCTGGTTGATTAAGAAATGAATATCAATCATTATTCAAGTATTAGTAAACATTGTTAAAAGAAATTAATCAATGCAAATCAGAATCAAAAATAGATAAAGTGTAAATCAGAAAAAATTAGAATTGCAAAATTTGCCCTTGGGACATTATATTTATTGAAGTAATTGATACACACACACACACACACACACACACACACACCTCTAACAAAAACTGGAATCCATGGAATCTCTAAGATCAGAAAACTGACTGATGAATCAAATTTTTCTAAATATTTGCCTAGAGAAGAAAGAAGTGATCCTTCAGAAAAGTTAAATAAAAATTTAAAAAGAAAAAAAAACCTGGAAAGCATTAAACTGATAAAGAAATTAAGATTTAAAGTAAATTGCTTAGGAAAGTGTTTTTTACCAAAGCGGATTCCTGTTGTTGCCATTCCCATTTAAAGAACTATTTTCATAAACTCAGCCTCAAAACATTCTCAGAGTCAAAGCAGTGAGGACCAATTACATTCTGAACACCCCCATCTGTCACAGGGGAGTCAATCTATACCTTTTTTACCTTCAGTGTTTGCACACATTGTTCCCTATTCATGGAGTTCCTGTCTCTGTTTCATATTCTAGGAAAACTCAGGACTTAACCAGCAAGATGCAACTTAGAAAAGTCACCTACAAATTGGTCCCTGCTAACCTCCAGGGAGACTTAGGTACTTTCATCCTCCGTGTTCCCTTGAGGCTTCTTTATGAATAGTCTGTGATATTGCTATAACCTCTTGGCTACATGGCTGTCTCATATACTGCATCCTGGATTTCTTTAGAATAGGGTTCACGTTTAATCAGCTTGTGATTAAATCCCTGGCACATAACAGACATGCAATAAATTGTTACTGAATAATTGAGCGAATATATAAGTGAGGTCTCCCTACTACCTACTCATTCTTTTCTCCTGTTCTTTATTTAGGAACAAAATGACCCAAGATGTACTGCAACTTTAAGGATGTATTTAAGAAAACTTTCTTTGCTATAAATTCACATGGGTGCTAAACATGCATTGTGTGATGTTTGTCAGCAGCTGCCTTCTTTCCATCACCCCTTATCGACAATCAAGAAAAGCAGTGCATCTGTGGGAATTAACTTGAAACTGTGGTGGCCGGCTGAGGAGCTCTTCTCTGTGGGTTCTGTGGGAGCATCCCTAGAGTGTGGGAGCAGTTTCTGGGAGGTCTAGAGGTTAGGTCAGCCAAGGGCCTTTTCTTTCCATCCATCCTCAATTTTGACTCTGGATTCAGCTGAGTATAGTTAAAGGATTAATTGCCATCATTTGGTTCCCTAAATTAAGAGTCATTGTGGTCAAAAGCAAGCATTGCAATATGCAC
Organism: Marmota marmota marmota; assembly: GCF_001458135.2. Lineage (NCBI taxonomy): Eukaryota > Metazoa > Chordata > Mammalia > Rodentia > Sciuridae > Marmota > Marmota marmota. The sequence continues at coordinate 41,393,619 of NW_025999853.1, read as the reverse complement.
CAACCACAAAGAAATAAATTACTTTGTAAGTTTCAAAAGATTTTCACCAAATTACTGCCCTGTGCAAATGATGTTGGGGGAAAATGTTTGAGAAACATTTTCTTTCGTGACTGTAATAAGGTACTTGTACCCCTGCTCAGACATGAGTCACATCCCCCCGTGATAGGAAACAGTGGCTGGGTGTTGTGGGTTTGGGGTTTTGTATGAAGCTTTCAGAGCTCCATGTTTCCTATGACTGATGAATGGATCATCACCTGACTCATAGGCTCTTATTTGATGGGTCACCAAAATGTAGCTTTTTAAAATTCAGTAATGTGGCACCCAGCTGCTCAGATTTTTAATATGGTGAGAGAAACACCGGAAACATGTAATCAGGGCTTGAAATGGACATTTTCGAGGTCACCTCTTCCCAACCTTTTGCAGAATTATAATTAAACTGGTCTAGACTAGTTGGTAACTCATATTTTAAAAGACCTGCAATGCCCCCCTTTTTGGGCTGAGTGAAGTAGATATACAATAAACATTCGTTGTTTTTTTTTCCAGATTAAAGACATGCCACTGACCTCGACTCCAGCATTCCTGAAAGGGACTATTTATTCATTTATTCAACAAATATGTTTCGGATATGTACTTTGTGCTTCACTTACTGAGTCTGTGGGACTTATTTAGCAAGTTCAGCATGGCTGAAGCTCACCGTATGGGGATTTATAGGGAGAGTGTAAGGCCTGAGATCAAAAATTGAAGCCAAGAGCTAGGTCTTAGAGAGTCTCTGTGCAAAGCGAAGGACTCAAGCCTTTATCCTGTAACTCCAGAGGAACTCTGAAAGATTTCAGCAGAGGAGTGGTGGGAGAGTATTTGCAGACAAGTTAAAGAGAGATCAGAGGAGGACAAAGTCAGATGAAGATGGATGGTCCAGGTAAAAGCCCAGCAACAGAAGCCACAGGAAAATAGTTCAGAGCCTGGGTAGAAGCAAGATCAGGGGGAGCAGGGACAGAATTGACGTGGCTTGGTGATGAATTCTGCACACTGGCTTAAACTTGCAGTGAGCAGATTCTTAATATTGGAGGCAAAAATCCCACCTCCATTTCAGGGGTCCAATTCCTGGCTCTCTTCTTTTCTCTGAATATACACACCACCCTGGCAATATCATCCCACCTCAGAATAATACTCAAATTTGTATTTTCACTCTGAACTCTAGTCTTGAATAGTCAATGGACTACACAATACCTCCATTCAGAGGTCTGGCAAAGGTATTAAACTTCACATGCTCCAGTCTAAATGTGGCACCTTCCCCCAAAACTCTCTTACATGCAGTCTTCATGTTGTTCATAGAGATTGTGTTGTTCACTTCTGAAAATGTGATGTAATCATTGATATCTCTCTCTATATATATCTATATCTATATATCTATATATATTCATAATGAATGTATGTGCACATCTCCTTGGCTCTAACTTAAAATCTACAAAGAATCTGACACTTCCTCCACCTCCATGGCCTCACTCCAGAATTATTAAAATAGTGTCCTGACAGGCCCCCCAGCTTCCTCCCTGGTCCTGCAGTCTATTCCGGGAACAGCAGCCAGAATGGTACTGCATCTCCTGCCACCTTCTTTATTTGAAACTTTTCAAACACACAGAAAATTTGAAAGAACAATACAACATAAAATATCTTCTGTGTGAGCTGGGGCTGTAGCTCAGTGGCAGATCGCTTGCCTAGCACGTGTTAGGCACTGGGTTCTATCCTTAGCACCATGAAAAATAAATACATAAAGTAAAGGCATGCTGTCCATCTACAACTCCAAAAAAAAATTGTTTTTAAAATCTTCTGTGGCTTTTTTCTCTAATATCTAATACACTAAAATTTGATTTCATATAGTCCAATCATTCTGTTTTCTGTTAATCTAGAATAATCTTCCTGCTTTTGAAAATAGCATTCACTTTTTTTGCAGAGCATGTCCCCCATATTCTGAACCTGTCAGTTTCCTTGCAGATGGTGCTGTACTTCATTTGCATCATATTAAGAAACACATGATATCAAGTTGTCCTAATACTGACAGTGCTATTTGATCACTGGTTAAGGAGTCAACACAGCAGAGGTCTCCACTGTGAAGGTCAATTTCCCTCTCCCTAATTATTAAGGAATCTGCAGGATGATATTTTGACACCTTCCAAATATTCATAACAATCTTTCACCCAATAGGTTCAACATCGCTCTAGATTAATATGCTAATAATGGTGATTTAAAAATACTCCCACTACAGTTTTTAAGTGGGAATTCTAGTAAATAATAGCTTTCTTCGCCTCTTCCTTCTCCTCCTCTTCTTTCTCCTTTACCTTCTGACTCACACAGTGAATTTATAGATTCTTTTAAATTCTTTTAAATTGTTATAATCAATTACCACTGAATGATTTAAAATGTGTATCAGATTGAGTTCTATTCTTTTACTGAAACCTCCTCTCTTTTTTTTTTTTTGAACCAAGGATTGAACCCAGGGGCATTTAACCACATTCCCAGTCCTTTTTATTTAGAGACAGGGTTTTGACAAGTTGCTTAGGCCCTCACAAAATTCCTGAGGCTGGCTTTGAACTTGCAATCCTTCTGCCTCAGCCTCCTGAGCTGCTGGGATTACAGGTATGTGCCACTGAACCCAGTAATGATTTCCTATTTCACTCAGAGTAAAAGCCAAAATTCTTATGTTAACCTACAAGGCCCTGCAGGATCTAGTCCCCAATTCCTCTCTGAGTCTGTCGCCTTCTACTCCCAGCTCCAGCCATCTGCTCTCTTGACTATTCATCAAACACTGCTCCCCTGCCTTCTCTCTGCAATGCTTCTTGGGCAGATATTCACTTGGTTTCATTCTTTACCATTTTCAAATCTTTTCTCAAAATCACATGAACACTTACTTAGGTCAGTACTCCCCACCCTCCTTGATGTTTTCTCCAGCAATCTTACTGACCTCTTATATTATCTCTTGTGTTTATTATCTGTCCCCAACTAAAATGCAAGCTCCCTGAGGGCAGGGAGTTTTGTCTGTGCTCTGCACTGCTGCATCAGTGAGTGGGTTAATACCTCTTCAGGAAAACTCACCAGGTGTATGGATGCACTGCTTGAATAAGGGGTTGAAGGGGAGGGAGGCGTCCCTCTTTCAGGCTGCTTATCTGAAATAACTGTTCTACTCTCTGAAATAGGAAACACAGAATGAGGAATGTGTTTGAGAGCAAGCTTTGGACATGTTAAGTTTATGTGTCTGTGAGACAGTTGTGTAGAAAGCCCAGTCCAAAGTCAGCTAGACCTAAACTTGGTGGACAAATGGCATAGGAAACAGTTTCCAAGCCCTCAAAGCAAAGTCAAGTCTTAACCCATTTAAAATAAATTGAGGGGCTGGGTTGTGGTTCAGTGGTAGACAGCTTGCCTGGCATGCATGAGGCACTGATTCAATCCCTGGCATCAAATAAAAATAAAATAAAGTCATTGTGTCCATCTACAACTAAAATATATACATATTTTAAATTAATCAAATATTGTTGTATTACATTAATATCAATGGGAAAGCTAAATCTTTTGCCTCCCAATCTGGCATGCCAACCAAGCGTGGGAAGAAGGCTATTAACACTTTCCTCAGTCTGCTAGGTTTTGAACTGCTTGACTCAAAGACAAGCACTAAACACCTGGTAGTAGTTCTAACGGTTTGTCAACAAAGCCAGACCTGTTAGTCTCCTAGGGTGATAACTGTTTCTAGTAGTTGGAAGACTTGCCTAAAGACACCTGCGTCCTGTACAGAGCAATTAGTACTTTGAAAGTGTGGTTTTGCTGTTGATCTACTAAGTGTGGCAAACTTCACAATTCCTTTAGTCAAAGGAAAAGAAAACTACATCAAAAACTCTTTGTTTCCTTAAGTCTTAACTTTTTCTTGTCCCTCCTGTACCTTCTTAATTCTTCCAAGCCTTGGGAAAGTAATACACAGATCATGAGCAATATGAATGCCGAAAGAGTTTGTCTTGTGCGGTATCACCAGTGTTTAACAAGCATAGAACCTATCCCAAAATAGATGCTCAGTAAATTTTACCCAATTTTGAATTAATGTCTACTTGTATCAATTAATTTTGTATTAATGTCTATCAATATCCACATTCTTATTTTACCCTCAAACCTCAATTCCCTTTCAACAATATCCACAACTTCTAAATCAGTCCTTACAGATAAAAATAAAGGTATCTATGAGAGGGAGAGCTGATGGCATCTCAACCAGCACGGAAATTGTCCACTGAAATCTTGAATGAAAGGGAAATTTAAACTGATTCCAATATCATAAGAATGGATACACACTAAGGAGTAGGAAAATGAGTCTTTCTGGATACTCAACGAGAATTTTCATATTAGCCTATAAATCCTGCCCACATGAGGGGTCATTCCTTTATAAGTTCCTAGAAGTCCCTTATTTTCTTGTTGAATGATGGTACATGAAGTAGATGCTGTCATTCAAGTCTCAAAGAAAAAAGAGATCAAAGTGAAATTATGGGCATATATTTCAGCAATTTCAGAGATTTCATCAAGATTTATGGTAGTGACAGTACTGATGGTACACTGATCTATGGTATTTCGAGATAGCAGTGTTAGTAAGTAAAGGACACCATAAATCAGAGACGCTCCCCCTGACCCTTCAGATATAGGAAAATAATAACAGTCTTCACTGGTCAATGTGAAGGTCCAAAGTAAAAGCATATTTAACTTGTCCATTGTTTTTATGGCTTTCTTCATTCACTTTTTTTTCCAGAATAAGAAGTGGGGACATAATTAAGTTAGAAAGGCAACTGATGTGAAAAGCATTTTCTAAAGTAACCATAACAAGGTGAACAGATCAAAATAGTATCAACCACAGAAGTGAAGAGCCACTGAAATTCACTTCATTAAAAACTGGAGATCAAAAATTCCAGTACTGGAACACATTTCTTGCTGTCTTGACCTTTCTCTCACATTCAATGTTCAGGGTCATCTATGCTTTTGTTTGTTTTATTTTGCTTTAATTCTATACAGAATAGATTTTATAGGTAACAACTACTAACAGAAAACACATAGGTACCTGGATGCTATCTTTTCAACTGAAAGCATATGCCTTATTAAGTTGTCAAATTCAGTTATAAAAAGTGCTCATAATTAATTGTTATGAAGTCATAACACAGAAAAGAATCAAGAAATATGATAAAATATCTAAAGATTTTAATAAAAACAAGTACTTCAGAAACAATAAATGTCAAAGATCAAACAACTTAAAGTAGTATATCTAGCTATGATTTTTATTTAGATAAGCAAGATTAGAAGAATTGAAAAATAACTAAACTCCTCGGCAGTTGGGTGGTTACTCTTCTAGTGATGGTATTTTAATTACTTTCCATTCATTAGCCCATTCATCCATGTTGGAATTCCACAGATACCCCAGCACTTAAACCTTAAGTCACATGACATGGAGGTGGCAACTCCTGAAAGCATCCCATCTGCTTCCAATAAGAAACCTGATATTCTTCAGGATTTATGGGTGGTGGGAGGAGGTTGCCTAAAGTGAGGTTTCTGAAATGGCCGGAAAATCCTTGTAGGTGAAACTCATATTTCTTTGACTGTGTCTAGTTCTGCGTTTACATCTAAAATCTCAACAAAAAAAAAAGCATAGAGCAGTTTCTTTGCCCAAAGATAGCCAAATTAAGCTTTCTGACTCATCCAGGCTGTATTCTTCAATGCAGATCTTTTAGGGAGGGTGAATTGCAGAAGGAAAGCAACTGATAAAAACACTTTCAGTTTTATATTTGTTCTAATTCAATAGTTTAGGGAAAACTTTCCTTGTTTTACTAGAAATGGGTCAGGAGCCCCATAATTATAGTTATAGACCCTAATGATGATCCTGTTTGGTTCTTTTCTCCCATCTGCTTCTCAGGGTTTGAAAAGGTTTCACATAGTCTCAGGAGAAAACTGGCCCAGAAGTTGAGATATATTAAGATGCAACACCCACCATGTGACCAGAGGAAAAGGCAAAAGAACCACAGACCCTGGCCTACACCAAGGCCAGTAGTCACCACTCTCCAAGTTCCTGCTTACATTAGAAAAATAATCATCTGTTTGTTTAAACCACTCTTGGTTGAGTTTTCTATTATTGGCTGCAAGTCGTATTCCTAGCTGAACACACCCAGTCTCAGTTTAATGTGACAAAATCTCAAACCCTACTTCAGTGATCTCACCTCTTTCTCCCTGATCATTTATCCCACAAACGTTGCTCTGTTCATGACCTCTCATATCACTTTCCTTTTTAGCTAGATTCCATTGGGCATCACTGCAAATACCCTCAACTCCCTTCTTTTTCTCTCCTTCATCACACTCTCCTGAAGAAAGATAAGTAAAACAGAAAATAAAATCAAGCTCAGAGTCCAATTTCCCTCCATCTCTATGCATTTTTGACCCATGCTGCCATATTGCTGGATAAATCCCACTACAAGAGTCTCCTTGTGAAATCATGATCCTCAAGTGCAAAAGGGCTGTATTGCTGTCAAACAGTAGTTCTAATTTCTTACTCCCCCTTACCTTGCTTCTCACTCTTTAAGATCTAATGCTTTCTCCCATTACCTCAAGCTTCCCCTTGTCTTTACCACCCTGCCTTACCCATTAGTCGACTCTTACACTTAATGAAAAAACAAGGAGCTACCTAGTATTCCAACCTACAAGTTCACACATTTATCTGACCCTTTCTGTATATTTCCTGATTTTATAGAAAAATCATCTCTATATCAAAAAAGGGAGAGAAGTCTTTTCATTTGTGCTCAGACACCATCTTCTCTCATCTCCTCAGGGATAGCTATTCCCCAGCAATTTCAAGTTCTATGCATCATTGTTCTCTTTCTCTATGGAGTCTTTCCTGTAGGACTATGCTAACATCATTCTTGAATAACCTCCATTCAACTATTCACCCATTGCCTCATTTCTCTGCTTTCTTTAAGAGCAAAATTTCTCCAAAGACTTTTTAAAACATGTCTTCAGAGCTGTTTGCCTCTCATTCATTCACTCTTCAATGCATGCCATTCTAGCTTCTGTTCCCACCACTTGACTAAAACTGCTCTGGTCACAGTCACCAATGGCTCCATGCTCCTCATATATAAAGAAACATTGAACACAGTTGGTCACACTGCCTCCATGACATATGCTCCATCCTTGGTATCAGTCCTACTCTACTTGGAGCTTTTTCTCCACCACTGGTCACTTCTTCTCAGCCTCCCAAGCTGAAGTCTTATTTGCTACTTGGCCTCTAGTGTTGGAGTGCTCTCTTCTGTATTGACGCTGCCTCCTCATGGAATCACAGCTATTCTTGCATACTTTGAATACCATCTAAATGCTATGGATTCTCAAATATTTGTCTTCAGTCTTGATCCCACTCTTTGAGCTCCATTTATATATATCTAGGCTTCTGCCCTAATATTTCCACTGCACATGAATATCTAGGAGGGATATCAAACTTCTAATATAGGCAAAGAAAATCTCTCATTCTACTTTACACCACCATACATATCATACCTCTTGTTCCCCGCAATTCCTCTATTTCATCAAAGGGCACCCACAAGGTTAGACCAAATATTTAAGGGCCATCTTAGATTCCTCTTTTCCTCAGTCCTATAGCCAGTTCCATACTCAATCTGCCAACAAGGCCTCTGGTGCTACTTCCCAAATGACATCACCTAGATATTTCTCTCCACACTTCCCTGATGACTTTTCAGTCAAGCCATGGTCATCTCTCATCTAGACTACAGCTGTAACTTCCTAAGTACTCTTGCTCATCTCCTATGGCCTTCTAGACTCCACAGAACTTACCCCAGCCCCAGCCCCTAAGTTTGATCTTTTAAAATAAAATTCAAATTATTCTCCTTAGTGCACAAAATCAAGCCTGGTCTTGATCTCACTTCTCCCACAGCCTCTTTCCTATCATCTTCCCAGCTCTTCACCACAGTCTAGAAACCAAACCCCTTTTCTAAGCTCAGGCCTCAGCACTTCTTATTCTCTCTGTCTAGAGTGTACTTGCCCCACTCCTTACATGGCTGATCCAGTCTTATCTGTTAGTTCTCATTCCATATTTCCTCCTCAGAGAGGTTTCTCTGGCCATAATACTAAGCCTTCCTTCCTCACCGATTCTGTATCTCATCAACTTGATTGTGACTGGCAAAGTACTTCTCACTGCCTATTAATTATTTCACAGCCTATAATAATTTCTCTCCTGAACTAGCAGCGTACAACATCAGTATCCCAAGTTTACTTCTGCATCCCCAATGACCAGTCCAATAGGAGCTCAATAAATTATGGTTACAAATGAATACAACTTATGAAGATAGGAGGATTTTCATAATCTGAATTCCAGAATATTAGAAATAAAGGGAGCTTAGAATCATCAAATCAAATTATTTCATCTACTGGTGAAACAATAAGACTCAGAAAAATTAAGGGACTCCTCTGCTTCAAGATGTCTTGACTCCAGTTGTCAGGTATCTTGACTCACTTCTCCTTTTGTCCTGAGATGACTTCCTCAAATTCTTCAATTGCAAGCGAAGGAGACTGAAGCTGACCAGTTTAATCAATGGAGAACTTATTAGAAGGTTTTTTGAGATTGTTCTCAGAATTGAGGAGACATATGCTTCCCTGAGCTTTAAAAAGAACAGAAACGAACAGAGTTCTGGGCGTTTAGGGAACAGGTTACTAATGGACCATCCTCCTGTAAGAGCACCAAAGTCAGAATGAATTAAGTCTGATATTTTCATGTGACAGTACATTCTACAGCCACATACACAGCAGAAAGAATATGAGAGTCTTAATTCAGATCTCATGCCTACTCCTTGGCTAAGCAAGCATTGGTGCTGCCCATGCTGCATGTGATGGTGGCCGAGCGATTTCCCAAGTGGAAACGGATGTGCTATTGCCATGAGAAGAGGAGCTAGATGCCGGGCAGACAAAAGCAACAGATGTTCACAGTACATCATCACACACAGCTGGTAGGAGCTGTGCTTCTTGCCAAAACACCAGCCTCATGACAAGCGCAGTCCCCAGGTTGGTATTTTATGTTTCTTCAAGTCATTTGGCCTGGCTCCCCTTCTAGTAGGTTTTGCAGATTTTCCCGTGTGAGCATTCTTTCACAAAGGCCCAGGAGACAGAGTCGAGCTTTCTGTGTTGTGAATCTGCCAGTCCTTGCTATAGCTCTCATTTACTGTACATAGCGTATCTTGCTTGTTCCTGTTTACCCAGGGGTCAGGTTGCTATGGGTGTGGAATTTTGTTCTCTCTCTTTCTTTCTCTCTCCCTCTAACTTTTCACTGGAAGTAGCCTGAGAAGCATAATCTCAGCTGTGGAGAAAAAAGCATGTACATTTTTCACATTTTCTACTTGTTATTGTTGCTCCCACAGCTAAGCTAAAGAAGCTGCAATAAATATAAGCATTAACTCACCAAATACCTATTAACCCATTAGACTGAGTGATTTCCCAAATGGAAATGGATGTGCTATTGCCATGAGAAGAGGAGCTAGATGCTGGGGAGAAAAAAGCAACAGATGTCCACAGTACATCTTCACAGCTGGCAGGAGCTGCACTTCTTGCCAAAACACCAGCCCGTGTTTTCCATCCTGCAGATATGTCAATGAAATTGACACAGATGCATTAAAATAGAAAATCATAATCTGGAGCTTAATACATAATTCATTATCTTTAATATTAATGAATATCATCACAAATCATTCATCTGTTACTTTTCTCAAAAATATAGAACTCTGAAAACAAATATTTATTTCAAAATTACCAGAAATGGTGTATTTGTTTCTCAGTTTAAGGCTTTTAGGTGTTTCATAAATGAGACAAATGAGAGATAATGGATTAAGCTCCTATCCAGGGATTAAGATTACATTGAAAATAAATAGAAATGGAATAATTGCCTCATTGTGTTTTTATTGTTCCCTTCCTGTCCCTTCTGACTCCCACCATAACTAACAACTACCGGTCTGGGTCACCTTGTATCCAGGTCTACTTCTTTATGGATTTTTTTTAATGGAGGAAAAGAAAAGAGCAGAAGATAGTAGTGTTGAGGATTTTCCAAGGTCGAAATAAAAAGTTCAAAAGAAGAACTGAATTAACTTCTTTCATTACTAAACAAATCACTAGCCATTCCAGGATCTGAAATTGAATCTGAGAGATTGAAGCTGTGGGGTAATTCACCTTGCTCTGTTATGGAGAGAAGACATGAGCTCTCTCCTGTTCTCCTTTTGAGAAGATCTATTCATTCCAGGTTGTAAGATGAGGTCAGCTCTAAGGCATTTGCAAACCTCCACATTGCACAGGATGGTAATGATTAATTGAAAAAAACACCTAGATTTATGGGACTATATACCCATAGACTAAAAGGAAACAAATACATGTGTGACCAGATAGCATTCTGGGTTACAATATGAAAAATTAGAGTCAAAGTTGCTTAATTTTTGAAATGACTCTGTACAAGATAGGGTAGAATGTCACTTACCTTGAGCATCTAGCGTTTGACAAAATACAACCCAAAAAAAGTCTGACTGGTAAGTAGAGATGTGCCCATTCTTCTCCCTATGTGGGAGAAAATCACATGAGAAGAAGACACAGAATATATAAATGTAGACTATCCCACCAACCCCTCTCCTGCCCATCCTTCTCCACATCCCTGGCCCAAACATAGTGGCAAGGTGTTAAGCAGAGAGGCCTGATACAAAGGGGCTGGGTTGGAATCCTTAGGATCCATCTGAGCAACACCATGAGCAGACATGATCACTCTCCTGATTCTTGTGGAAACCAAGGCTAAGGAAAACTAAGAAATCTGCCCAAGGTCATATAACAGGAAAGTGGTAGACTTCTGCCCTAAGATTATGGAGATGTCCAGACACGTTGAAACCCAACTCTAGCAGGTAAAATTAACAACAGTTCATTAGTCACATATACCTGCCGCAGTCTGGCTGCAGCAAAATAACGGGGGGGGGGGATACATTGATACAGCAGGAGTGGGAGCCGGTTTATTGTAGGACAGGAGGGTTTATATACACATTACACACAGCTTATCTTAATTAACATAAACTAGATACAGCAGTCAACCAATAAGGAATCTCCACACTTAATGGCTCGCTGGCGTTACTTCACAAACCACTTCCTCTGGCAAAATGCCAGGCGCCATCCAGACTTGTTTACAGACCTTAACATATACCCTCAGCTTGGGTTGGGAAGATAGTTCTTGCCATGCAGGAGCATGTGAGGGTCATGCTTGGGAACACAATGACCAAGCTGGGACAGTGAGAGGTGGCTCCTAGTACCAAAAGGTAAGGTGCTCCTGGTTTCCACAGGATATTATGATTGATTGGCTTGTTCAAAGAATTCTGTAGAGTGGGAGGGACCTGAAACCCGCTACTCAGGGATAAGCAGGAACTGCTTGATAAGGAGGGGTTTTTTTTTGGCCAGTGGACCTTATTTGCAGGTTGTGGCATGGAGGGAAACTTGCAGTGAGGCCATTGGAGTCCTTCCTAATTCTACCAAACGTCAAGAGAGCGAGACTCATAGGCTTTAACTTCAAGCCTTGTACGAGAAAACACAAATAGATGAGAAACATATAGAAAGTTCAGGAACAAAGCTACCTGCTAGAAGAAAGCAGTGCGCATTTAGTATAACTAATGCTAGGTGGAAAGGAGAACTGTAAAATGGGAATATAAACCTTGTAGTCCAATTTTCCTGGGTCTAAGAACACAATAAAAATTTGGAACAATGGAAGAGTATGACCCAACATATAGTTTAAGAAAAACCATTCTCCTTTTCCTGTACATAAATAGAAAGGTCACCTTGAGAAAGGATTGGGCTACTTTTTTTTAATCTTTGCCTGCAGTTGAGAAGCTAATGCTATCCAGCATCCACCTCCCCTTTGTTTGGTAACAGTGCCAGAACTTGCCTTGGGGAAGCAGGCGTCACATATCTTCTTTCAGACTGTATGAATAGATGGGCTTCATTCCCAACTCCAGGATTGGACTTGAGTTGTTCACCTGGTCAATGGACCTTTTACTCCATAGCTGTACTTACGCATTCAGAAATGTGCATTTGCTTCCGAATGACCCACCAAGAATGAATTCTGAGACTTTAGAGGGAATCATCATGAAGAAGCACTGAATTTTCCTCTCAACTTGTAGCTTGGACCCTAGAGCCCTGTGTCCCAGTAGCATGAAGCTAACAGCAGAAAAGCCAAAATTAAGAGTCAAAGATCTTAGTGACATAGCTTAAACTCTTAAACCAAGTCACATTTGAACCCAAATCTGCTCAGAGGTTTTTCAGTTACCTAAGTCAATAAATTTCTCTTATTGCTTAAGCAAGATTGAATTTGATTTTCTCCCCTCTGTCACTTAAAACCATACCTGATAGTAAAAGAGAATTATCATTTGAATTATTTGGCTGCCCTGTGGAAATGTTAGGGTAGCATGTGGCAAGTAAACATTCTGAGCTGAGGTGGTATACAAGGGGACATTTGTATTTTATTTGGTGAGGGTGAGAATTATTTCATCCTTTGGTCAGAATGTCACCTCCGCCATGGAATTTCTTCCATGCCACAAAGACTCATGGTGGGAACCCGATTCTTTCCTTCAAGGAAACACAGAGATTGAGGCTAGAAAATAATTGAAGAAAAATAGTAGGAAGATGAGTAGGTGGCCTTGGGCAAAGCTACTGGAGGCAGCCAACTTGAGTAAGTGCAGGGAGAGGAATGGCATTCAGACAGGTACTGGGACAAGTGAAAGCTGGTCAGGAATGCCGGGAAGTGTGGCACGGTGGTACACGCCTGGAATCCCTGTGGCTTGGGAGGCTGAGGCAAGAGGATCGTGGGTTCAACTCCAGTCTTGGCAATAGCAAGGTGCTAAGCAACTCAGTGAGACCCTGTCTCTAAATAAAATACAAAATAGGGCTTGGGATGTGGCTCAGTGGTTGAGTGCCCCTGAGTTTAATCCCTAGTACTGCTCCCTGCTCCAATAAAAAGAATACCAGCAGATTGCATTCCCTAGAAGTGCTCCTTTCTTGAGTCATCCTGGGCTTTTTTTTTTTTTTCCAGAAATGGGAATCACCATTTAACAGAAATGATTATATCATCACAAAGCTGTGTTATGCTAGATTATTGAAGAGAGAGAGTTTCATAACATTCCCCAATTTAGTCATGACCTCACAACTTTACATTTCCATGTCTGACCTTGGAAAGCCCCTTCCAATGTCACATTAAAAATGTTTAAATGAAATAGGATCTGGGGATGTAGCTCAGAGATAGGGCACCTGCCTAGAATGTGTGAGGTCCTGGGATCAATCCTGAGTAACTTACACACACACACACACACACACACACACATGAAAAGGAAAGTCCACTAGTAAATTAGCTTCTCCAAAAGAATAGGAACTACCAGACCAGGAACTTCTAAATTCTAATTAGCAAGTTAACATCATGTCTAAACTTTTCAAGCATCTCACTAATTCTGTCCCCTTCACCAGAAATTACTTACATGTTGAGTGGACTCTTTCACATTGTATAAAATAAAATACCATGTGGTAACACTTCATATTAATAATTATGTCAATGGGCTGAAGTAATAGGTAAAATAAAACCCAGTGGAACCTAATTTTTAAACTATAAATAAGCAAATGAAGTGCCTATGAAGATATTATCAACTTTCCTTCATCTTACCTTTTCAAGCGTATGCAGAATTCTTGGGGGATCACAACCTCTGAAGTCTGGGGAGTTACTGTTACTTGTATTCGTCAAGATTCTCCGTGCCAACTGTAAAGCCTAAGGCTGAACAAGAAAGAGAAGTGAAGGAGGAAATTTGGCAGAAACAGAAGCAAATCGTCTTTCACTTGTAGGATCCACTTATATGACTTAGGGAGGTGTAAGAGACAGCCATCAAAGTGAATAAATATAAGAGGTGAATTTTTGAAAGAAATTCAGATTGTCTTTTATTTAAAGGAGCCTGCTCAATTTAGCTTGAAGTACAATTTTTATACATTGGTGGCAAAAATATTGAAGGATCAGATATTTGATTAAATTTTAGGAAAAATTAAAGATTCCAAATATAACATTACTTATAAGTATACTGTACATGTGTTCATAGACACAAATATTCAGAACATTCTGATGAAGAAATAGTGCTCTTCAAGCTTTTTCATATCACTTCCAAAATTCACTTAGGAAAATTCCTAGAAGGTCTTAGAGATGAAAATGCTAATAAATCAAGCCTAATTTTCATGCACACCCATACTCAAGGGCTATTTGACCTGAATTATACAACACATTTTGAGCTTTGTAACTTTTAGAGTGCATATAATATTTAATTGACTTTTCTTTGGCAATATCAGTATGTTTGTATTATATTCATGGGACTCCCTCTGGTGTATAACTTAACACATGAAAATTCTTATTTTACTCTTTACCAAGGTTTCCTTGCAGCCTGATGGATAAGGTGTCTAATTATGGAGTATTGCAGAAGGCTTTGGATCAACTCATATGTTTTTATTGAAAATGAGGTCATGTTGGGTTGCATGATATAACAAAATAATCAGTTAACTATTTTTCCAAGCCAAACACAGAGTAATTAGGTTTAGTAACATGGTTTCCTCCCTAAGATCCATAACTCAGACAGGGTGGTTTGAGAACAATATGGGTAGAAATTCTGTATGTTTTTCTTGGACATTTAAATAAAGGGTATTTTCTAGCTAAACTGTATTTTGGGTAGAATTTAATTTTATTTTCATTTTTACTTTACGTGATATTGCCTGGAAGCACTTTTGCCAATAATCTTCTAATATTATGGGATCCAAAAAACTTATTATTCAAGTGATAGAAGTCACATTACTATAAACAATGAATTGGGGAGTTCTGGATAATAATTTCAGCAGTGATATCTTGAATTATCCATTGGAACATTTTGATAGGACATTTCCAGATATTTCATGGAGGTATTGATTTCATCTATATTGTCCTATTAAATCCTCCCCCAGAAAAGAATCTTTACGAAGCTCTAGTTCTAATACTCTCCCAGGGCCAAATACCCTGTTTCTTGTGTACCTAGAAGGCTTAGTGCATGGATTTGATGTTCAGGAAATATCCCACTTATCCTGTATGTAGGTCCATTTGCTTGAATTACATTAAAACAATAAACTTCAGTCAAAAGCTTTATGTCCAAATAATGCTGAATTTTTAACTTTTTAAGGTACACACTTTGGCACAAATTCTTATATAAGACTATTCCACTGAAGAATTAGTGCTCTCTTCTCTTCCTGAGATTAAAACAGTAGCTCCTTTCAAGGCACTGAAATTTTGCTATGTATTTCACATTGTTGGATTGGCCATGAAAAACCCTTTCATAATTTCGCTTTGGCCCACTAGATAATTTTTCCATTCAACATTTACGTCTCAAAGGAGTATTGTGTAGTGTACCATTATAGAATTTCCATATTCATCTTAGGGTTACTACTGACATGATTTCAAAAATGTGATATTGCCAAAATTGTGCTGACCGTGAAATTAAAATGCCTTTCTGGGCATCTAGAACAGCTGTATTGAATAGCCTGACATCTGTGAAATCAAAAGTGTATTTTGAATTCAACTTTAAAACCACAGTATTCAAGTAAGCAAAAACTGACCATGTGTTAAAAACACTTGAAACTCTTCTTCTTGTAACTGTTTATCTACATTTTAAAAACTCTGTTTACATTGTAGTAACAGCTGTGTTTAAAAGGGACATGAGAGAGCAGACTAATTTATAATGCAAAACTCTATTCTAAAAAAAAAAAGATTTACGTTTGAAAAAAACACTTCAAAAGAGGGCAAAAATGATTAAAATAGACACAACCATTTGTTTAAACTATGACTTTCTCAAGAAAAAAACAGCCTGCTGTAAACTGGCTTGTGCATGTTCCAAGCAGCTGTTCTGGGTAGCGCCTCTAAAAAAAAAAAAAAAAAACCTTCTTCTTTGAGGGGTCGAGGGTTGGGGTGGACAGAAAAAAAAAGAAGAAACTGACCATAACCAAAGGTCCCTGCCATTTCAGAAACAGCATCTAAGGATGAAATGTTAAATAGTTTAGAAGTGTGCCAAGTTCGTTAAATTAGGTGCTGAGGAAACACTGTAGTTAGCAATTGAAAAGCAAAAAGTGCATTGACTAGCATTCATTTGATGGATTTCTGTAGGAAAACAGCAACACTTTTCAATAATAAAAATATATATGGAAATATTAAGCTGTTCTTGTGTATGTCAAACCATACAGTAGCTAATCTCTCTTTCCACTCCCTTTTTTGTAAAAACATAATCCTTGGGCCTCTTTAGAAATGACACTGAGGCCTCATTTCTCCGATTCCTATTGGTATCTCTAGGTGTCTGGTGCTGTTGCATGTCCACTCCATAGTTTAGAAAGTCTGTTCCTTTGGTTGCCATTCTTCCCTTCTGTTGTGCCACCTCTATGACCACTGAGGCTCTAGAGGCAGCCCCTTTTCCCTGCTTGTTTCCTAGGAATCCCCTTAAGCCCTGTTTCCCGCCATCTTCTCCATTCTGTTGCAATAAAATGGTCTCATGCATCTCACAGAGGCAAGGAAGCAGAGCTTTCCATATTTTAGTTTGGCCTTGGAGGTTGTCAGGAATTAGCGGAAAGAACCACATATGAAGTGAACCCATGACTAAGAATCAGACAGGAGTGAGGATGTTGACTTCACCAGATGCCAGCATGGATGGTGGACATCACCAGGACCCTGCCTTCCTACTCAGACATGCCAACCCTGAAAATATAGACACAACCCCCAGAAAAGGGACATGGAATCCCCAAAAGATTAAGATCGAGTTTCTACTGCCCAACCCAATAGAATAAAGGCTCAAAATAGAAATTAAGTTCAGCTAAAGAAACATGATGACAGTTTCGTTTCACACATATGATTCTGGAATGAGATTCTCAGCTATTCCTAGCATAGTACCCAGAATATAATTGGAGATAAAAAAAATTGATCTCCTTATACCTATGCAAGGAACCAAAACTTTCATGAAGCATTATCTGATGAGCTAAACTGAATTGACTTCCATTCATTCATCTACTAATGTAACAAAAATATTTTGAACACTTATTCTGTACCAGGCAATATTTTAGACACTGCAAAATACAATAACAAGCAAATGAATTTTCAGCTCTTTAAAGATAAAGATAGACAGCTGAAGAAAAAAAGAGAGAGAGAAGAAAGAGAGGAAGGGAGGGATAGATGGGTCAGGAATGCCAAGTGTAAGCAAATAAAACAAAGTAGAATATTAGATAGTGATGAGTGGGTGGGGAACTTGCTCTCTTGCCAAAGTGTTCAGGAAACCTTCTCTAAGTATGAAATTACTACAGACCTCTACATAATGTTAGGGAAAACACCTCAGAGATCTGTCTAAAGAACACTCCAGGGTGGGGAGTCAGCAGGGCACAAGTCCTTGAGAAGTCTTCCAAGCCAGTCATTCTATTAATGCATAACTCAAGTTAGCATGTGAGAGAACTCTAATCTTAGCATGAATCCTAACCATCTTTGGGTTTCATGATACAACAGCCAAAATATATTTAGGAAAAACAAAGATGAAAGTAATGATTTGCTCTTGTTACAGTGCCCTAAATGCATATGTTAAAATGGGAAACAATCATCTATATAATCTCTATTTGTTTCTATGTCTATGTTTGCACTTATACATATTTGTATCAACCATATCTATATTTAAATCTGGATATGTTATATACTGTGAATACATCCATACCTGTGTCTATTTAGCTCTGTCATTGTTCAGTTGGATATGCAACATAATAGTCTCACCGCTAAAGCCCTAAATTTGATTAGCTTGCTTGTGAAAGATGTAAACTATCTTCCTGGGCAACTATGGATAAGTAGAATAGATAACTGCATACATATAACATGTGTATCTGTATCTGGCCATGATTATTACTGTATTATGTACACATGAGGCTTGAGCTTAAGCATTCCCAGGCTATACCTTTACAAAACACTGGATCCAATGTCTCCAGCAAGAAGATGATTCTACTCATAAAGCACAAATCAAGGGATTGTTTTTGTTACTATGTTGTATAGAAATGTCAAAAAGAGCTCCCTCAGAAAATAAATAGTTAATTCTATGTAGCATGCAATCTTACTTTATTATTTGGAAAAATGTAAAAATGTTTCTATACCTTAAGTTTCCTCAAGGTTTCACCCTAGGACAGGGCCACCCCATCCTATAAGCAGAAATTGAAGATGGGTTATCCATTGTCAATGCAAGGGTGGATAAAATGATAAGAAAAAAAAAGCCAGAATACAGAGGTAGCTTGACTGCTGTGCAAGCACCAATGTAACATAGACGCAAAAATGCAACTAGACGTTACAAGTTCATTCTCTTCCAGGAGTATGATGAATGAAATCGGTATTGCTAAATGTATTTCTCTGCCTAAATTTTAGGTATATGCATTAACAGAAATTCAGAAGCTTGCAGCAATTAATCATTTCCACTTTCTTTAAATAAAAGCAGAAAAAAGAATAAGATTTCTCCAGAAATGTGTCAGACTTAGAAATGAATCTTCTCTGTAGCATTACTCCAGCAAATGCTCAATTTCATGGAAGAAGATATTTAAATAATTTTATATTTTCTAATATTTTCCAGTTCTATATTTTACCAGATATAGTAGCATCTTTACAAAAGGGAGAGTTGATATTTTTCAAAAGGGCTGAGGTCACACATTTCTGGAAGAAGTTGAACTAAGTTTCCTTAGCAGGACTTCTCAGAACCTTTAATATTCTAACATACACAGTGACTCTAAGAGATGAATATTGCACGAGGCATTATTCAACCATGTTTGACCACTGAGGTCTTTTCCCACAGCATTCTGTTGATCTAATGTCTGCATAACACACTATGAGAAATGTGTCCTTAGAATGGGCTTTATCCTTTACAAATCTATGTGGAAAAATATTTGGCTCCTCGTCCATGATTTTAAAACTTTTAAAAATTAAAGTTATAAGGGAGATTACAATAAAGTGCACCTACATTTTTTATTCACTTATCTACAAATACCTATTGTGTCTATTGTGTCTAAGGCACTTTCATAATATCAGTCATGAAGCAGTGAACAAAAGAGATAAAATCCCTATTTTCAAGTAGGTTACTTTCAGCTAGGCACAGTGGTGCATGCCTGTAATCCCTACAGTTCAGGAGGCTGAGGCAGGAAGATTGTGAATCCAAAGCCAGCCTCAGCAATTTAGTGAGGCCCTAAGCAACTTAGTGAGATACTGTCTCAAATAAAATATAAAAAAGGTTGGGTATGTGGCTTGGTGGTTGAGTGCCCCTGAGTTCAATCCCTGGTACCTCAACCCCCCAAAAAGAAGATTACTTTCTAGTGGGAAATAAATATATAATTGCAATTATTAGCTTATTGTACACATACATATGCATGGGTGATTGTGTTAGAGTGCCAATATTGTAAGACTTTCTTTCTGTTTTTAAATATTGTGGCTTACTGGTAAGCACCCATTGGTTCACTCCCTGGTCCAAAAAAAAAATCAAGGAAACGAAAAGAAAAATGAACATAGAACATAAACAGAATACTTAAAGAAGATAAAATAGGAATGGCCAATTAACTTGTGAAGAGATGTTCAACCTTGTAAGTAACTGGAAAATGCAATTAAAACCACAGAGGAATACCATGTCATACTCGTCATTCTGGATTCTGGAAACATTTTTTAAAGTCTCACAATACCAAGTGTTAGTGAGGATTTAAAGCTATGAAAATTCTTATCTTGGTTGACAATATTTATGCCTAAGGACCCAGCAATTCCATTACTGAATATAGACTAAATCTGAGCCAGGCACAGTGGTGCATGCCTGTAATCCTAGCAACTCAAGTGATTGAGGAAGGAGGATCATAAGTTCAAGGCCACTGTGGGTAATTTAGCAAGACCCTGTCTCAAAAAAATAAGAAGGGGTGGGAGTGTAGCTCAACGGCAGAGTGTCCCTAGACTCAATCCCCAAAACTGGAAAAAAAATTATAATTTTACTCCATTCAGTACATTAAATCACTATTAAATAATTACTATATATATAATATATAATTTTTATATATGCTCCAAGCAGTGATGGAATAGGAGTTCACATCAATCTCTTTCTAAACTATCAGTGCATTTAAAGCTCTTACATGAACCTTTAAACCATCTGAATTTTCCCAGACTAGCTTCCATCCCCGTACAACACAGCATGTGGCTACTCTTTTATAACAGTTAATGTAAGGTTAATGTAACTGTAGATCCGCCCAGCAACCTCTTAGGAAGAAGACTGTATGTGAAAATTGTCAAGGGTTTAGAATCTCAGAGAGCTGAGCTCACTGCTAGTCACACCATTCCCTGGTGGTGTGATCTCAGGCAAATAGTTTGACCTCTGTGAGCCTAATTCTGGTCTATAAGATGAGGGTAGGGATAGCATAGTCCTCACTGAATTATCATGAGGAATAAATGAGGATGTATGGGAAAGTGCTTTGTAAATCGTTATTTTGCCAAAAATAGTAACTCATTTCTATACCAGTTGAACGCAAAAGATGCTTACCACATGAAACTTGCCTTGAGGGAATATTTGCTCTGGTGAAGGAGGCAAGATTAACACTGGAAACAATAACAAGCGGAAACACACACACACACAGAAATGCGAGTTGAATTATGCAGTTGAGACTTATCAGGACTATAGGAGGCCATCAGTGAGGGTCAGGGACCGCGATGATGAATGACTATCACTAGGCCTTGAAGCATGGCGTTTAGATCAGTGCATAGTGTGGAGAGGGTGTTGTAGTTAAGAGAAAGAGACACAGACTATTTTTAAAATAGCAAGGATAGGTTTAATTTATCCTACCCTGTTAGGATCTTCTTACCATCTTTTCAATCGTGGTTCTTAGCAAGTGTAGAAGGCTTTCTCATTCCTGTAAGTTAACCTAACTTTAAAGTTATATAGAGAAAGGACTTGGGGAACAGTGAGAACCAGTACTTGGTGTGATGACAGTGTTTTACTAGTTATCATCCAGGTGTGGGGATCTGGCCCTTAGCAGATGTTTTACTAGGTTCACAGCATCTTGTCATAGATGCTTATCCATAGCTGTCTGTACACTCTGAAGCGTCACAGTGGGAAATCTCATCCATGCTTTGTAAACACCCCCAGAATCTAAATTTACTGTTTCTAAATCTAATCCACAAACAAACCAACCAGAATGTTATGCTGTTGTTCAAGGACAAGCCTGGCTTCCTAGGCCCTGAGACACATATTTCAACTTAAATTTTCTGTGCTTTATTACTTCTCCATTTTTTAAACAATTCTCTGTTTTAATTAATCCAAATATTAGGTTGAAATAATGACTTCTGCCTGATTTTATAAGAAATCTGTGGTCCCTCCTGGATCCTGCTCAGGAATATGCGTCCTGAGAATCCATAATACAATGCTGTATCGGTAAAGAATTTTTGAGACTTCAATAACAAAAAATGTCATGCCGAGGTTCTTGTTTATAGTGAAATGTCCTGTCATCACACTCCTCTCATTAAGTGGTGATGTGATATTTGTTTCTACATAAGCAGTCATTACTTTGTTGGGGATAAGACAATTTTGAAATTCAAGATAACTGATGCCCGAATAAAGTCAATCCTATTGATAGGTTTAGAAACAAAGGAGCCTTACATTTACACTGCTGCCTTCTCTTTGTTATGGGAGCAGAGGCTGCAGGAGCTCATGTGCATGAAGAAGGGATTGTTTTTTATGGAGACAAGCCTGGTATTTCAGGGAAATAAGAAAGTAATAACAGATGTAAAGTCAAGGTGAGAAATGGCGCACACTTCTCCCTCCTTCCTGCTTCCCACTTCAAGTTACATTCCATCTGGAATACTTTAGACCATTCCCAACATTTCAGTTACTGAAAATAAACCTGGAAATTTTGATCTGCTTGCCCTCTAGTTGGGACACTAAGAATTAAGTCTTTCTTAGTAAGTTCCTGTGATTTACTTACATAGTTAAAAACTAGTCATAATTCAAGCACCTCACAGCACATTACAGGTTAAAATATATCACCCCGCTCAACTTTATGCTTAATAAATGATGCTTTCTACCCCACCTCACTTCTGCCACCCACCCACCTTGTTTCCCTTTGTTTTATCCAGTCCTTGGGAGTTGAGCCCAGCCTGATCCTACTTTCCAGGTGAACCCGAGAGTGAGTTACACATCCTTGGGGGCTCTTTCTTTCAAACTCAACATACCACCCCATCCTCACATTCCAGGGACCAATGGAGACCGTTCCATCACGTGACTCCTGAAGTCTTGCCTCCTGTCAGACATAGCTAAGGCTTGAGACCAGGGCCCTGAGTTGTCTACTTTGTCCCCAATCACAAGCCAGTTCATCCCCACCCATCCCACACCCACACCATTCATGTGTATTCAAGTATCCTCAGCACTGGGATACTTCCCTCTTCTGAAATTTCTGGTCTGTTGCTCTGCTTACTTCCTCAGATCTCAAGCATTATTCTAAACACCAACCTGGTGCCAGAGCCACCACTCTGGAAGGTTCTCTCAGGAAGGTCAGTGGTCTTGCACCCGTGTCTCAGCCTGGCATTGAGGGATGTGAGCCAGTGGGGCAGTTTGTCTGCTTGCCTCTATGGCTCCCCAAAACTCTTAGGTGTTCTGCTGTCTCCAGCCTTCAGAAACTTGTCTCAAGCCGTGCTTCCTAACTCCTCTCTCTCTCCATCCTCCTCTCTCACCCTGGGTTAACAGCTTCCAGTAATATGACTGAGCCTGATGTTCCCTGTAGACTCCAGTTTTCACACAAGGCCAGGCTTTCTCATGGTGTACATGGTACCAAGCTCTGACTCCATCCCCCTTTTCCCTCCAACAGGTGTGTAGCATGTCTCCTTCAACATTTACTCAACCAAAATGAAAGGCAGCAGCGATTATATGCCAAGCACTGTCCTCGAAAATGGAATGGCAAAAAAGTCCTAGATGTCAAGAGACCTTTTCTGTCTCTAGTGATGTTCATGTCCAGAGATAACATTAGATCCTGCAGAATAACAACAGAGTCTTGCCAAGTAGTACATTTAGCCAAGAGTTTCCTTAAGAAATATTTTGGAATTATTGCATAGGAGTCCCCAAATAATACAACAAAGAAACAAAGAAGAAATTCTGTGTTCAGAGACTGGATGAGTAGGGCCTGCCAAATACTAGCAAGGTTGTCCATTTACATCATTGGCTCTCAGGAGAGGTGGTACCTCCCCCTAGAGGCCTTTTTTGGAAATTTGTGTGGGGCATTTTTTTGTTTGTTTTCATGATTGTTGGAGATAGTTCTAGCATTTGACAGAGTGGGATTGCTAGATGTCCTATAGGACAAGAGAGATGCACCCAAGGAGGAAGCTGAGTATTCAACTTTTAAATATCTCATAAATAGTCATATAAATGAGAAATTTGTTTTGTAATTATATGAGCCTGAAACCAAATGTTACTTTATGTAGGAACACCTAATACTTTGAAATAGCTTTAATTTATGCAAATTTTCAGGAAAGCAACTGACCAAAAAATCAAAAGAAGGCTATACTTTGCTGTGGTTAGGACATTAGCAAAAGGTTGTTCACCATTTTGAAAATTATGCCACTGATTGTCATATTGCTCAGGGTTTTGAGTCACTAGTACAATAAACCTGTTTCAGCTTGCATCTGTGGATGCCGCAGAAAATCACAATAAAAGAGATCTGAGACTTCTTTTCATGGACTTAGCATTAAAAATTATATTAGAAGAGATGCACAAAACTCAAGTCAAATTGAGGTTCATTAATAAGGGCTGATTGATAATATTGCAAAATCAAAAAAATTGAGGCAAAATAATAAGTTTACTGGGAACATTACTTTTTTAAAGTATTTGCCAAATTTGAGGAGTGTCCTCTGCTTTTCAATCTTCCTCTGATATTTTCCTGGATCTATACCACATAACTTCTCATCAATCTCTTGAACTACAGTCCCTTTTCTAAAACTGTCTTCTATTTCCCCATCACCTGACAAAAGATAAAGTCTCCAAAGATTTTTAAAATACCAGAAAATTAACATATCTAAATGAGATAGAATTTTCTTTGATATTTTGTCGTTATCCTAACCCATATAAAAATGTTGAGAATTGTTTTGATATTACACCTATAAATAGGACCCACTTCACTGGCAAGAATATTGGACTTCATTTTCTATGCTTTGATTTCATTTCTTCTCAACATTTTCCTTAAACTAAAATTAGCTCCCTCTTTTAAGTATCATATGCAATGATGTATAGCCTGTTATTATTTACTCTAACACTAATTTCTATTCTTGCATCCATTTGTACTTTTCCTCTTTAATTTTTCAAAACATCTCGTACCAAATGACTTTGACCTTCTTAACTCCCACTTATTCATTATGAATATATGAAAGCATATAATCACTTTATTATATATTTCAGTGTCTTGATGCCCATGCATTTACACACTGAGGCACATATGATTTTAATTACAAATTTCTTTAGTTGACCTTTATATAACAGTTTGATGTTGTCGGTAGGTAGGCTGTATTATCTATGAATTTTATTTTAGGATAATAATGGGAACTGTTATAAAAAGGTATTATTGGATTTTAAACGGTTGTTTCCACTGCCCTAGATCCAGCATACACAACTTTTATCCTGGAAGAACCTTCTTGCAAGGCAAGGATGAAATTCAGAATATTTTATAGCCAGTCTAGTGTAACCACCAGCCAATGAAAACAATCCCATCCATAAACAAGTATTGTGATATCAGTATCCACTGGCTGAATATCAGCTCTCTCCTAAGAATTCCAGTTCATGGTGGCCACCCAACTCCTATGGGGCACTATATGTCTCATCTTTTCACCCAGAGCAATGGTGGTCAGGTTTTGTTCAAGACTTCTTATATGTTACCCCATTTGGTCCTTTTTAAAAAGCACTATGAAGAGCTATCTTACCCCCATTGTTACAGATGAAGACAGTGAGAAATTAAGAAATATATACAAAGTCCTACACTTGGTGAGTTACAGAGTGGGATTATAGCATAGATCCTATGGCCCCTAAAACGAGTACTTCCCTGCCCCACATCATGTTCATTCACTCAGCTACCACTAATGAACACAAGAAAATCACAGATGGTGATTGGTTCTAAGTAGTACTTTTCTCCAAAAGAAGCAATTGACACAACCATAGGATGTATAATTAGCAGAGAACATTTGGACCTTGCTCAAGTAGACCTTATTATAATCTACCAAGCATAGAGATGCAGCGTCTTACAGTTCACACACTCACGAGTTTTTCTAATTTACCATCCACTAGAATTATGATAATTATGAGAGGATAAAAAAAATGCTCTACCCTGTAAGTACTGATTAAATTCAAGATCTCTGAGCCCTTGAGGATAGTGATTCTTCATCTCAATTCCTGTGTTGAACACAGTGCCTACTACAGAGTAGTTGTTCAGTAAATACCTATTGTTACCATTGACTGACAACATAGCATTCTTCAGCAAACCGAATGAAAAAAGGTATGCAATTCTCTCCTTTCCTGTTCTGCTTGCTTTGAATCTCAGAGGCCCATCCTCCTAAACTCCTGATGGAGCTGCAAGAAGCAGGAGTGTATCCATGTACTGACTCACCTTTCCAAGTGAAATGTTGATGGTTTAAGTCTTTGAAGGGCATTCAGCTGGAGGATTATTCAAAAAGATACTATGAAGGTTAATGAATACCAAGGTGGCTGTGGGAAAGAGAAAATAAGAAAATAATTATAAATTTAATAAGGAAGGAAAAGAGAGAGTGGTCTCTATGAGATTCCAAGCTCTTTAAGTTCTGTAACTCTTCATATGCAGAGAACACAACTTCTTTTGCCAATTTATTTAGAAGCTGGTATGTTTTGGGGTAGAATAAAAAAATAAATTCATAGCCCTGGAGATTTGTTAAAGATCATTGTTGAGGAATTTAAAGTTAATTCAAGATGAGAAGCTCCCTGAGGGAACATAGAACTGTGTCTGTTTCATTGAGTTTCCTGGTGCCTTGCACATTGTTTAGCACATGGTGGATGGTGATTAACACAGGCTGGGTGTTAATGAGATCACACAAGATGAAAGTCTGATAAGGAGTGAAGATATGCTTCAGGACTTAGGATGATATTTATCTTAAAGAAAGGACTTCATGGAGTAACAATTCAAGGGAGTAGTCATGAGAGTTGAGGTTATTGTGATGGCTTTTCCAAGTCACCATGCACAGAAAGTATCACAGTAAATTGCAACGGTGGGGATCCAAGCTTGCTTCTTCCACTGATCACAGGAAATTGAGTAATTTGTCTGACTTGGTGTTTTTATCTGGAAATTGAGAGAATTCAGTAGATTATCCACAGGTTTCTTAAAAAAAAAAAACACAACGTAGTTTTAAAGTGTGCTTATAATCTAACTACCTCTCCTAAGTGAACTAAGTTCTGTTAAAGGTTGGGAGGAGCCTTGTGTGGTGGCACAGGCCTGTGATACCAGCTCCTCCTTGGGAGAATCACAAGTTCAAAGTGGGCAATTTACTAAGACCTTGTTTCAAATTTTTAAAAAAGGGCTGATTATATCTCAGTGGTATAGTGCCCCTGGGTTCAACCCCCAGTAACAGAGAGAGAGAGAGAGAGAGAGAGAGAGAGAGAGAGAGAGAGAGATGTTAGGAGGAGGAAAAGCTTATTGATGGTGGAAAAGGAACTGGAATGGGGGTCAAGAGATGAGGGTTTTTGTTTGTCTTCTGAAGCTATGACCAGATGACAAGCATATTATCCTGAAATTTGTGGTTAATTAATTAATAGGATGTACTCTTTCACCTCCAACATTTTCTTCTATGCTTCACAATTCGGAAGTTGGGTTGGGCTGGTGTAGGGGAGGAAAAGGTGTCATAGCTAAATATCAGTGTTCCAGGAAGAAGGTCTGTATTCCAAAGGAGGCTTAGGAATGAGGTGTGTACATCACTGTAATCTTCTTTCTACAATATTTAACTCCAGAATTACTTCCTTACCAGTTAGTGGCCCTATGTAATTTCAAATATTTACAATTCATCCATCCTGGAGATTTTTTAAAAAACAAATATTTTAACATCCATTATCCATATTGCTTCATTTAATTTCTCATTGTGAGGGAAAAAAAAAAACCTGTTTTGGAAAGAACAAATTGTTTTTAAAAGATCGGTGAATCCAAATTGGAAATTTTTAAATGCTGGGTGTCAAGTAAAAATTATATTAAAAAAATACATTAATTTCTCAGATACATGTTATGTGATTTGTATTATACAACAGTAAAAATTGCAAGCCAAAAAAATAGTTAAACAAAGCTGTCCTTCCCAATGTGACTGACATGAAAGGTAGAAAATGCCTCATTTTAATGTGTTGCATTGTGATATAACTTCCTGTGAAACATGGGCTTCCCATATATACTAGATATACTTCTAAGGAAAAACACGTTAGTCTTATGAGTGATTTACCAAACCATTTAAAGGGAAGGAGATTGTATTAGTTTCCCATGACTGTTGTAACAAATTACTACAAACTTGGTGACTTAAAAGAAATTTGTCCAAAATGGCTTCCCCAGGTGTAAACCAAGATGCCAACAGGGCCGCAGCCTTCTGGAGTCTTTGGGTGAAACTTCTTGCTTTTTTCAGATCCCAGACTTGCTCTCCTTGTTGATCTTAGATTACACCCCTTTCCTCATCTTCAGAGCCAAGGATATAGCACTGGGATTCTTTGCCCTTTCTTCTGTCTACAACCAGCTCTCCCTCTCATGAATTCTTGCAATTGCATTTAGGGTCCATCAAGATAACCCAGGATAACTCCCCATGTCCAGAACTTTAACTTAATCACATCCGAAAATTTCTTTTTGTCATACTAGATAATTTTCAATGGTTTCAAGAATCATAATCTGGGTAGTAGTGGGTGGAAGGGGTACCATTATTTAATTAACCACAGTGATTAATATGTGACTTGAATAGGAGCTGATGGTTTGAAATTCTCTGTTCCAAACTGGGTATGAGATAAAGGCTATGAGACTGGTAACTGAGACCACCAATCTTCTAAAATATGAGTGCATGAGAGATACAGATAAATGAAGCCAAAGGCAGCCGTGATTATCTTCTAGAGCAACCTGAAGTCATCAGCATGTGTACTTCTTTGCCGCAGTCCGGCTGCAGCAGAATAATCGGGGGGGTGACGAATAACTTGTGTACGTTGATACAGCAGGAGTAGGAGCCGTTTATTGCAGGACAGGAGCAGTATTTATACATTCCACACAGCTTATCTAATTAACATAAACTAGATACAGCAGTCAACCAATCAGGAATCTCCACACTTAATGGCTCGCTTTTGTTACTTCTCAAACCACTCCCTCTGGCATTTTGCCAGGCACCATCCAGACTTGTTTACGAACTCTAACATTCCCCTGGCAAAATGCCAGGTGTTATTTTGACTTGTTTACAGACTCTAACACTTCTTCATCTTGAAAACAGGAAAATGAAATGGGTATCAGGTACCTCTTCCATTAGTCCTAATGTTGTCAAAATAGAAATAATCACAACAGGCTTACAATTGCTGGTTGAATCACTTACGTAATTAAGAATGAGACATTTCTTTCTCTTTTTGTTCTCCAAGATCAGGAATTTAAAAGAAATCCTATTTAGGTGGTCTCTTGCAAACCATTATTTGTATTTTATTCAGTGATGAAATGGAGAACAAAAGGATGATTTCTCTTCCTCTGCAACTTGAACACTACATGCTGATTTTACTTACATCTCGCTGCCATTTTAAAGCATTTTTATTCAATGTGGATGATTAACTGTAGTCAAAACTCTTACTGTCTTTTATTTGGGTTCAAACTATATAAATAAAATTGATGACAGACTCAGTTTACTGAATGGTTGGAAGAAAACAAATTTAGGGGAACATTGAAAATTCTCTTTTTTTCTTTTTTGCAAATACTGCATATGAAAGACAGAAGATCAACACTGGTGCATACTCTATGAACTCAGTATGCATTTGAGTTGGCAAATTGGTCCTATGAACCCTTCTTGATTCATACACCTGGATAATGAGAGCTTCAATTGTTCTCTCTAGTTCTACAAATCTCCAGGGGAAAAATTAAATGGCTAATGCTATATGTGAAAACCATAATACCTCATTATCCAACCCTCCCTCCCCAGTTTAATATAATGTAAAAGAGACTGACCTTTGAGCAGAAAATTTTCTAATTTCTCTCCAAACTTGAAATTTTATGATTATCTGTTGTGTTCATTAACTAAAGAGAGAGAAGAAATAAGATGAACATCTATTTCTCTGTTGCCTGTGACCCATTTGTTTGGAGACAGACGCAGCTCTTGGAGACAGACGCAGCCTCATGGGTCACATTCTTGCCACCATCTCTATACTTTGAAACTGTCATTTGACAGAGTGTCACACCTGGGAGCCATAGCGGTTCCCAGAACCGTAATTCCAAATACCATCCTAGCAGTCTCTAAATTGCAAGGGACCTCTTGTAAGGTGAGAAACCCTCTCTCCTCCAATTTTGTTTATCTTGCAGTTAGCAAAGGTAAGGGAGTCCTTTGTGAACCATTTTCCTGGAATTTAAATGTATAGCCTTGCTGACAGAGTGCTGAAACTCCATCACATGGTGTACTTAGCATTTTCTTTCTCTTAGGGTAATGGGCCTGAGGCTTCCTCTCCCTTCTTGCCCTTCCAGTTATTCTGACCAAGAGCAGAGGATCCCTGTGATGACTCAGCCCATCCCCTGCTGTCCTCTGCCACCATCCAGCCACTCACTCACAAGGCTGCCTCCCACGGGTTTGTTTGGAGGGCTCATTTCCAAAACAAAGATTAAAATGCCTTTTCTCTTTAATAGTCTCACTGAACACTGTTGCTTGTTAATGTTCAGACACTAATAGCACTGGAAAGAGTGGTTGCTTGTGTCAACTCATCAAGTAGTCTAAACAAGCCTGTTGGAGGCTGGCCAACTCTGGCCAGTCATTGACCACAGACACGATCTGAAAGGCTATTACAACTCATGGAAGTGAGAGGTAGCTCTGCTTCCTGTCTAGCCCACTTCCCAGGGATTGTCCCCAGAACCATCGGACCTTGAGGCCAGAGGGGGTGTATGTTCAGCTCTACCCTTAAAATCTGCCTTGTTTTTTAGCACAAAAATTGAGCTGTATGTAAAAGCTTCCAAAAAGTCAGAAGTAAGGGCATTATCTGAAGCAATGCCTGGGGGCTGGAAAATTTACAGTTCAGTTTTGTGGTTAAAAGGTGCTGATAGTTTTTTTCCTATTCATGTTTTGGATGAGTGGGTGCATTTGTGAGAATTCCCTTCTTCAGATGATTGTAGTGCTTTTTTAGAAGGACCTAACTGTGGTCTTTGGATTAGCCACATCCATCCCAGCCACATGCTTCCTTTCTACAGAAACAGCTTTATGATTATTCTGTATGTCTCAATAAGAGAGATGAAGAAAAATAACTTTTTGAAAGTGTTTTCTTCTTGTAATAGCATAAATGCACTAAAAAAAAAAGCTTAAAATTATATTGGGAATTTTT
This sequence comes from Marmota marmota marmota, assembly GCF_001458135.2. Taxonomy (NCBI): domain Eukaryota; kingdom Metazoa; phylum Chordata; class Mammalia; order Rodentia; family Sciuridae; genus Marmota; species Marmota marmota. Next base: position 41,362,960 of record NW_025999853.1, on the reverse strand, counting down.
TCTGTAGAGTTGTAGTGCTTTCTAACTCCAGAGGATTCCTTAGGAGGAAAAAAAAAATGGCTGTACCAGTTACAGTGCATCCAAGCTTCAATTCTTGTCTCATTACTTATTGGAGAACTTTTTATTAATAATTCACTTTGTGCCAGGAAACATACTGAATTCCAGGTATTCAAACATGGCTTGTCCTTGCCTCCAGGGAACACATATATTTGAGATAAAAGAATTGCTATGGTGGAGAGATCTAGAAAGTACAAAACAGAGTACCTGGGAAAGGTTAGGGAGACTTGATTAAGGAGATTGTATTTCACTCTAAACTCGTAGGACTACGAGGATTTGAATAAAAAATCGGGAGAAAGGAAGGGCTGTGAGATGCTGCAGCTGGAGCCTCCGAGGTGCATGAGCAGGAGTTGGGCTTGTTACATAGAGAAATCAGGGTCTCTCTTCCTCTGCATCACAGAAAGTGTATGGAGCTTGGACTGACTAGCAGGGTCCAGGTCATTTGGTGCTTTATAATTCACGTTCAGATTTTATTCTTTACATAATGACAGGTGATTTAAAAATTTCAAACAGGAAGTAACATGATCATATTTGAACATGAATAAAAAGTCACTTTGTAAAACTGAATGCATATACAATGAGATCCAGTCATCATCTGACATTGCAGTTGTGGCTGATCAGGGCATAGATAAAACATTCCTTGTCTATTTTTTTCCCTATCATGATCTGTAGGGTTAAGTTAAGAAGGCTTTCAAATCTCCCTTGCAGATGTGTGCAAGCCATTGGGAAGTTTCTGAGGCTTCCCAATATTTTTTTTAAAGAATGTGCATTTTTAATCTTTTATTTTTTTTATTGTTGTTGTTGTTGTTGTTGTAGTTGGATACAATATCTTTATTTGTTTGTATGTGGTGCTGAGGATTGAACCCAGGGCCTCACGATTGCTAGGTGAGCGTGCTACCACTGAGCCACAATGCCAGCCCCGCTTCCCAATATTTTATATCTAACTCTCATTAATTCTGTTCCTTTTTTTGTTTTGTTTGTTTTTTCCCAAGCATCCTACAATGCCTTGCTGTTGTTCAGTTAGGTAATCTTAAGACTTCAAAGTACATTCAAACATAGAGTCAATCTATGCTAATTAAAACAATGCAATACTGATGCAAGACTGGAAAGAAAGATCATCAAAAGACATCCTGGATGCAGAATCAGATTCTAGCAAGAATAGAACCTTAACATACGGGAAATGAATCACAAATCAATCTTTCATTTAAAAAAGTGTATTAATGATTAGAAACAAAGTTCAGTTTTACCAACTGAACTAACAATCATGAAAAGACAAATTAAGCAAAAATAAAATTAAAGCAATTACTAAATAAGCAAAACCAAATGTAACATCCTTAAGATATAGGTGAGAAAGGCATTCTCTTATTCTAGGAAAAGATGTAAAATTTTTACATCTTTTATGCAGTGAAAACTGTTAAAAATGTTTATACCATTGACTTTATGATTTCACTGATAGAAAAATATTTTTTTAAATGACTGAGAATAAGGATGCATGCCTACAATCCCAGTGAATTGGGAAGTTGAGGCAGGAGAATAGCAAGTTTCAGGCCAGAAAGGGCAAATTAGTAAAATCCTGTCTCAAAATTTAGAAAAATAAAAAGGGCTGGGGATGTGGATCAGTGGCAGATACCTCTGGGTTTAACCCCCAGTACCCCCTCCCAAAAAGTTAGAAAATTGACAAAGATTTATGCATAAGGATATTAATTGCAGTATTATTTATAAGAGCACACATTCTAAACAGAGGTGATTTATAAAAATTAATGATTCCAACTGGTCATTCTCAATGAATACTTGCAAATTTCTACTATGAAGCTGTGATTTATTTTATTTCATGTGATCTTTCTGTGCAAAAAAAAAACCAGATTAAAAAACTGAGGCTCAGAGGATTGGGGTAATTTGTGTGATTCCACACAGTTTTGGTGCTAATCCAGTTCTGATGTCACTTTTTTCCCCCACTGCCCTTTACTATTCTATATATAACTATGTGTCAATCGTTTGTTTAAAAATGTTATCTATAAAATCCATATCTCTGCTCTGTTTTTCCATCCTTTCAGTAAAGAATAATTCTGCTTTTTGAATCCTGTGGTGTGAGTGCAGGAGCTGGTACCTGCAGTTTATTTATTTGTTTATTTTTTATTTGTTCTTTCTAGATACATATGACAGTACAGTGTATTATGACATGTCATCTATAGATACATAGAATAAGTATAATTTGTTCCAATTAGGATTCCATTATTGTGGTTGCACATGATGTGGCTTTACATTGGTCATGTATTCATATATAAGGATAGGAAAGGTATGTTTGATTCATTCTACTGTCTTTCCTATTCCCATCCCATCTCCCTTCCCTTCATTCCCCTTTGTCTAGTCTTCCCCTCCCTTGTTGTGGATTAGCATCCACATATCTGAGAGAGAACATTCTGCCTTTGGTTTGGGGGGACTGGCTTATTTCACTAGTATGATATTCTCCATTTCCATCCATTTACCAGCAAATGCAGTAATTTCATTCTTCTTTATGACTGATTAATATTCCATTGTGTATATATATCATATTTTCTTTATTCATGCACTGTTGTAGGGCACTCAGGATGGTTTCATAGCTTGGCTATTGTGAATTGAGCTGCTATAAACATTGAAGTGGCTGTGTCACTGTAGTATGCTGGTTTTAAGTCCTTTGGGTATACACTGAGGAATGAGATAACTGGGTCAAATAATGGTTCCATTCCAAGTTTTCTAAGGAATCTCAGAAGTACCTGTAGTTTAGAGTCAATGAACTCATGTACAATTTAGAGGACTCATTTCCCAAGAACTAAAACGCCATAGAATGAGTCACACAATGTAGTGTTCTTCTGGGAATCTCCTCTCTCTTGCTCTTGGAAGCAACCCAGGGGAGACAAATACTTAAGACACTGAGAACATCACAGATAGGATCCGTGGTACATATTGGCTAGTCCATTTACTTTTAGTGTTTGCAGTTATAAAGAGCCACCACCTGTAATGGGTAGGCAGTTTTGCTGGCTTATAGCAGAATGGTACTGGCTGTGCATTGAACATACACTGTCTAGTGGAAGAAGCAGGGCCTCAGTCCTTAATTGAGGCACTGGGTTAGCCTTGGTTTCTGTGAGGGAAAAAAAAAACAAGTAGAAGTAAAAACAAACCACAACCTTGCAGTTCGAAAGGCTCATCAGCTCAGAGTTACAAATGGCCAAAAAACACATTGTGGAGACACCAAATGGTGATGGGCAACTCAAAGATCTTAAAATAACATTTGTTTGCCTCCTACTTTTATTTCCTTGCTTTGAAAAATTGTGTCATAGTGGTTTTAATTATTATTCCACGTAATGTGCTATTCCACTGTCTTTAGAGATAACCCTTGGCTAATTTTAGCAGTAGAGGTCTAAATAGCAGGAAGTGGTAGAAAAGGTCTCCTAAGAAAGTCAAAAAAATCTTCCCTTTCATCCTCTCTCCCTCTTTATCCACTCCCTCTCTTTTCCTTTTCTTCCACAAAGAATAGAACTGTGGTATTGTTTTTTTTTTAATCAAAACCTAGATTCCACCAGTTAAAACTCACCTGTAGGTATAATCAAGATAGAAAAGTACTGCCAATTAAAATGACATGAGACTTTTTTTGTTTTAAATTGAGAACTTTTATTTCATACCTATTGAAAAGATTCACTTAAATTTATTTAAACAAAGATGTTTCTTTTTCATATATCACTCGTGTACATAAGAGGAAATACAAGCAAGACAGATGAAGCTATTTCTAAAGTTACTTATTCACAATTTAACTCTTCTTCATCATTTTTTGAATCAGAATCCTGCCACCCACACATAATATTGCCCTCAATACTATCTTTTTTTTTTTTTTTTTTTTTTTGCAGCACAATTGTGCTCCACCATTATCTCTGGAATTTTCTTTCAAGTCCTAGATACCCACTTCTGCAAATGCTGGTGATTGCTTGGATCCAGTAGATATCAGAGGAAGATTTTCAGACAACTATCAGAATTTGCATTTCTTCCTCAAATTATCTTTTAACTGTGTGTTGACTAAAATGTTAAAAGGGTCACAATGAGACATCATACTTCCAGAATGTAAGCCGATTTCATGGTTATGTGAGCAGAAGCAATGACAATTATATCAGGGATTCCACCTGACAAACAATGATGCTAAGATGTCATTGACTATAAGATTTTGGAGTTCTTAAAATGTAAGTAATGAATTCGGAAGAGCCTAAAATTGATAGTGCTGGCTTTAGTTGGTTTCCGCTGTTCACAGTGAATAGTAGAGATAGAGGCAATAGGTTAGGGGTTAGGGCTGGAGAATTCTCTTGTGATCATGATGTTCTCCATTCTGAGTTCAGCATCTTCTAGGGATTGCCCACAGTGCCCTTTGAAGCTTTCATCTGCTAGCTGACCTCCTCGTCATTTGGGAACCACTAAAGCAGTTAAAGATCTTCAGCGCTTGTCTCATATTACTGGAGCCAAGGTTTAAATCACACATCCAAGAGTATTAGTTTTCTGCTCACCCTATGGGTATCTAAGCCACTCATTTGAAAATAGATAGGTGGGAATCTGCCCCTATGTTTAAGGTAAAGTGAGGCCAGTTTGCATGTTGATTTCATGGAGGTAACATTGGAAGCATCACTTAGTTGACTATTTATATTGAGTGTGGAATGAAACCTGAAAGTCAATAAGAGGCCCTATATTTAACATGAAGAACAAACAAACAAAAAAAGCCCTTCTAAAATTGTTAGCACAGAAATTGGAGAAAGATTATAAGAAGAGGAAGGGGCTGGGCACTGTGACACATACCTGTAGAGATTGAGGCAGGAGGATCACTAGTTCAAGGCCAGTCTGAACAACTTAGGGAGACCCTATCTCAAAATAAAATAAAATAAAAGATTTAGCTGAGTGGTAGAGCACTCCTAATTTCAATTCCATGTGTGGTCAAGAAAAAAGAAAAAGAGAAGAAGAAGAAGAAGAGGCAAGAGAAAGACTGGAAAGTACAAGTTCATCTCCAAACAGGCAATATGTTTGAATTACAGATATTTCTTGACTCTTAAGCATGCGTATTTGAAATAAGACTGTTTTATCAAGACAAAAATAAACAAAAAAAACTTTTAGGAACAATTGCAAATAATAGAAAAGAATTTAATATTTACTGAAGCACATAAAAAAATTTTCCTTCACATTTAAATATTTTCCCTACAGTTGTATTATACAGTAATTTTTAAACAATGCAAGCTAATCTCTAGTCCTGCCCTTGTTGATGGTCTCACAAACCCTGTCTCAATGGAGCACATAGTAGGGATAGGTGGGGGAGAGGAGCCCATATCATAAATTTGCTACTGGTTGGGGCCAGGTCACCTGGCCTGAAGGAGCAAAAAGCAAACACTATGGGACATAATGACACATACAGGCCTCTGGTTGATTAGAGGGACCACCACTGATCACAGTAGCAACTGCAGATTCTTCCAACTCCCTTTCCAGCCACCAGATCTCTGTTGATTGTGCTTAGGATGGTGATTGTGACTGCTATAAATCAGTCCCTAGCTATCTCTGTCGCAGTAATGTGAGAGCTTTTCTGTCTACTTTCAAAGCATGTACATACAAACGTATGTGTGAATACACACACACACACAATGGCTGTTGTTCATCCAAGCCTGTGAATGATCTCCTGCCCCAGGGTGGCGGTCCCCTTCTTTGTGTGCCTCTCACTTCTGTGCCAGGGATCCTACTTCTCTTGCCTCCCTAGGGGAAATTCTGTTTCCAACATCTAGTTCTCCCCATATTCAGTCCCTGATTCTCTGGGGGACTCCCAACATTGCTAAGAGTTATAAAATTACATCACCTTCATCATTCGAAGAGGCCAAATGGGAAGGACAAGCATAAGAGCCAAGGAACAGGTAGCTTTTCTATATTTACTATGTTCAAATTACCTGGGTGGGCATGGGATCCTGGACCCAGAATCTGTCCTTCTTAGTTTCTGTCTGCAGAAAATGGAAGACTCTGTCTGCATGCTGCCAGCCAGAGGGTTATGAAGACTGTCTTCCCAGCACTGCTCAAAGCTATAATGCAAATTAGTACTTCAGGATGGGATGAAGCACTATGCTGTACACCCATAGAAAACATTCCAAACATGACTGCCCCTACCCTGTTTCAGGAACCCAGAAGCCTCCATCCCAGAGCAATGATGTGGCCACGTGTATATACTTTTGTGAAAGGCAGATAGTGCCTGCTGCAAGGACTTCACTAACTGGCGGGAGGTTTAGTGCATTCTGTTTGTGGGACATTCATGAGGAGTTAGGAAGGGGCACACATTTTCGCCTCATGTGGATCCTCATCCTAAATTGAAACTGAAGCATGGCGGCTGGAGGTTTCACGTGATCACCACCTGAAACCATAATTCATCTCAGGTTCGTTTGAGATTTGCCCTTGTCTAGTTTAGGACTTGAGGCAGGTTCACTTAGAGGTTCATGGATCTCAGCAAACCTCTCGGTAAACTTGACCTGAATTTGAGGTTTTGATTCAGAAGTTTAGAGTTTTCATTCACAATCCTCTGCTATCTTGGGCTACAATCTGAAATCCCATCAGGCTCACTTCAAACCATATGGAATAAAGACAGGGACCTCCATGGCTCTTGTTCATGTGCCACATATTCATTCCAGTGTTTCCATATCCTCAGCAGGCCTCAGTAGGCTTATAAAGAGGACTTTTTTCCTTTTTCTAAAAAAAAAAGAAAGAAAAAGATCTTAGATATTAGTCTTAGTGGCTGTTGGAAAATGAACTGGTCAAAAAGACTATCAATTTCTTGAGACTCCATTACATATGTCTAGGAATTGTTCCCTGAGTGTCAACTTTTCCTGCTCTTGATGGATGTGTTTGTTGCTTTTGAATCCAATAATCACTCTCAACTGTATAATGTTTTTAAGGTTTTGAGCCATTATTTATAATCATCTTGGTAATTTTTCATGAAGATTCAATTATATAACTTATTTTCTAAAAGTCACACACACACACACACACACACACACACAGCTAAGTCCCTTAAAATATTTTCCTTGAGCTATGTAGATATTAATAATAAATAATACAAAATTACATACTTTTTAAAATTTGGAATTTTTACCACTGATTTTTCTCTGTGCTGGTCATTGTCCCAATGCAAGAACCTATTTCTATTGTAACTTCTGATTTACACTTAAATAACTTATTTAATTTTTAAGATAAATGATATTTTGTTGCTGCTCTCAGTATAGATAATAGGACATCATGAGATGAAATGGAGCAAACCCACATAAAGTGGGAAGTTTCTGTTAGTTTTGACAACGGGGAGAAGTTTTGTTCCCTTTGGTAAATAATGCAAATGAAGACTTCTCAGTTTTGACAGACATCTGGCTGCAAAGTATTGGGGTTTTCCAGAAAATAGTGCTTTACAGTTGATTTCCAAGTGGATTGGATTTTGGATTCTTTAAATCCTCAGGAAACAGATTAGCTTTGCAGCATAGCCTTATTTATTCAAACATATTAGAAATCAAAGTGAGTTTGAACTGGTAAAGTGTCTGAATTGAAGACTATTTGTAAAGAAATGCATCTGGATTCCTTTTAAGGATATGCGGTCACTGAAACATGGCTAATAAAGTTCCTAAGCCAAGTCTTTTGAAGGAAACTCTTTCATGAATTGAAGAGGCAGTGGAGAATAAATTATAATCAGCAAGTCCATTGTTTTTAATAAGTGGGTTCTTGAAAACTGTTTAAGATTTCAGATTCCCCCCAAGTCTAGTTTTCACTATTTATTTTCTGTGTACACTTTGTGTTCCTAGGGAATGCCTCAATCCAACTTGGGATTCAGTGAGGTTTGTGAGAAACCGTGGACACTGCCCAACCCCGCTTTTGCCTTACTGGCTAGTTCAATTCTCACCACCGGCTCCATTTTCTATTTTCTCTTCTATTGCCCCTACATCTCAGGCAAATAAATGATCTTCCTCCAAACCCCCATTGTTCCCAAACCTCAGATGCCCATCAAGCATAAAACTTCCTTGAACCATCTTTCTTCCTCCTCCTGAGTTCAAACAGAGACTAAGAAAAGTATAGGCAACTATTTTACAACAATCTCAATAATGCATTTCTAAGTCTCCATTTTCTTGGCCAGAATGCTGGTTCAGCATTCTAATCTTTTGATACTTGGCTTAGCCACAGCTCCCAGAACCCTCCTCCTCTGTTATCATCCCCCTGTCAATCTGTCCCTCAGAAACTGGAGAAATGACCAATCTTTGGTCACATCACTCCTCTACTCAGACACCACCACCCATGCCAATGGCCCCCCTGCCTGTTGAACTGAGTGCAGACCTTCTGGCCCAGCCCTTGTGAGCCTCCCCAATAACTGATCTTTTCAATGTGGTCTCCAGCTTCTTCTCTGGGTAAAACCTGCATTTAAGCAACTCAGGTGATTTGCTGTTCCCCACACACATTGTAGCCTTTTAAACCCCTTAACACATTCTCATGCTATCCCATCAGATTGGAGTACCTTTTCCCTGCCATTTCCTTCAATCTTTCAGAGCCCAAAGCAAATATGTCAGTCTCCATATGCCATACTATAGGCATATTGTACCGGGAAGCATTAGCCATATTTATAAATATTGATCATCTAGTGCCTTGGTAAGTGTGTGTATTGTACATGCATACATATGTACAAGTACTCACAAAACACTTTACAGGGAGCAAAAAAAAGTTCACGTACATTATCTCATTTATTCTTATACTAAATTAATGAGATGGGCAATATCAACAGTTTACTAACAAAGAACAAAAATCTAGGGAAGTTTTGTGGGTCTGCCAAGGTCACCTAGCTAAGAAAATGACAGAAGCAGAATCCACACCCAGGTCTTGTAATAACAACTCCAAGGTACTTCAACCTTATCACAGGGACCTCCACTCTAATGGGACAGGGATATCTATGAAGTAATTTCTGTAGCAGATGGGAAAAGAGGCCAGGCCGCAAAGGGTCACAGAAGGTTTCTGAGCAGAGCGGTGGCATGATCAAAGCGCTGCTGCAGGAAGATTGATCTGGTGGTGCTGCATAGAGGGGACAGGAGCAGGAAAGCCCTGCTGGAAACCATCAGCTTCTCTGAGCTCCTCTGGGTCTTTGTTTATGCTCCTATGGCAGCAGTGATGTGGTGCTGCAAGCAGGTTATTTATTTGTTTATTTACTTTCTTCCTAATAACCTCATTCTGCTTTAGAGCAGAAAGGCTTTGTTTCACAACCCTATTAATGCAAATAGTTCTTATCTCTTTCTCTTGATTTTAAGCCTTGAGCACAAAGATCATACATTTTATAACTTCATACCAATCTTGTTTAGCATGCTGAGAGTGATGCTCAAAATCCAGTGAATGAAAGGAGCTTAGAGAGATTTCTGCTAAAGATAGGCTGAGGGCAGGGATATGGTAAAATATAGTATTTGATACTTTGAAGTAACAGGCAGCTGTTAATAGGATGAAGCAGACGTAGGCAAATTTAAAAGTTGAGAAGACTATGATATACTGTTTAGTGAGTCACAGAATATATACACATAAAGAAAATTAATGTTCATGTGTGCATATGTGTGTGTGTGTGGTACACAATTTTGTAAATTGACGCAACACATAACATTAACACTCACCTCTGGGAAAAGTACAGGGATGGGGATGTCACATTGACTTTTAGGTTATAGGTTGTATCCAGAGTTTACATAATTTTGTATGCTCTGTATACACTCTAAGACCCAATGTACAGTGAGTTTGTGTGACTTTTGTGTATCTGCAGGATTTGGTAATATAAACCATATATAAATAAAGGCTAACACTTCAGTTTCATGTTGTCTTTCTGCTCTATCCAGGGTTGAAAAGAACCATTTAGTCTTTCCCAAATACTAAATGTCTTCATCCAACACAATCTTGGAGATTCTAGCTTGTGATCAAGATCGACATTTTAGAGTCCAACTTCCTTTTCTATGCTGTTTGGCCTCCAAGTGGCCCCCAAAGGTCTCTCACTTTTGGCCTTCTGGCCTCCTTCTTAGTCTTTCCTCTTTGAGGACTCTTACTTACCTAGGCTTCACAATGCTTCCCGATTAATTCTGCCACATCAACTCAACAATGACTGTTTTTCAGAAAGAAACTATTTTACTTATAGATTTAAATTGTGCTACCAATGAGAAAACATAGGCTCAGGTAACTACAACTTTTTCTTAAAATAATTTTTAGTGTTGATGGACATTTATTTATATGCGGTGCTGAGAATTGAACCCAGTGACTCACACATGTGAGGCAAGCACTCTACCACTGAGCCACAACCCCAGCCCCAACTTTTTAAACTATAAATACTCAAAGGGTAATTAAAACTAGGATTTCCTTCATTAGCCATAAGTGTTTGGTTTCTTTGCATTTTAGTGGTTTTTTTCTTTTTTCTTTTTGGAAAGTATACATTTCCTCTTAAATTTTTCCTCTTTATCAACTTACCACTAAATACCTTCTTTAATAACCATCAAAATAGCCTTTTTTTTTCAGACAGCAGTATATTATTTTGGCTTGTATGACCAAGTGAACAAAATAATAAAAACTGAGACTATTGCTCAGTTTTGAGGGACCTGAGGAGACTATTTATTGCTGCCAGACACTCTGCTATGGTTGCCACCATTTCCGCCATGTTCCTCAACTTCTCATTGCACTCACACAGTCAAGTCTGAGGCCAGGGCCCTGATGAAAACGTGGTGCATCATGAAGGCATACCATGTGCGTCACAACCACACACCTCCTGTACCTGTCACCATGTCTCGTTACACCTGATGTGCTACTGGTTGCACGCAAGATGTGTAGAATGAAATCAGGGATAGTGGTTAAAGCTTTTATAACAGATCATCTAGAATCATCTGAATCAAAATTCAGAGCATATTTCTGAAGTTCAAGGCAAATTGTATTGTGCTCCTCTGATGTCATGAGGTTTCCCCTTAATAGGCAAATTCATTCCTTCTCACCTCTATGCCCTGAAAATTGAATCAAGCCATGGTTTTAATATGTTGAGGTCACAGATCCCTTTCTCAAGGATGAGATAATGGAAACTCCTATTCCTGAAAAATGAACTTCTGGTTATACACATGAAAATTGACAATTTCAAGGCATTCGCCAATGCCCCCCACCCCCACCCCAAGAGGACCCTTCTGAGATTGTAAGTCAAGAACACTGAACTAAAGAGAAGAAATTGATCTTCTGGAACCAAATCCAGGGCAAAGGGATTCCAAATGGTGGTTCTTACAGACAGGTCAGAGGATGGGAAAGAAAGGGCAGCATGCAAGCAAGCAGATATCAATGGGATAGAGTATCAAAGCACATAAGTGAGGTCTGTCTCTGTCCTATAGTACCTTGGTAAAGTTACTTAACCTTCCCTCAGCCTCATTTCCTTAGCTGTAAGATAGGGACAGTTACAGGAACCATGTCTTGAGGATGGTGTAGTAAATGAATTAATCATGTAGTGCTTTATGTTACTATTAACATTATGTGGTTGATTCAGATCCAGGATAGTTACAACTTTTTAAACTGCCTTTAGGGGACAATAGCAAATTCTCCCCTGTCGGTTCTTCGCTTAAAAGTGGAAGTGATAGGTACAAGGTAAAGGAAGAAGATAAAAAGACAACATAGCATTCTCCAACTTGCATCTCAGCAATATTCAAGCCAGACCTGGGTGAAGATTAATACAGAGGGTCTGGGGAGAAGGATTGCAGCAGAGATTATGGAGTCAGGAGGTACATCTGCTCCTGGGTCTCAAGCCTTCTGTATTCTGCTACCTGTATTTGAACTTCACAATTAAAACACATATATGGTCAGCAGCAGGCATGGTGCTCAGTCATCTGGTCCTGTGGCTCAGCCCAGAAATCTACACTGAGCAAAGATGACAACTTCATGAGTTAAAAAATATTGCTCCAATAGTAAGTATACTGACACTACATCTATACCAAAGGAGCATTGCAATTTTGTAAACATAGTTGATACAGTGCAGAAGCATTAATAATGAAGTAGGACAAATGTCAAGCTGATCTGTGAGGTGGCCAAAGTCTTGAGGTCTTTGGGTACTAGTGGTAACGATGCTTTATGATTGGCCATGTAATACATTGTCCCGGCCACTGCTTTTGACAGAGTTTCATTATTGTGATAAATGGTGTGGTTAAAATAGCCAAGCATGGGTTTCCCACTCAGTCTGCTCTGTCTTTATTATACTGTGACTTTCATGGCTCCTAGAGGAGCTTATTGTCCACTCTATTAACTCTCCAAGGAAAACACATACGGCCCTTAAAATGATGACATAGAGTGATTCAAGGAGATTTAGGCATTTATTTATCAATGTCTGTACTAGTAATCCCAACCCCTTGAACTGTATGAAGTTTTATTTCATGTTCTATTAAAACAGACTTGCAACACTTCCTCTAACTTAATGATTCAGGTGCATATGATCTTAAATGATGGAAAGGCAGGTATCTGTTTATGTGCTTATTGTTTGTTGATGTGTATATTATATTGCAAACATATCAAGCTGTTTGATGAAAACATGTTTCTGGAGTTCATTTTACTTCTAGGAGTGAAACCTGAAACAGTCCTGAGATTATTTAAGTAGATTATTGAAAGCATAACAATGATTGTGTAACTTGTTTTGTTTTTAAATATTTAAAGGTACATGAGTTGTTTGACCCCACAAACAGAGCTTTTGGTTTCTCATGTGGTCTGATCCTCATTAACAATTGGTCCTTCCTTATAAACAGGAGGAACAGACAGCATTCTGACTCTTTGCAAATCTGATGCTCTTCTCTATGATTTCTGTTTCTCTTTTTGGTCTAGTAACAGGTTAACTTTTTAACAGGGTTTGTTAAGAGGGCAATTAAATTTGGGACTCTCCACTTTGTGGAGAATCCCAAGGATTTGTAGGACAATCTGTGATAAGTAACTATGTTTATCCTAAGTGAATGAATGCTAAAGGAACCTCAGTTCCTTAGTCCTTTTTCATGTTTTGCTTTGTTACCTTACTTAGCTGAAAATTCTCCCAGGTCAAGGGAGCATGCTTTTTAAAGAATGAAAGGTCTCATTCCAGGGCAAGGCCCACTGCATTTGTGAATGAATGAAAAGTTAATTGAGGAAAAAGGTAGAATATATTTCAGTCATTAAAATGGAACTGTTGAGCTAAAAAGTGAAACGTTATTAAATTCCCCAGTATGTTTTTCAGTATGTGCGGAAATCTTGGAATTCTTTTCTGTGGTAATTTCTAAACCCAAAGAGCTTTTTTGTTTCTGTGTTTTCACTAAATATTTTACTATGTAACCTCCTCTCCAACAAAAGTTTTCATAGTTACAGAGTACTAAAAAGAAGATCAATTTAGTAAAACGTCTGATCAAACTTCTAATATTCACATTTAAAGTGCTCAGTAAGATAATAGCAATCTTATTACACATTTCTTAATTTTATACAGTTTATTCTCAGATGAATGATTTAACTTCTACTAGATACTTAATTATGTCAAATCATGGTTTTTATGGGAGTAAAATTGCAGAACTGGAAAATTGCCTTGCTTTAGTGTGCAATGAAGCTCTTCTTTGTTTCCATTATTTTTAGTATGGTTTTGGTTTTCTAAGAATTTGCACCCTTGATTTTGGAACTCATTATTTCAAACTCCAATAATCCTAAAAACGAAAACTGAAACTTTGGGATTTTTTATGGTTTTTAACTTGATCTTTCCCTTTCACCTAGAAAAGGGCAAGAATTTGCCCCCAACTAAGCCAAATTTATGGAAAAGCTTGATAAAAATGGAGAATGTTTTGTGTATGTAGTGATGTCCTCAGTGGTGTGACCTTTCCTGCCTTCAAGTTTTATTATATGAAATGTTCATGCCACTCTTCTAGAAATGCTAACCTTATTTTTCTAAGACTCCTTTCATTTATTTTTTCAGTCAAGAAGGGGGAAGTAATTTGCAAGGAGTGTAGTGCTATGATAATGTACAGAGGCTCACGCTTTAGTGAGACCTCAGAAACAAGTTACAAGTGAAGACATCCAGTTTTCTCATCTGTACACATGGACAAGGAGTTCATGGTTTATAAGGATGGGGGGGGGAGGGAAGGAGGAAGGGGGAGGGAAGAAAAAGAGTGTAAAGATTAAGATAGTATCATAATACCACTTAAACAACAACTTTCATAAATATTTATTTTGAGAAATCATTAGTATTTGGTCTTTAAATGAAATTCCAAAATATTATTCTCATAGGCTTTGTATTTTGTTCTCATCTCTGTAAATACTAAATGGTCAAAAATAAGTGTTTGAACTGATGTTGCTTATTCTTTACAATCTCTCTTTGCTGCTCTAAGAATTTCGGAAAGATAAAATCACACACACACACACACACACACACACACCTTGAATCCTTATACTTTCAAAAATAACACTGAGATTCAAATGTTATTCCTTTGCTTTTTAATACCAGACTCTCTCAGGAGAGATCTTTTAAGTTTGATAAGGACATTTAGCCATCTCCTTCCTTTCCTACCATCCCTTGTTGTCTCAGGCTTTCAATCTGGTCCTCATATGTTAATTTTGGCCTTCCTCTAGTGGGGCTTCCTGTCATGGCATCCAGATAGAAAGAATAATAAAAAGAGGAAAGTAAAGAGATGAAAATGTCAACAGATAGGAAGGGATGAAAATGAAAGATTAAGGCAGTTCCGTACTACAAAGGCACAAAAAAAGCAGAAGAATCTGGGAAGGTGAATTATATTAGGTCTGTAAAACATTTGAGCTTTTCAGAGAATGGCTGAGAAATGAGGAAACTGGTCAGCAAGAGAGATAGAAGTTGTGGTTCACCTTCAGACAGGAGAGGCTCTGCCTGTGATCTGGGGCTACATTGGAGGGCCAGCCATGGAGTTAAAAGCTCAAGGTCCCCAGCTCACATTTAACCTCATAACACTTCTTGGTTGCCTGAAAATTTGGGACTTAATGGGATGGTGCAAGGATGGTCCTCAGGGAAGATATTCTTTGTCCTAGGACCAACAGATCAAATTTCAGAACTACTTCTGATTCCCCTCTACCCTGTCCCCCAAAGCACCCTAAGACTTTCTTTCAGCTGACTGAAAATTTAGCGGATTGAATATATTTCCTCCTATATGAAGGTTTTGCTGTTGTTTCCAGGGTAATTCCAGAAAGCATAACCCAAATTTGGAAGGCTGGCCCCATATCCCTTGTATTGGATTTGTTCAAGGGCAGACATAATTTGCATCTGTTATCCTAGCAAAATTATTAATAATATGTCTATTGCTTTCCAAAGAGATAGCTGATAAATTTTATGACCCTTTTTGAGTTTGGTGGGGTGGTGGTCTTAAGGCATACTAAATAAAGGTAAGATCTCTACTACTGTGTATATTTAACATCTCAAAAAAATTAAAATTATAGCTAAAAAATGACAAGAAAAGGCAAGTGTGGCTTTGGCCTTTTAGCTGCTTTGGAAAAAGATAACAAAATGCAGCAATAAACAATATAGAAAGCTATTATCCATTATATAAATTCATGTGGGGTGTTCTTTCAATAATTAATAGCTTTTTAGCCAAGCACTATCTATAATCCCAGTGACTTGGAAGGCTGAGGTAGGTAGAAGAATCAAAATTTTGAGGCCAGTCTGACTCAAAAGAAAAAAAAAAAAAAAAGAGGAGCACTAGGGACTGGGGATGTAGCTCAGAGGCAGAATGTTCCTGGGATCAATCCCCAGTATAATGATGATAATAATATCATCATTAATAGTAATAATAATCATCATCTTTTTAAAAACATGACTTTACTTTCATTATTGTCACATTTGATCATCAAGACAATTTATGAGGTAGAAATTATTATAATCATTGAAGAAAACTAGGCTCAGCGCTTATGTCAGTCCAAACTAGTAGGTGGCTATTCCTATAAAGACTCAGATAAATTATAGGAATACAGAAATAAAACAATCCATCCCAAACAAATTCTTAATGGAATATCCTTGCATATCTTTTATTTCCAAGTAGAACTTCACAATAAGCAACCAGAAGAACTTGAGTCTAGCCTTCTTTGAAAGCTAATCTAGAATATTCCAAACCTTAAGGTAAGTAAGCAAATTTTTATTATTCAACAACTTTATAAACAGAAAGACCTCAGATCCTAATGTCCATTGACAATAGAAGTTTCACTTCTTCATACTTAATCTTTTGACATGTCTGGACTCTAGGGCTCTAAAGATGACCCTTAATTGAATGTCATTATTAGCCCTAAATCTTCCCTTCCCTGGGTCATAAACTTAATTCCTTTATTAGTTCAATGCTTTCAATCAATGTAATGTTTAACAGAATATCTAATCTTGGAGATGTTTTCCTCAGAAAGACTTCAAATTTCTCATATTGTTCTTTAAACAAATTTGACTCCTGGTCTGACATTAACTGTGCTACATCACAGTATCTCAAGGCTATGATTGCTGCCCACACAAAGCTATCTCCCAGCAAAAAGTACTGTTTTAGTAATCCTTCTAAATTTTTCTTACTTGTCTTATTAGGACACACATTTTCAGATAAATTAGTACTCATAAAGAGAAAAACACAAAAATATAGATGGTTTAGGTTATTTTTACAAGTTTTATTATTATTCTTTGTTTTATTCTTTATTTCTGGTTTTGGGGTACTATGGAATGAACCCAGGAGCACTTTACCAATGAGTTATATCCCCAGCTCTTCATATTTATTTTTAATTAATTAATTACCTTTTTTTTTCTTTGTTTGTTTTGAGACAAGGTTTTGCTAAGCTGCTTATCACCTTGCTGATTTGCTGAGGCTGGCCTTGAACTCACCATCCTTCTGTCTCAGCCTCCTGAGTCACTGGGATTATATGGTTCCACCACAGACCCTGGCTCATTTTATTCTTTAGAGGAAAAATATGATATATTTGATATATTTATGTTGTTCTTTGTAAACTAATATCCGTTTAGTTTCTTCCTTCCTCTTAACAATTTTCCACTTTCCTGCAGTCTAGCTCAACCTATAGGCAAAACTCCAGTTTTGGGGGGAAAAAAAGGAATAAAGCCAGCTAAATGTAAATATGAAATTTCTTCTATTTCTGCTGTAATCTACCACACTCTAGTTAAGTTATTAAAGATTTTTCATTAAAAATCTTCCTTGTTTCCAGGCATGGTGGTGCACGCCTATAATCCCAGCACTGCAGGAGGTGGAGGCAGGAGAATCCCAAGTTCAAGATCTGTTAGAGTCTGTAAACAAGTCAAAATAACACCTGGCATTTTGCCAGGGGAATGTTAGAGTTCGTAAACAAGTCTGGATGGTGCCTGGCAAAATGCCAGAGGGAGTGGTTTGAGAAGTAACACAAACAAGCCATTAAGTGTGGAAATTCTTTATTGGTTGACTGATGTATCTAGTTTATGCTAATTAGATAAGCTGTGTGGAATGTATAAATACTGCTCCTGTCCTGCAATAAACGGCTTCCACTCCTGCTGTATCAAGTACACAAGTTATTCGTCACCCTCCGCTTATTTTGCCCAGCCAGCCGGGCTGCGGCAAAGATCAGCCTCAGTAATTCAGGGAGGCCCTCAGAAACATAGTGAGTCCTTGTCTCAAATAATAATAATAAGAGCCTGGGGTTGTGGCTTAGCGGTAGAGAGCATGCCTAGCAAGTGTGAATCGCTGGGTTTGATCCTCAGCGCCACATAAAAATAAATAAATAGAATAAAGATGTTGTGTCCAACTACAACTAAAAAAATATTTAAATAACAACAACAACAACAAGAGCAGCAGCAATAATTAAAAAGAGCCCCTGGGTTCAATTCCAGATATTGTTGGGGAGGTGGGGGGTCTTCCTTGTCAATGAACTTTTGCTTTCCTTGAAATATAAAGAATTGAGCAGGTCTTTTTAATCAACAAAATATCTATGAATCATTTTTATTTTATATGCACGTGACTATTGAAACTAGAAAGTATAATTATACAGAATTAACTGCACACAGGTTTTCTGGATAAAACTTTTTAAAAAACTACATTTCCCTTTTCTTTACTAGGTGAAACATGTTTCTAAGTTTTGACTGATGATGACATCCTTCATACTTTTTTCTTTTTATATTTATTTTTTAGTTGTAGTTGGACACAATACCTTTATTTTTTATTTATTTATTTTTATGTGGTACAGATGATTGAATCCAGGGCCTCAAACGTGCTAGGCGAGCGCTCTATCACTGAGCCACAACCCCAGACCGACATCCTTCATACTTTTTATTCCATAATTAATAACAATTTAAATTGCTTTTAACTTTCTGGGGCATATGGAGTTAAAATTCTCTAATAGTCTAGGGATAAAGCAGCCTTAAATATTAATAAAATCCGTCTTCAAAACTGGGTAATATTTAAATCTACTTTATGTTAGCTACTTTTTTTTCCCTATGGATAAAAAAGTCCTGTCCATGTAAATAGCCAATGTAATGATCAATAATCATGCTAACGATGCACAGTTAAATGACAGAAAGAATTAGTTCGCACCATTTTGGTTTATTTATTTCCCAGCGAGCAAGGTTTAACATGTCAGTTCCAAGAAACAGAAACACCCATGAAGAGGCTTAATATCAGTAATGAAACAATCATCATCAAAATATTTTAGGTAACCATTTGTCGGTGTTCGTATAATAAACTGTCCTCTCTGTGATTTGCTTAGTATGTGACTAAATCCGTAATTGAATTGAGTGACACCACTTAACTGCTCCCAGTCTAGGGGCTTTTGCTGGGTATTCTTAGGTAGAGAGCCTCGGGCTAATCTGAGCACACTTGGAGAGCACTAATACACTGTCACAAACACACGCCCATGAATTGGTAGGCATTTTCATGCTTCTCTCTCCCTACCTTCCACTTCCACTCCTGCCCCTCTCTCTTCAAAGAGCCTTTTTTACGATAATAATTGTAAATGTTACAGCCAGCTCTAACTGTCCCTCTAATCGGTGAAAGTCAAGCCGCCCTCCAGTTAGACAGGCTGAGCCGAGCACGTTCTGGGCACAGACTGGACGCTCCCGAGGAGGGCGAATTTTAAAACCCTTCGCTCCACCCTAGTTTCGAGCCGGAGTCAGCACCCGCAGCTGTCTGGGGACAGTCTCTGCGGGCCGTGCAGGAGGTTCTCCTGGTCCTCGGTACCAGTCCCCTCACTCCCTTGCCCTCGAGAATATCCACGCGCAGGGACGCCGCCCTCGGGATGGAAACGTTTGTTTCTCCGGGGCGCAGTTCTTGCTCCCGACAGCGGGAACCCCAGGACGGTGCATGGGACGAAGGCATCCAGGGCGCTGCAGTAGTCACTTTCCGCGCGCCGTGGCCAGCGGGGTGAAGGTTTCCGTGGTGTTTTAGGATCCCCAGGAGGCAGCCAGCACGTGGAGGGCGGGACGTGCAACTTGCGCTTTAGGCACTCTGAGCCCGCGGGACTCGGGACGCGCCCAGTGTAGGTAGTGCCTCCACCTGGCCACTGAACTAAGGCGGGGACCAGACAAAGGGCTAACGATGGCTCTCAAGACTGAGGGAAAGAATCGCAAAAACTATTTTTTAAGTACTATTTATTTATCTATTTATTTTTATGTGGTGCTGAGGATCGAACCCAGGGCCTCTGCTGTGTTACGCAAGCGCTCCACCACTGAGTCACAAAACTCCTGCTCTCAAAAGCTATTCCAAGCACAAAAGTCAGGCATGACACCTTAGGAATAGGAACGCACTGCAGCTCTATCCATCCCTAAAGATAATACTGTGTATATGTGCCTAAGTTTAGCTTGTCAGACTGCATCACAAAGTCCCTCTCCTCTCCAGCGGTGAGGATTCAAGGACTGGATTTTTTTTTTTTCCTTAATACTCTAGATGAAAGTAGAATAGCATCTCTTTCTAGCAGATTTCTACTTAGTATATATGTTTTAATAACCCTGATTGAAATCACCAATTACATAGTCATATAAATTGGCATTTAAACCTAGTCTTCTTATAGGAAACTATTCTGAAATCTTTCCATTCCCATCATTTGAGGCAAGTAAGCGTAGTAATTGGGAAAGGGAAATTAATGGCCAAGATAATCTTGGAACAGAATAGAAAGAACCAAATGAGACTAACATCCATTTACTTATCAGAAATTTTATGACTGATCATAATTGGAGAACAAAGCAATGTGAGGAATGTCACATGCTCCTTAGATCTTGGTATCCTGTCTGGGCAAACATCCAGTGCTTCAAGCTATGGGGAAGGGGACAAACCTGTGCAGCAGATTCCCAAGAGTAAATAACACATGCAAAGGAATCTTTGAAAGAACACCATTTATTTATTTAGTGCATGAGTGAGTTATTTTTCATTCAGTGAATATTTTATCAAACTGTTCTGTGAAAAGGATGGGAAAGGATTGGGGGACTGGTAGGATATGAATAAATACAGGGTTCCTGCCCTCTTAGGTCAGCCAGTCTAGTAAGAGGAGAAAGAAGGAAAGTTTGCAAATAAACAATAGCAAGGAGTAGAAATTGGTAGTACCTCCAGATAAGATGGAAATAAAGTGCTACGGATTTCAGTGGAAGGAGATTATTTCCAGCTGAAGGACTGTTCTGTATTAAACTGAGTCTGGCTAATCTTCTGCTCTGTTTTGGGTTCCATGTAAGGGAAGGAGTTCACTGAAGGTTGTTCCTCTGTAAGATGCATCCTTGACACAGATTTAGTTTACCACCTCTTCTAGAGCCTACAGTGTGTTTCCTTTTATCAGCTTTAAGTTGTCACTTTCTTCCTTTTTAAGTTTCTCAGCACACATTTTTGGGTCAATTCCTGTAAATTGAGGCCAAGCCGAGATGACACAATCAAAGAGAGTTAAAAGTTATGAGCTAAGTATGTTTTATTTATTACAACTTTCCAAAAAGAATCTGGGTGGTCTATGACTGAAAACACCCCATTTGAAATGAATTGGTAAAATCAAAATAGAAAACCAGAAAAGAAAAAAAAAATGGAGACTTGAAATAAACCAAACTTAAGAGTTAATATGATGACTGAGATTGAGCTTCATATTTGGGTCTGAGCTGTTTGGCAGCCAAGATAAAGAGAGAAAAAACATAAGTTATATCAATCTTGCCATTGAAAAAAAGCAAAATATGCCTGTCTTTAAGTGAAATGAAATTATGGAAGGAATTTACTGTATAGAGTACCTATAAAGGGCACTGAGGGGTGTAACGGGCAATGTCCTAACAGTACTTTTATAGAAAAGCAAAAGGGGACATAATAGTCCTGTTTCTTGTAATAGCCTCCCATAAAAACCAAGATTTGAGTGAAAGTGAATCTTTGCAGACGAAGCTAATATAATTTTGTACTTGGGGGTTCACCTGGAACACTAAGTAAATTCCACCAGGTAGTTTTCCCTGTATATCACATCTTTCAGCTGGGATCTTGATAAGAGCCAAATAATTTTAAAAATTAGGATTATTCTCTGGCATGCGTCCAGTAGGTTGGTCTTACCTTTGGTCCACAGAGGACAGCGTTGCAGGTTGTGGAAAACAACCAAGTGAATGCTAAACTCACCAACCTTCTACGATGGTTGCAGAAGCAAATCAGTGTTTTCACTTCATGAGGACCACCCCAGTTTGCTTCAGAGGTAGGCTACAGGGGCACCTCAAGGGTGAGCCAAAATTTTCCTTAGGAAGTCACTTTGAATGTGCTTCAACACTTGAACAAATGTTTAATTGAGTCCCTAGAGCTCCACACTGTTTTGACATGGAAAAATTTTCAAAACTGGTGTTTCCTCATCACCCACAGAGGCTGGTGGAAAACACCAGTAGGATGCCACAGTACCTCCAAACGGAATGACATGGCTTTCTGATGGCACTTAGTTATGAACTCCTTGCAAAATGAAATAGAATGTTATAACTTCTAGCAGTTGTTAGATGCTGCAACCACTTTCTCTTAGGGAACTTCTGGTTTCTGATGAGAAAACAAAGTCTTCAGACATGGGGGATATTTACCCATGGGGCTTTTTACACAGAAGGAAGCTTATCTTGTCTTATACTCTTCAGAGGAGTATGATCTGGCAGGAGGCTGTCTGATTCTAATAATGGTTATTGGAATGGAGAGGTTTTTTTATGGTGGCAAAATACACATAATAAATTTTACCATTTAATCACTTTTAAGTGTACAGTTTTGTGGCATTAGGTACATTAACACTGTTGTGCAACCATTTTTACCATGCAACTTCAGAGTTTTTCATCTTCTGTAGAACTTCTCTATCAATTAAACACTAATTCCCCTTCCCTCTTTCCCCCAACACTTGACAACTGCCATGCTACTTTCCCCATGAATTTGACTATCCTAGTACTTCATATAAGTGGAACCATACAATATTTGTCCTTTTGTAACTTGTGTATTTCACTTAGCACACTAACTTCCAGAATTATTATTATTATTATTATTATTATTATTATTATTATTACTAGTAGTAGTAGTAGTAGTAGTAGTACCAGGGATTGAACCATTGAACAACATCCCCAGCTCTTTTATTTATTTCTTATTTTGAGACAGGGTCTCACTAAGTTGCTTAGTGCCTAGCTAAGTTGCTGAGGCTGGTTTTGAATTTGCAATCCTTCTGTCTCAGACTCCTGAGTCACTGGGATTACAGGCATGTGCCACCATGCCTGGCCCAGAAGAATTTTTTTTAAAGAACATTACTAATAATCTATGTTGAAGCCATACAATGAAACCCATAATCACTTCCTAGCCACAAAATTAAGAGTCAGTGAAAGTTACAAACCATCTTACATGGTTCTCAGCAGGTTTTGCCACAGGATTATAGGGGATGTATTACTGAATAGTATGAAAGAGTAGCTACAACTATAATCTATGTGCTCCTAAAATATCAGGAGGCTGAGAGCCTCAAGTGAAAAACTCAAAAAATTAAATTAATTAGGCAAAAATGCTAAGTTTGTAATTTTGAAATACAGAGAGTTGCTGATAGGTAAGTATGAATGTAAACAAACGAGATCCCCTGGGAATGGGGGTTTGAAATAAATGCATTTTGTAAAGACTGGCACATCAAGGACTATGTAGCCACCATATCAGCCCTGGATTGGCTCTGTGGTGGGGGGGCGGGGAATTCTGGAGTTCTGTCTTATTTAAACCATTATTATTTCAGGTATCTATTTTTGGCTTCCAAAAGCATTTACTACATGCCTCCAAAATTCTCTAAATAGCAAAAAGTTATGAACATAAAGAGACTTGGGAATAGGAATGTTGAAGATTAATATGGTGAAGAAATGATCATTTCCCATGTGATAGTCACCTATCTCAAGTATAACATTCAGCAAAAATAGACTCAAATATCTAAAATATCATTCAATGGTCATGGGTTAAGTGCTTACTATGTGGATGAAAGGCATGTACATAAGCAACTACAGCATTGAGAGATAATTTTAAAAGGAAGGAAGGGAGGGAGGAAAATGTGTAAAGGACCATGGTTGGACAGGTAACAAGAGTGATTCTCTCAGGATGAATGGATCTGTGAACTCATGGAGTTTGCAATATTGGTTGGACCTTGAAAGGTGAATGGGAGTTTCAAAGATGAATAAGAAGGAAATGAAAAAACATTTCTGTTTAGATGGAATAACATACATCAAAGCTCAGAGGTGTGAGATAGCACAGTGTGTGGCAAGCCCCACAAGTCTGAGGTTTCAGGAGAAAATGAAGAGAGAAGCACAGGTTTGAAGGGTTTGGTCCCTGATGTCAGTAAAACCTAGATTTGAATTCCAGCTCTGCTACTTGGTAGCTAGATGGCCTTGGTTAATAGCTTTGTAACATAGACTAACCAGATTGGAAACTATGATATAAATTGAGGGCATCTCTGAAAGAGGGAAAAAACATATTTGGGTCTTTGAAAATCACTACAACTGCAGCTCAGAGGACGAATTAAGGTTGGAGAAATAAGTTAAGGACTCTTCGCTCAACAAACTTTTAATGGATATCCCCAGTGACTACATACTGAGGCACTGAGAATCCAGCAAGGAACAAAAATCAAAACCTTCGTCGAGTTTATATACTACTGGGGAGAAGAAATAATAAATAAATGGCACATAAATATTGAAAATAAGAGTAGAAAGCAAAGAATTCAGGCTGCTGTTTTATACAGACTGATCAAGAAAAATGTCTCTGAAAAGGACACAGTAGAATAAAGGACTAAGAGAAGTAAAAGAATGAGCCATTCAGATATCTGAGGGAGAGCATTCCAGGAAGAAAAAATGAGCACACCATCCTAAAGAAATACACATGGTAAGTCTGAGAAATACCAAGATCAGTATATCAGTCAGTTTTCTGTTGCTGTGACACAATATCTGGAGGAAAAAAACAAAAACAAAAGAGCAGGTTTGTTTTGTTTTGTCTCATAGTTTCAGAGGTTTTAGTCTGCAGTCACTTGGCCCTGTTGCTTGAGCTTTTGGTTCAGTCTACCAACAGCAGAAGCATGTGACAGAAGAATCTTGTATACCTCATGGCAGCAGGGAAGCAAAAAGAGAGAAGCCAGGTATGGTGGCACCCTACTGTAATTCCAACTACTTGGGAGGCTAAGACAGGAAGATCATGAGTTCAAGGTCAGTCTGTCTGTACAACTAGAGAGACCTGTTTCAATAGGTTAAAAACTTTTTAGAAGACAGAGAGAGAGAGAGAGAGAGAGAGAGAGGAAGGAGAGGAGAGGAGAGGAGAGGAGAGGAGGAGGAGGAGGAGGAGGAGCCATGAATGCAGCCAGGATCCCAATATCTCCTTTGAGTGCACACCCCCAATGACCTAACTTCCTCCCACTAGGCCCCACCTCCTAAAGGTTCCACCATCTCCCAATAGTACCTGAGCCTGGGACCCAGCTTTTAACAAATGGGTCTTTGAAGGACACTCCAGATACAAACTATAGCAATCAATGTGGCCAGAATAAACTTGTAGGAGCCCAGGATGGTAAGCCCCAAAGGAAACAGGGAGATCTTGACCTCCAGAAGAGAAAATGGGAAGGAGAGAAAGAGAAGAGCCTGTCTTTTTAAAGGCAGACTAACTAGGCTTAATAATCATTTGGATATGGGGAGTGAGGAAAGGGAAGTAATGTTGCCTGATTGCTAGGTTTCTGGATGGGCAAATGTATGAGTAATGCCATTGACAGAGAGAATAGCAGAAAGGCAGCACACAATGCAATCAGTCTGCAATCTGTGGAGTCTTGTGTGTCAATGGAAATAATGTAGAGAAGCCTTGCAGCCCTTTGCATGTTATTGAGATATTCATCTTCAAAGTTTGGTCATTCACTCCATCATTCATTCAACTAAATATTTATTGAGAGTCAAATACTGTTTCAGACCTGAGTATATAAAACAGACATAGTTCCTGCAAATAAACTACAAAATAACATATAATTACAGGTTGAAACACAGTATAATGGAAACAGAGCAGAAAGTGTATAGAATGTCATGGGGGAAGGTCTTTCTGAGGTCACATTTAAGGGGAAACCTGAAGGACAGAGTGGGGAAAAGACAGCCAAAGAAAGCATGGCAAGGGGAAAGTTCTCAAGAGGAATTTGGAGAAGCAGAGGCTGAATTGTACAGGTCTGGTAGGCTGTGGCACAAAAATGTTTAAAAACTGTTAAGAATGGCAGTGAGGGAAACCAAGTTATGGCTTTAAAAATATCATCTTGTATGTGGGGAAGGGGCTGCAGAGGGAGTGAACATAGGTAGAGGTAAAACAGAAAGGAGAGATTAGAAGGAGGTGAGAGGAAAACCAGTAAGCAAGCCTATTGCAGAAATCCCCATAAAAGATATTGCTTGCATTAGGCAGGAGAGAGGACAGAATTGGGTGATTTCTAGATATATTCTGGTGGTAGGATGAATAGGATTTGATGATGCACTGGGTGTAAGGAGCAAAGAATTTAAAAAATGACTCCTGGGTTTTTGCCTTAACCAGTTAGGTATTTAATAGAATCATTTATTTTGATTAAAAAAAAACCTGGGGGAGAAAGAATTGGGAAATGTAAAATCAGGAGATCTGTTTGGGGCCTGTCAAGTCCCAAATGTGGGGAAGCCTTCAAGCAGACAGAAGTTGGGGACTGAGCACATGGGACATATCTGCCCTGGGAACAGAAACATTGGAACCATCAATTATGTGTGGTGTTAAAATCCATAGGAATGTAGAAAATCACACTGGGGCAATAGCAGGAGAAATTCCTGAGAAATTTCAGCACCAGGGCTGGGGGGGAAAAATCATTTATTTATTTATTTATACTAACAATTTAGCAATCTGGATTTTTGAGACAGCTGGCTAAGGTAAAGAGGTAAAGAATATATTATGACAACTTGGGAAAATTTCTTGTACACTCTTTTCAACATGTCTTTACATATCTTTTTTTTTTTTTTTGGACTGGGGATTGAACCCAGAGGCACTTAACCAGTGAGCCACCTCTCCAGACCATTTTATATTTTATTTAGACACTGGATCTCACTGAGTTTCTTAGGGCCTCACTAAGTTGCTGAGGCTGGCTTTGAACTCCTGATCCTCCTGCCTCAGCCGCCCAAGCCCCTGGGATTACAGGTGTGTGCCACCATGCCCATTACATGGAAATATTTTAAATAAGGGTAACATGCCTCATACAAACTACAGGGATGCTTATTTATTAATCCATTTGTCGAATAAAAGAAAGTAACAGTTCTCCTTTCCTCCATGTGTTTAAATTTATCAAATAGAAAAGGAAAAACTAAAAACAAAACAAACAACAACAACAAACAAACAAAAAAAAACACAGAAGGCTTCTGACCAATTTTTTTAAAAAAATGAGTGAAGTTTAATTCCAAGTATTAAGGAATCATAATTTCATAAACATTGTTTACATACTTTCTTTTAAATTTTAACATCAATTTGCTAAAACCAAATGAACATGACAGCTTTGTTAAGATACATTTGCTGCTGCAAATCAACCATTTTTCATCAAATAAATTTGTTCTGAAATATACCCCAGGATGAACAAGTGCCTTCAGCAGCAGAAAAAGTTTTAAGTAGCCAATAGTATTCAATAATGACAAATAGCAAGGCAACTGTGACAGTGACAATGGGAACAAGTGAGTGTTCCCACTTCTCAGAACTTAAGGTACATGGATGAGAAGAAGACATTTGAATCATTTTAAAATTCAAATTTGGAATGGGGGCGGGCAGGCCGAGGGCACAGCTCAGTGCAGGAGGCCCTGGGTTCAGTACACAGTACTTAAAATAAAATAAAAGGAGCTTCTGGAAGCAGCAAACTTGTAACCAGCGGAGTGTCACTACAATACACCAAGTCAAACATCTTTACTTGCAGCTGTTTACCGATGCACACTTGAGCTGACTCAGTGGATAGAGGTCTCTAGAGAATGCGTATTGTGCTTGAAGTACACTGATGACATTTTTATAAGTATCTTCTGTCATCTATTTTTATCTCCCTCCCTCCACTCGTTCCACCTTTTTGTTTTTGCTATTCAAAATTGTCCTGTGCAGTACTTCCTCTCTTCCTAAACTATGATCTTCACCATCAATTCTTGGGAATTCCAAACTACCTTGAAGTCCAAGGTTCAAATGTGAATACAGAGAACACAAACAGAAGGCAGGTTTTTCTTTCTTTTTTTTTGGGGGGGGGGGGGTGAGGGGGCAGAGAGTAGACTTGAGTGACCTTAAAGACCCCTACACATCCTCCTATGTATTCACTTTGCAGGGCCTGCTCACCTCATCCTGTCCCCCAGTAGTCCTAATCCTTTCCCTTCTCATATGTAACTTTCACTTCTAGGTCCACAAAAAATTTTTAATAATATTTCCTCCTTCCTCGCCTGTACTGGGAATTGAACCCAGGGGCTGTCTACGCACTGAACAACATCCCCGGTCCTTTTTATTTATTTATTTTTGAGGTAGGGTCGCCCTAAATTGCCCAGGTTAGCCTTGAACTTGCGATCCTCTTGCCTCAGCCTCCTGTGTAACTAGGATTATAGGCAGGCGCCACCACGCCGGCTCAGTAGGTCCTTTTGAACAGCTGCGGTCTGTAGATTTATACGATGACCCCAACGGAAATAATTTGAGGAGAGGGGAAGGGGCGGCCTTCCTTTCCAGGAGAGCCTTTATTATGTAATCTCTAGTTAATGAGCCTCTCTCTGGGCCTCAAACTGGGCGAATTATTATCCGTGTCCGCAATGCTGGAGGAGGAGAGGATAAGAAGCTTCCTGGGTCCCTGGGGAAAAGAGCCTCTGCTTTCCCCAGGCCCTGGGGCAGGGCGAGAATAACCTGCCGAATCCCCTTCAGCTTCCCCAGCGGGGCTGCAGCGGAGCAAAAACAAATCGATCTTGTTTGGGGCCACAGCGCGCCTAACACGTCCCGCGGTGATTCGCTGCCGGGGTCCACGGCTGCGAGCTTCCTATTGGCTCCTGAGCCGACGCCGCGCCGTCTGGAGGGGCGGGGCCTGGCGGTAGGGCGGGGCACGTTGGCGGCCTCGTAAACTCTACACCCTAGAGCGCGGCGGCCAACTGCTGTTCTCGTTGCGCGGTCGCTTGGGGGTCCGTGAGCGCGCGGGTTTTTTTTTGTTTGTTTAACTATGAGCGGAAGCGAGTGACAAGTTAATAGCTCTCGCTGCGCTCTCTAGTTAAAACGAATCGCGTTCCCGCCGCGAGTCTCCTTCCACCGACAGCTGGCGGCTGCCGGGGCAGGCGCTACGCGGATACGGAGCGCGGCTGTTTGGCTTCCTGGTTGCCTGGCTGCTGGCTCCGCGTCCAGTCCGCAACCTCAGCCCGGGCTCTTGATTAGAGACCCCGACGCCCAGGCTCGCGTGCCCCTGGCCTGGATTTCAAAACACCCGCCACTGCCCCACCCAGGCCGCTGCACACGCAGCGATCTCTTCTCACGATAGTCATCTGCACACCTAGCGTGGAGCACATGCACACTGCGGCGTCCTCTCACACTCGCGCCAGGCTATTCTCACACGGCCCAGTTTCCTCACACACTCACACCATCTCCTTTCGCATCCTCATTCATCTCCTCTTACACACGCTTTCACACAGACTCACTTTTTTCTCTCCCATATACTCACTTTATCTCCTCTTACACACTCACCATCGGTCACACCCTCACACCAGTCCCATCTCACACTCAAGCCAGCCTTCTCCCTCCCGGTCGGTCACACCTGAGTCCCCTGTCTCTCAAACATCGCCTCTGGTTAGGGTTCGCACGCCGTTCCTCCTCCATCCCAGCTTTCCTCCCCGGCTGGCCCTCGTGCACCCTCATTCCGCATTCTACCCAGGCGCGGCCCGCAGTGGCACGTTGGCCCTTCGCGCCACCGATCATGGGAACCAGGCGGGGCCCCTTGGTCTCCTTGCCCCTGCTTGACCATCTATCTCCCTCCTGCTCGGCCGCCAGACTTCAAAGGCGCCTTGGCGGGCCGGTGCCGCCGGACCGGGGCAGCCTCGGAGGCCAGGGCCGGGGGCGCTCGCGGGCGGGGAGGCCTGGCCAGGGCGCGTCGGGCCCCTGCTGCGTCTCGCAGGGGCAAGCGGCGGACCCGGAGCCGACCGCAGGTCCAGCCCAGCTGCGGCTTCACCAGGACCTAGCGGCGCGCGGGCCACCCGGGCGGAGCACACCCGCCCTGGAGTACTAGCCCGCCGGACGGGGCCCCGTTTCCTCGCTAGGGAAATCTTCCGCGTAAGGACTGACTCCTTTCCGAGGAGCATAAGAACGCATCATTCCTGGTGCCTGACCCTCTCTCCTAAAGAAAATGAGTCTCCCCTGGAGCTTAAGCCATATTTTCCTTCCTTCTTTCCTCCCCCCTGTTCGGACACCCCTAATTGACAGGCTGTAATCCTCGGATCGGAACTACTTCTGCCGAGAAGATTTGGCCGGCTTTTCCTTTTCTCTCAGCATTCCTGAAAAGCCAATTCGTTCTGAGCTTCATTGATGGCGGGCTGGGGGAGGAGGGCTACTTCCAACTTCTGGCACCACCTGGGTGGTCGCCATAACCCAGCAATTCCTTTACAGCTGTTTATTCTCCTCGACTTTATAAAGGTTGTTTTGCATGGAATAGTTAAAGAAGGTTTAAGTAGTCTGTTTTGGCATTGATATTGTGTGTGTGTTGGGGGTGGGTTACACTCATTGATTTACATTTATCTATATTCATCTGGACTATGAGATTTTTGAGGGTAATGGTGTGTTACCCAGTTCGAAGGCTCTAGATCCCAGTACCTGGCAAATAAATTGGACTTGTGCATTCAATTATGTTGAATTCAACTGAACCAGCTTTCTGCATGAAGCTTTCCAAACTTCATCAGACACATTTAAAACTGTTAGGTAAAGCCATCCAAGAAATAAGGGAAAAAGGAGAAAACAAAAGGAGGTTGGAAGAGGGGAATCGCAGAATAATTTCAGATCCTTTGAAAGACATAGGATAGGGTTAGATTTTCAAAGGTAAACCAGACAGATATTACCTGAGAACACAGAAATCCAAAACCATCATTAAACTCCTTGAGTTCATAGCGTTTTCCAGGTTAATGATGCCAACCTTCCTTAATATGTAACATTCTCTAACTTTGAATTATCTTTATTACTTTTCTAGCGTGCAAATCTTCAGCTGTGAACAAAAGACTAAACTGAACACAGATTGTTCAAATCTAGAAAATGGAAATTGCCGATTTGGATATGATTTATCTTCTAAGGGTTCATTATTGGAGATTTGGCCCTTATTGTGGCAATGTTAGAAGGTGGTGGAAACTTTTTAAGAGTCCACTTGTAGGTAAGTAGGTCATGGGGACATCATCCTGGAAGGCATTATTGTGGTTCTCATGGGACAATTGCTGGTTAATACCCTCAAGAAGGGTTGTGATAAAAAAGCTAGCCTGACCCCTGAATCTCTCTGGCTTCTTATCATGTGATCTTTCCATCTCCCACACATTCCTGACATGATGTCATGCACTATGATGTGACACCTGCAAGAGGACCCTCACTAGAGACCAACCTGATAGGGCTGATTTTTGGACTTTCAGCTTCCAAAACTGAGCTAAATAAAACTTTTCTTTATAAAGTACCAAGTCTCAAGTATTTTGTAATAGCAGCAGTCTA
Organism: Marmota marmota marmota; assembly: GCF_001458135.2. NCBI lineage: Eukaryota > Metazoa > Chordata > Mammalia > Rodentia > Sciuridae > Marmota > Marmota marmota. Next base: position 41,331,779 of record NW_025999853.1, on the reverse strand, counting down.
ATAGAGCAACTTAGAGTCAGTCTTTCTTTACTTCTTTCCCTTTTTCAGTTAAAAGATTTCAAAGGATGAACAGGGGTTAACATAATCATATTTTTTTTTTTAGAAAAATTGTGGGCAGTATGGCAGATTAACTAAAGTGAAGAATAACCCATGGAAGAACATGTTGATTGTTTACAATGTAGACAACATTTTTTGCCCAACAATAAATTTCTGAGATATATCCATTTTGTGACATACAGATTTTTATTTCGATTGCTGTAGAGTATTCCACTGAATGAATATACCACAATTTATTTATTCAACCTCCCATGTAGACATTGAGTATCCTCTTATCTCCTTTTTTACTACTGGAAATAATCTTGTAATGAAATCTTTATAGTGGTGGTCTCCTTGCTTGCAGGGAGCGTTTCTCTTGCTTATGACCATCAAACTGTAATTGCTGTGTTGTAGGGTTATGTATCTTCATCTCTAATAGATGTCACCAAGTTGTTCTTCAAAGTGGTTCCAACTGTTCACTCTCTTATCAGCAATGCTGGACACCTACTTTTCCCACATCCTCACTTTTCCATCCTCCCACCCCAATTTTTTCAATATGAAGTGATAGATTATTTTAGTTTTACATTTTCCTAATTACTCATCCAAATCTTTAAAACTCTTTTAAACCAGCCTTCTCCAGTAGAACTTCCTGTGACGTTGGAACTGCTTTCCCTTTCCTGGGTTTCTTTTCACTTAGTAAGTCCTCGAAACTACCACCAATTTTCCTACAAAGGAAATCTGATCTTGTCATACAACAACTTTAAGGAACTCTAAAAATAAAGATTAAATCTAAAAAAATTTAGATTACATACAGTTTATTACTTATGCCAAATTATAAAACTTGGACCACCAGGGTTTTACATACAACCCTGCTCTGTATCATCAACTTGATCTGTCAGTTTTCCGTGCTCTATGCTGAACTTGTTTTGATGACATCAATACACGAAAGACCTTTGCATGCAGGTCTTTCAGCTTATTGTAGCTTTTCTTTCCTCACCTACTCATCCTGCTTCTTAACTTGTGTGTCTCCTCTACCATTGAGCCTTATAAAGACAAAAGACTTTATCTTGTTCATTTTTGTAGCCTGGGTGCTAATCCTAATGCAAGCCAATCACGTCTTCTCTTTGCTTCTTTCTAGCTAGCTGTTGGAACAAGTTGCTTATCTTCTTGGGGTTTTCAATTCCTTACTTGTAAATGGATAAGGAAAAAAAATGTGTTTTTTTCCAATCATGAGCTGAAATACACTCAAGTCAGCTGGGGTATAAGGACTATAAAAAGTTAATGCACAAGGCAGGAAGGCACATCTGAAGTGATCTCATTACTTGTAAATGACCAGTTGCCTTCAGATGATGGGAATGTGACACACAAAGCATATCATTTCATTAGAGGAAAAGATTGAGGATATTGGTTTCATGAGTGAAAACCATTAAAGAGGCAAGCGCTTTAAACATGACTCAAATCAAGCAAGGTGATTTTTTTGACATCTTTTCTAAAAAACTAAATAGATGCAGACTTACTGCTTAGCAGATTCACCTCTCAGAAAGACAATAAACTCTCATGGACTTTAAAATGAAACCAATAGTACCTTTAGGTCTACCAATTACTATAAAATGTTGCTTCCCCCACTGCTCCGGCCCATAAAGCTATAGCCAATATATATAGAGAAAGATAACCATTTTAAATTCATACTCTTTTGTGGGAGACAACAAATATCTTCCCTTGGATGAATATTTTCTGACCCTAGGCTACATATGAGAGTTCAAATAACTTTTGCCCTTCTCAATGGCAGGATTCACTCATCTTCAAATTCCATGTTATTAATGATGTCTCTAAAGTAGGTGTCCTACTGGTCATTAATAAGTGTGTCAGCACAAAGTTCTAGCTCATGATACCTAGCAATCAAATAAATTCGTTGTGAGAAGAGTAGGAGGGTGCTTACCTCTCAGGTTGGCACCACATCTCAGAAGGATTAGCTTGTATTCTGTTTGTCATTTTGCAGCACTGGGGATTGAACATTGAAATATGCACACTCCAGGCAAGAGCTCTACCACTGAGCTGTATCCCCAGCCCTTTTGTCTTTTATTTGAGACAGGGTATGGTTAAGTTGCCCAGGCTGGCCTTGAATTTTCAATCTTCCTGCTTTAGCTTCCAGGGTATGTGGAGTTACAGGCCATGCCCACCTTTAGTTTGTGTTTTTAAGCTTCTCTGGGTGTCCAGCTAGGTGAAAGCCATCTAGCTGCAAGAGATTTTACCTGTTAATTTTTTTCAAATATATATTGTTTTATATAGGCATCCCCAACTGGGGGGGGTGTCAGAATTTGTGGTACTTTCTGGAAGTAAGTAACACAATTCACTTAACACAAAAGGTAAATTAAAATGTCAACATGATAGGAAAAGATGGGGTTCTGGGACTTCATGGAGTCTAGAGTGAATATAAAATCTTTGGGTCTAAGGGTTCAACTTTCTTCCTTCCTTCTGTTAGCTGAGTGGGAATTTAAGTTATTATAAGGTTTTGAAAACTGATCCTTTTTCACAATTCTATGGAAATAGTAGAAAAGTTTTGTACTTAGTCAGAATTTTAATTTATTTTCAGAAATGACTGGGGCTAAAGGGAATAAATGGCCTACCAGTCAAAACCCAAATCAAACCATCCATTTCCACAAGACTATGAAGATCAACAAGGTACATTTCATAAATAAACACATCTTACTCATTGGACTTTAGTCTAACCGAAACCTACTACCCATGTCTCTCAAGCCTCTTCTACCAGAACCATGAGAATAATGCGAAAATTTTATCAGGTACAAGAGGCAGGAAGCACATGCTTTCAAAGACACAAAAGACCTTGGTAGGGGTGGCTGCTTTTATTAGCTCTGAAATGAAATGGGTTGAATATGTTTGACCAAAAAGTAGCCACATAAAGGTAGAAAAAAAGAAAAGTTGATCTGACAAGATTCTGATGAAACACACTACCTGAATAATCTGGATTATTGAGAGTTGAACATAGTCTTCTCTAAGATTATAGACTGAAGTTTTCTGATCAGGTCCGTGGACTTAGGTTTGTTGATATCTCCACACACACAAATTCTCCTCTCATTGCCAAGGCATCCCTGGAAATGAGCTGGGCCCCAGAATTTAAGTGATGCCACTTTGATTATTTCATAGTGGGCAAGCACTGCTGAGATGCACCAGGCTGGTTGTATCACCATCTGCATTTCCCAACTTTGTCCTTTCCCATTCTGAATCTTAGCACTTAGAAGACCTAGCCATCTCACCTTCTCTATCGTGTTCATGTGGAAGCCTGACTTGGAGATGCTGCTCCAGGAATTCTGTCATTACTCTCAGTAACCAGTTCAACAGAACCCAGCAGGTGTGGGAGTCTGGCATGGTGACATAGTTATGGAGAACCGAAAACACCTTGAGCAGCCACCCAATATCTGATAAGACAATGTCAGGTTTCCCTTTGCAAGAAGGTAGGCATGGAACTTTTATTTTGCTACAAAACACAAAGTTTCCTTTTGGGGTAGTGTCACAACCCCTGTGGTTGGGATTTGGAGGGTTCTCTGTCTTTTTGGATTCTTCATGCTTTTTGTAATTGCTTGAATTCCCTTCACAGCTGGATTCCTGAAGATGAACTGAACTAATGCCTCCTCAACTAATGCATCTGGCAGCCCTTTCTTTATTAGATAACCTAATCTCCACTTTCTTACACAGACAACCTTTTCGCTTTCAGTACTTAGGTCAAACACAGAGTATTCTTCTTTTATGTAAAGTGGTGTCAGGCATCTGAAACTTTAGTGGATTTCTGCAATCCTTCAGTAGGGGTGTGTTTGTGTGTGTGTGTGTGCGTGCTGTGAAATCATGTTTTAAATCCTTAAGGTAAGAATTTTAATGAGAAACAACTGCCAAAGGAGCTCATTTTCTGAATTTGTGTCACTACTTTATTTTGAAAAACGAGGTTTTGCTAACACCGGCCAGTTTTGACTAGGGTTGGGAAAAAGGAGGGTTGTTTTGAGTGTCTGAGCAGAATTGGAAAAATAAGTGAACACTCTTAAAGAGAAAGGACACGCTCTCTCTAGTGAAGAAACAGGAGAACGTTCAGCCATCCCACTAGGCCAGTGTTTTCCCAGCTCTGCAGCACTCTTGTAAATTTGTAAATTTGCCACAGCTCACTTGTAAATTTGCCAGGGTGGCAGGGACACATGACTCTTGGCTGGGAGGCATGCCAGCTATCAGAAGCCCCCAACTCTCAGGAGGGAGAAGGGGGCGGGTGCTCAGAGACCACCCTGAGTTATATTTATTTTGGGGGATTCCTGCTGGTACTGATAGCAAATCTCCCTGGACAGATGCAGCTCACATTGGAATGTCTTGTTGAGAATTCCCTCAACTCCCCAGTATCAGAACGAGCACCTTATAAAATAAATCCGTACATTACAACCAAAGGTAAGTATCTGGCCCTATATGTCACTGGATCTTTCAGGTTTTCTTGTGCTTGACTCCATCTTTCCAGAAACCCATAATTTTTACTCATTTTATTGATTCTCCCTCTGTTCACAAATCCCCCTTCATTCCTCTTGGTTCCTGGTTACCTCATTGTTTCGCAGTCTCCCAAGAATCATCTCACACCCACAAGCCAGACAGATTAATGTCCCTATTTCCCAAGGTGTGTGTTTGATCTGACTCCAGCTGACCACTGGGATTTTGAGGCATGGCCTTATCCTAAGGGAAAACTTCCTCCCTTTTTATAATAAATTTATGCATATGGATGATACTTTGTCTGAACCTGAAAAACAAAACAACAACAACAAAAAAAGTGACCTTTACAAACATTTTTGAGGGGGAACTTAACACTCCCTTACCATACTAAAACCTCTCTTAAATCTCTGAACCCTGAAAGACAGTACAGTTCCTCTTAGAAATTTGGATTGATTTGCATTGTAAATTAAGGACGTTTTAAATTAATCTGAACGTGGGTGACTCAGCCAGTGGATTTGCTGGACTCAGATGTAGACAGGATGAGCTGGCTTCATGTATGCCATTGTCAATACCCACTGAACTCAACACCTGGAAGTTTCCATAGCAGACTCAGAAGAGCACATCTTTTGTCAGCGCTGGCTGAAAGATGGGCTTAGGGATACAGGGAGGTCAAGAAGTGTTTTGTTGGGCTGGGGTTGTGGCTCTGTGGTAGAGCACTCGCCTGGCACGTGTGAGGCACTGAGTTTGATCCTCAGCACCACATAACAATAAACAAATAAATAAAGGCATTCAGTCCATCTACCACTGAATTTATTTTTTAATAAAAAGAAGTGTTTTGTTCTCTTGAGGAAAGAAGGAAGGAAAAAGTAAAAACAGTTCTAGAACAGCCTACTAGCTTAAATTTTGTTTTAGGATGCTGTTCCAGCTTATTATAATTTTATCGGGTTCATTTCTCCAGTTTTTGATGGATCAGCAGGAGTTACACGTGTCTTCCTTAAAAGAAAATTTATGGTTGGTCACTTGTAGCTCCTAATATTCAGGAAATTTCAGAGAGTACATTTTATGAACACATTAGTGTTAGTTTTGTTGACATTTTGATGTTTTAGAATCATATTCATGTCATGACATTTACCACATTCATGACTTTATTCAGATAAACCAAAAATGAACAGTTGTAATGTATCCACATGAGGCAAATTCAATGTCAAAATAGCTAGTGCAGTCCCCGCTCCCTTCTTGTTCTCCCCTCCTTCCCTCTTTCCCTTCTTCCTTCTTTACCTTCCTTCTTTTTCTTTTGCCCCAGTGAACTAAAGGAAGCCATTCATCTAAAAGTCTCCAAACATAAAATAAAGAATATTTCAATCTTGGCAGATTCCACTCATTCATACATATATATGTACATGTTGCAATGAGTTCAATCATTGTTCAAAACTATGCTGTGATTCAAACCAAGGTTAGATGATTTAGATAACAAGTTCCTGCCTTGGTTCGCTTATTTTGTTAGCAGGGTAGCTTAGGGTGAAAGTAACACAATGACTAGAAATTCTGGTCCCAATAGACAGATGGCTAAGAAAGGGGGCTTCAGGAACCAGAAGGTGGGGCCAGATAGTCAGAATCATCCTTTTTTCATTTCCCTGTGCTGATTTTCACATTTTTCTGACTGGCATGCCTGCTCTGCTCAGGGTGAGTACAAATCCTCAGCATATGCCCAACTGTCTGCACAAGCAAGAGAAAAGAGGTCTTTTACAAATGAGTGTTGACAGCAATGTTGTCATTTGATGTAATCCTGGAAAACTATTCATCACATTTACACCTGCACATAGATTTACCTTAAATTCAGGCACCTGTTTTAACTCCTTGCATCTATTTTAATAAAATAGCCATGTCACCTCAAACAAATAAACAACACAACTCCCATCGACCTTTGAAAGCATACATTAAAGAGTAATGTCAGAGTAAAGGAGATGATACCTATGTCATTTCTTTTTCTAATAAATTAGGATGTAAATAATTGAACCAAGTAATTTCCAGTTCTCTTGTTTCCAGATGGATTATCCATTTCATGGTAGATGGAACTGCCCAAGATGGCAGTGGTAAGATCTCACATCACACACACTCTTCTTACAAATTGATGTGGAAACCCCTCTGAGAAAGCACTATGATTTGTATTCCCTCTTCTCAAATCTGAGAAGGCTTGTGACTGTGGTGGAAGTGACACTGTGTGACTTCTAAAGCTAGGTCATAAAGGAAGATCTAGTTTCTACCTGGTTCTCGCGAGACACTTGCTCTTGGAACCTTGCCACCATGCTGTGAAGAATCCAAGCAGTCACAGACTGAGGCCCCACATAGGTGTTCTAGATGACAACCCCAGCTGCGATCCCTCTTGTCAGCCAGCATCACTCACCAGTCACATGCACAAGTGACCTTCAGGTGATTCCTCAGTCCCTAGGACCTGAGGAACTAAGCTGTCCCTGCTGAGCCCTGCCCAAATTGCAGGTGTGTGTGTGTGTGTGTGTGTGTGTGAGAGAGAGAGAGAGAGAGAGAGAGAGAGAGAGAGAGAAAGAAAGAAAGAAAAAAAGAAAGAAAGAAAAAGAAGAAGAAGAAGAAGAAGAAGAAGAAGAAGAAGAAGAAGAAGAAGAAGAAAACATAAAATTATTGGTTTAAGCCATTGTTTCTTTTCTTATGTACCCATCAATTATGTTAACCCTGAGCTCTTCCCTCCCACTGGGAATTTGTTATTGGTCCTATCAATGTCATACATATAAACATCTGCATATCATGAAACCATCTAAACCAGGATCTTGAGTTCCTAAGATTTAGCCACTGGAAAAAGTAAAATTCCTTTCTAGATGAGTACCACGAACTAAGAAAAAAGAAATTTTAGCAAATCCATAGGAATGTAGCAACAGTTACCACTAGATATCTACAGATGACATAAATTGGAAAATACTTCTTGAAATAGAGAACTGTATTTAAAAGATCAGAAGAGGAAGCTCAAGAAAGAAAGATGGAAAAGTCAGCAGAATATGATATAAGCTAAGTCCTGATCCCAGGATGAAGCTGGTGTTTGTATCTCAGAATCTCAAGATTTGGCCTAATTCACTACTCTTACCAGGTCTCTGAGTGCCATCTGCTATGAAAAGTTGTTATCTAGTTTCTGTTTGGATAGCTTTGGTGTCAGAAGAGTCCTCTTCACTTCCCTGTTGGAGATGTCTTCCTTATGCTGAGCTAATATCACTCTTCCTGCAGTTTCTACCTTTTGCCTGTATCATGGAGTGGCATCTTGTATAGGAGCTTTGGCACCAAGTCAACATAAGGCAGCAATTGCATATAACCAAGCATGATATTGGAAGTTCTTAGGTTAAGCAACCAAACAGTTGTCAACCCATGATTTCTCAGCTAGCTTTTCTTCCCCTATTGGAACTGATTACTGCTTCTTTGAGAAGCAGAGGAAGTAGTTGGCTTACATATCACAGATAAGTGGACTAAAAAAATGTCCTTTTCAGAGTTGGGATGTAGCTCAGTGGCAAAGCACATACCTGGCATGTGCAAGGCCCCAGGTTAAATCTTCAGTATCAAAAAAAATTTTTAAAGATATTTTTCAAGGCTAGAATCACAAAATGGAGAGGTGCTCTTGCTCTGAGAGGCAACATGGATGTGAGATGAGGAATTCATATTTATTCTCTCCTGTTGATTCTGGGGCACATGCATGATCATTAAGCTGATTAGCTGGAGGAGTCACCCACACTACATAATTACATGTTTGTCTTAAACATATTATTATTTTTGTGGAACTCATGTAATTGAATTTGTGTCAATTAAAGAAATATAACGTGACACCAGTGTCGATCCATTGTATAAATCTTCCACAAAGCAGGTCTAATATCTTCTCTAGGAAAGCCTTCGGTAGATGGTTGATATATTCTTGAGGCAGCTCCACACATTATCATTCCTTTAAAGGATTCTCAGAAGATGGTTTAGAGCCTCTTACTCGTCTGCATTTCTCCTCAGAACAGGTCTGAACCCATCCTTAAGTACAAACTGCAGCACTGACGAGATTGTGTATATGTACTCAGGGCAGCATACACAAATGACAGATACATGCACCCTCTGAATTCTACCCCCCTTCAATTACTCCAGCCAAAAATTACATTCCCGTTTTTGGCAACTAAATCTTATTTTTGAATTATACTCACCAATATCTGGATTGGATCTTATAAAATATTTAAGCACCTACAAAGTTATATAGCAGACATTTACAAACCAACATTAACGTATGTTAACGGCTTGTCTTATTTATTTCAGATTGTTCAATCTTTCTATATTTGCTCAGGTCTTCCAAATACTGTATTTCTGCACCCATTTGACTTTGTAAAGAGTCATTGATTCAACAATTATTTGTTAAATCCCCACAGTGTCCTCTTTGGACTCCTAATTTTACTATTTAAATGTGCTCATGTTATTTAAAATTTTGATTAGGGATTCTTTGTGTACAACATGTTTTAACAACAACAAATGGAACAGGTTGATAACAGACCTCTGTGTTCTGTCACTAATGACAATCTTTTCGACTGGCTGAAGCATTATTTCATATCTATGAGCTTGTGCCTTTGTTCATGGTGTTCTTTGTGCTGTTTCTTTGTGCTGATGGAAGCTTTCTTCCTCTATTTTGCTTGGTCATATTAATTGATCCTTTGACGCCCAGTATCAACTGCTACAAGAACCCTTTCCTGAGCATCACCTGTTAATTTAGGTGCAGTGTTCTATTGTGGCACCTGTGCTCTCTCATAATCATTGGCCATTTGTCTATCTTCCCATCTAGAATCTTTAAGTTCTTTAAGGGCAAAACTGTTTTATATAAAAGCACTAGTTCACATTAGGTGCTCAAAAAATGCTTATTAAACAAACACATAAGAATATAGCATCTTAGCCAAATCACCCTTCCTTCCATTGCAGGAATCCCTTCCCCAGTTCCTTTGACAGATCATCACTCTGCCCCACAGGGAACCCAGTCCTTATTTGAATGGTTCTGGATTTTGAAAGTCCTTTCTCATATGAAGTCCCCAAATCAATTTCCTATAAAAACACTGTAAGTTCTCATTATAAATAAATCAAGTCTCTTTTCTGAATGTCAAAGATGCTTTTATGGTACTCACTTGGGTAACTAAGTAGTTACTAGTGAGCATGTTTTATGCATAGTTAGCAGAGCTAAAGAAATTATTTGAGTGCTCAGGATTGAGGCACTTTTAGGGGTATCCCATTAAGGATTTTTACCCTGAATTCTTTCCAGAAGCTAATTGGGGCTGTGAAGACCACAGAGCACAGGTGTTCCATGTTCTCTACAGCTCACATTCCTACATAAACATGCTATACTTTCTCGAGCATGGCAAGCTACTGGGTGGTCTTCAGGCTGCCTGCAAAGGGAAACAAGTTGGACTCCTGTCTCATTGCTAATCATTTGAAGACCTGGTTACCATACAGCTAGACTTTATTCTGGACTCTCTATTTACTGACTCCATGAGTTCTTGCTTCAGGGGGAACCTAAGTGACTAAATCTGGTCCCAAACCTAATTGAATAGCCAAAGAGTTGTAGAGAATGTGAAACTTGGATCAGTGGTAACGTCTGTGCTAAGTTCCATGCCTTTCTCTAGGCATTTGATCATAACCATACTTCACATGGTAAAAGCAGTTGACATTTTCTCCTAGGAATATGGAAACAAACCATTGCCTTAAGAGTCCAGATCATGGATTTTTCCAAATGGTAAGTAGTTGGCAAATTTTTATAAGGCAGTACTGACTGTCCTTTAGTCTAGAATGTCAGGGCTTCTGGTGTGCCAGGCACTGTTCTGGGCACTTTGCAGACCTCACCGCATGTAATCCTCATAAGAACCCTGAAAAATAAACATAACTATCCCTATTTTGTAAACGAGGCACTGAGGCTCACGAAAATTAAGAGCTATGTGTGGTAGCGCCCGTCTGTAGTCTCAGCAATTACATAGACTGAGGCAGGAAGATCACAAGTTAAAAGCCAGACTCAGCAACTTAGTGAGGCTCTAAGCACCTAAGTGAGACTCTGTCTCAAAACAAAATATTAAAAGGGCTAGAGATGTGGCACAATGGTTAAGCATCCCTGGATTCAATCCCTAGTATATAAAAAAAAAAAGAAAGAAAATTAAGAAACCTGTCCAGTACCTTAGAATTACTCAGGTTCAGAAACCATTTAAATCCAGAATGTTCTGACTCCAAAGTCCATGTGCTTGATACCTGGTTGTGCAGTTTCTTGGTTCAAAATCAGCTTCACCTTGTGACTTTGCATTTGGAGTCGAGCTCTTCACTTCCTGATTCTATATTTTTGGATAATCATCTTCTTCCCCCTCCCCTGCCTGTGACTGGGTACCATCCACTTACGACAAAGTTATAACATACATGCCTTATCAAGCAGAGTGTGTCTAATTTCACTTTAAAATGACATCATCCTTAGAAATCTCTAGAATACATGTAGATTATTGTTTGAATGTCTAGTAATTTTTCTCTTTTACCAGGACTTTGGGTTAACAAGAGGAGAACAGAATGAGGAGGAAGGGCTGAACTTAACTTAATACAACCCAACAGAAATGTTTAGTAAGATGTCAAATTTATTCCAAAAACCTGAATCCTCTGGATTGAGAAGTCAGAGTGTTGGCTGATACTCATCATGAGTATTTTGCTCATTTCTTTGGCTTCCCCCACCCTCCACAGATCTTGAAGTTCCATTTCCTTATAAAAATTCTTTCAGGGGCTGGGGTTGTGGCTCAGCGGTAGAACGCTCGCCTAGCACATGCAAGGCCCTGGGTTCGATCCTCAGTACCACGTAACAATAAAGTATTGTGTCCAACTACAACTAAAAAATAAATATTAAAAAAAATTCTTTCAATGAGGGGTTGACTATACCTAACTCACTGCCTGTTTTTGTAAATAGAGTTTTAATGCAACACAGTCATGTTCAATATTTTGCATGTCATCTGTGGCTGTTTTCATGCTACAAAGACAGAGTGAGGTCGTTGCAATGTATGACCCACAAAGTCTATAAATATTTACTTTCTGACCCTTTGCAGAAATAATTTGCTGACCCCTGCTCTAGGCAGGCAAAAATGTATTGATACTGCAGTCCCGCAGTGAATCTCTGTGTCTAGACTTGAGTTTAGAGGAATTTGAACTTGGATAGCTGGAATAGACCATTTTTAAAGCTCTTCCAACCCTGCATTTCAAAGACTTAAACATTCAGCATTTTATATATATATATATATTCCTCTCATAAATAAAGCACATGAGTAGGACTACGACAGCAGATGTGGGCTTGTAGCAAATCTTGGAGTGCAATGGCTATGTTAAAAACAGGCATTTCTGTTTTGTTAATTCATGCTATGCTAATGCTCAAATATAGCAAATTCTGAAACCAGCACATTCGTTAAATCTTGAATAGTCTCTAAAGAGAGTTAAGGCTGAATACGTGGAAGTAAGCCATGTCTCATTATGTGAACATCAACAAGTATTGGAGAGAAATCTATCTACATAATTGTACCATTTTGCCTGTCGGTGCTTGTAAAATGTTATTCATGTCTTTTGTGAAAACTCCCTCCAGTCATGGAAGCTTGTAATTATGTGAATGTTTTATTAATTTATTTATTGACCATCAACCTTATACACACTACTACATGAAACAATAGAGGAAAATGTGGTCACCACCCTGGAGAACTGCATGGCTTGGTTCTTGGACTATCTCCCCATGCCTCAGGACCTGTCGTAATGTTTTGATTATTTTTTTAAAAAAAAGTATTTCCGAATAATTAAGATGCATGTCTGAAAAATTATGCATAATGTCAGAGACCCAAAACCTTGGGACCTAACGCCGGCTGGATTCCTTTTGGCATCCCTGGGAACTTTGGTTGCATTTTAATTAGAAAACACATCTTTTGAAATTACAATTTTTTAAAAGCCTCCTGTATTCTCTGTAGATCTTCGTTTGGCTGGCCAGCTAGTCACCTGGCCTTTTAACTTGGGCCAAACTTTCTCTGAATACAAGAAAGATTTCAAGGTAGATGTTTAAAGACATCTGATCCCTGAGGTATTACTTAAAATCATCATCCACAAATACATATGCACACATATTTTGAAATATTAATTTGCAAGCACTTATGTTAGAAAATATACTGGATTCAAATTATTTTCCTATTGAATTTAAAATCATAGCAGACATATGTATGTCACACAACAGAAAGTGTAAAAATGTATACAGGATTTGGAATGACTTGGGAGAAAAATACCTAATGATTGAAAAATGGTGAAGAGGTCTTTTCTTGAAAGAAGAAGGAAAAAAAAGACATCATTCCAGAGTAAAAGCAATCTGCTTGCATATACATTGGGAAGGAATTGTGGGAAGGACCCAACAAGAGGTCAGAGCTGTTCCACTCATTACACTGCAGGAATACTGAACTCCTTGATAGGAAGTTTTATAACTGTTCTCAAGCCAACCAATATATGAATATTTTGTCTTCTGAGCCAGCAAAAAGAAGAATTTTCAGCATTGTTTATTTAGTATTCCTCTTCTTTTCTTCACCTATAAGTGTATAATAAAATATTTTGTTAGGTACTTAATAACTATTTATTGATAAATGACTTCACTGCTTAAATCAGCTCATCAGCATGCCAACTGAGAATCAAAAAAAAGAACTTAGAGGCAAGAATATTATGAGGAGGAAATTTATAAGATCTGGAATTGTTTAACAGAGAACTTATGTAATGGTCCTATATGAATCCATTAAGGTTTATAGCACGTGATAACAATTTGTCAATAGATTAATTGGCCCAATGACATATTTGCTCACTTAATGAGTCATATTTTTTTCTAAGAAGTAATAAAGAACAGGAATTTGTGTTTCAGTGAAACTTCTCAACATACAGGTTACTTTGAGAAAATTTCTTGGTTTTTTAAAAATTCAAGCATATCACCAAACTCAGTATTTAAAAAATTAGTATGCCAGGTTCTTATCTTCCAGTATATTTTCATCCCATTGTGTTTCATTCCCTGACTCATGTAATTTACATATTATCTTTCTTGACAGAGGAAGGAGTTGGATTATAAGCAATTCACTGGGAATATTTTTATACATGGATGAGCGGGGCTTTGTGCCTGTGGAATGTATTGATATAAAGGGAGTGTCAAGATACATGAGTGAAGACACTTGTGGTTTTAAGTTGGGGATTTTTCTAACAAGTGTGTGAAGAACTACAAAGTCACATGTTCTTGGCAAATCAATAATATTGAAAAATCAATCTTTTGGCAAATTATGTTTTTGATGAATTAGAATCAATGACTTACTATTTGACTAACTTTCTACACACTGGTCTACTTCTTAGGGAGATAATTTTCCCTCTCCCAACAGAGACCCATTGATCTGGATTTCCCAAAGCAGTTTTTTCTAGGAGGTGAATGATGTTTCTGCTTTACCAAACTTATAGCTTTATAAAGATAAATTATTACATTCATATAAAGAAAAAAATCTCCTGAAGTATCTTTTCAGAGAACATGAAAGATCTTTTTAGTCATTGACCATTTCAATGTGATTAGTGTTTAAAAAACAAGATATCATTTTAAGCACTAAAATGAACTTAGTCATGCCAGGCATGGTGGTACACACCTATAATCCCAGCCGCTTGAGAGACTGAGGTAAGAGGATCACTAGTTCAAGGCCAGCCTGAGCAACCTAAGAGAGACCCTGTCTCAAAATAAAAAATAAAAAAGGGCTGGGTATGCAACTCAGTAGTAATGCATCCATGGATTCAATCCCCAGTATTGCTAAATAAATAAATAAAAATTTAAAAATAAAATGGCTTAGTCATAACTTCTAATAGAGGCAAGGTCTAGAAGGTCAAATAGAGGAAAACTTGGTTGTGTATGAAAGGGAGGGAAAGAGAAAAGCAACATATGTAAAAATTATGATTAAAAATACTTAAAGCTGTAAGAAATAGATGAAAGATGCCCAAGGGAATATAATGGCACAGGGCCTTTCGTGTTTGGTGGGTGCTTTTGTATGCAAGCGTCCATTCTGGTATGAGACAAAGAAGGTAATGGTTATGTGTCTATTAAAGATAGAAGGTCCAATCTGCCAAAATACTGTACCTTCCCAAAATATTCCACAGCAAATAGTTGATAATAAATAGAAGCAACTTCCATACTTTCTTTGTTGATGTCATTCTGCCCAATTAACCTTAGCAACTGAAATGAGAATCGAAATACTACAGACAGGGTGTTGGATCTGACAGTACATGGCACTGGGCCAACACCTAATGATTCGGTGGTGACAGGCAGAAACTGATGGCAAGAGGGTGATAGAACTGACTCTCCAAATAATGAAAGGTACTGGGTGTCACTGTCAAAATACTGATCTACATTTTTTTCTCTTTTGTCAGGACACTGGCATCCATTAATGAAAAGTCTTTAGAGAAAAATCTCAAATACTGCTCTACCAAGTTTTCGTTGCAACTCATGCAAGGTGTCAGGATTTTAAATGAAGCTTTGTATTCCTTAAATTGAAAGATGGTGTTTTTTTTTTTTTTCTTTCATTCCAGGTACCAGTGCCAAGCCCAGACTTCTCATCAACCTGTCCTTTTAACAGGAAGGAACTAAATTTGAAATCCTCAGAAATTGTTCTTGGTATGAGTCTTTGTCTCTCCATTTCTTTCTTCTTTTGCTTCTTGTTTGCATTGCATTGAATTCTGTGCCTTATTTCCTTGACAAAAGAGTTGCATCAGGCCTGGGGATCAGGAAAAATTTTTTTCACCTTCATGATTTAGGTAGCAAATAGACATCTGGCAGCAAGGAGTATAGAAAAGTTCTTTACTTTTTTTTTTTTTTTAAGAAGCCATTATTTCAGGTAGAGGATATCAGCTAACAAATTCTTACAAGCATTGGGCTTTTTCAAGACCTCCATTGGTAATCAAACCAAGTATTTAAAAGGACATTCCTGTAAACAAAAGCGTGGTTTGTGTTCAAAAACTATTCTCAAGAAGATCTCTTTCCAGTCAAGACTCTGACCATCTGCTTGCCATCTTATATTTTTTAATATTATTCTGTCAAATATATGCTCTGTCAATGCAGGTAAAGGAATACTTGAAAAATCTGAACATACACAAATCAGTGAGTCCAGATGACATGAATTCTGAAGTCTGGAGGGAATTAGCTAATGCAGCCTTGCAGATAAGCACCCAAAGCAGAGCAGCTCCGCAAAACTATTTGATCCAACTGCCCTTGTCTCAGGAAGTACACATATAGTAAAGAAAAAAAAAATACAATCAACATTCTCTTAGACTCTCCTGGTGCAAATTGTACCATGGATAGGTTATCATTTACAAAGACACACACATAAACTTGCTCTAAAACCAAAATGAAAAAAGCACTAAGAAATAGCATCAACATGAAACAAAGCCGGTGTAGTGGCACATGCCTGTAATCCCAGGGGCTTGGGACGCAGAGACAGGAGGATTGTGAGTTCAAAGCTAGCCTCAGCAAAAAGCAAGGTGCTAAGCATCTCAGTGACACCCTGTCTCTAAATAAAATACAAAATAGAGCTGGGGATGTGGCTCAGTGATCAAATGCCCCGGTACCCTAAACAAACAAACACAAAACAAAAAAATACAAACAAACAAAAAACCCCAACAACTGCACACATACACACAAATGATTTGCAAGATGGTAAGTGGTTTTCTAAAGATGGTAGAAGAGGTCTGTGATTTATTATTTAAGAGCTAGAAAAGGATAAACCACATACGAGACAGAGTGGAGGGGCTCAAGGAAGACGTTTTAGGACTATAAAACCAGAATGGTTTCAACTCTGGTTCTCTTTGTCATCTGTGCAAACATGTCCAAGGACCTCACATGGGCAAAAGACAGAAATTATGCCTACATCTTCTTTAGATATTGTGATAAATTTAAAATATCTTTAAATTGTTTGACATGTCTTCCTTTGAGAGGTAAGGGATATATGCCCTCCCCTTAATCTGGGCTGATATTTGACTGCTCTGATCAACAGAATAGAGCCAAAGCAACACTACAGTGGTTGCAGACCCATATCCTTTAAGAGGACTCACATCTTCCACTCTGACCACTTGAAAGCCAGCCACCATGAAACAAGCTGAACTCTTACTTAAGGCTGCCATGTTATGTGGAAGCCCAAGCTAGCCAATTGGAGAGGCTTGGTATGTGTGAACAAAGCGAGAGAGTTCTCTTACAACCACCTGGTAACCCAGAGTGGACTCCAGATGTATAACTGAAGTCATCTTGGAAATTATAATCCCAGAGGATGCCAAATGAAGAACAATGGATTCCAACAAATATCCAGGAAGGAGACCTCAGCTATAGGGCCCCAGCTGAGCTGGTAGTCACTTTCTGCCATTCAACACCCCCACCCATCAGCTGAGGCCTCAGGTATTGTGGAGCGGAAACCAGCCATCTCTGCCATGCCCTACCCAAATTTCTGCCTCAAAAAAACATGAGTTTAATAAAATGGTAGTTGTTTCATACCACTAAATTGAGGTTGATTGTTACACAGTAAGAAGTAGAATTAATAGCTTTTCTTCTACTTTAAGCAAGATAATTCCTTTTTCTTCTTGTGTTTCTCTTTCTTTTTTCCTATTTCTTTCTTCCTCTGTTTAATGCTATTTTCTGTGGATCAATCTAAGACTGTTAAACATATTTAAAATTTTGTTTTGTTTGCAAATGAGGTTATATCTTGGTAACTCCTCTCATTCATTGTTTTAAAAAGCAAGTTGTGCTTAACATTTTCCTTCAAAAAACTAAGTTAATCAATTGTGATTTTAATGTAGGCACGAATGAATTTTTTTTTCCTGAGGCCCAGACCATTAAAAACTGTTACTTATAAATATGAAAAGCTGTAAAAGAACTTGAATGTCCAATATAGTGTTTAAATACAATGCAATTAAAAATAGGACCTTCTGCCTCTGTCTGGAATTATCTGTTATCTTTGCCTTTTCTCTAAATATTCTCATCTTCTGAACCCTGATCCAGTTACGAAGGCCCTAGTACTGTTATGCAAACATACTATATGCATGTGCCCATCTCAGGGCCTCTGCATGTGCTAGTTACGCATGCAAAGGAAACTTTCACAAAATGCACTTGGCCCTTTCAAGTTTCTTCTTGTCAATGGAGCCTTCCCTGATCATTACATATCTAACACAAAACCCCCACCCCAACTTCTGGTTATTTTTCTACTTAATGGTACCATCTGTAGGCTATATATTTACTGATATATTTATTCACTGTCTTCTCCCACCAGAAAATCAGGCCCATGAGAACTGAGACTTTGTGTGTGTTTCTCCGTGTGTACCCCAGATCTTCAACACTGTTTGGCATATAATAAATGAGCCAAGGAAGTTTGTTCTGTGACTGAGATGCAGTTAGTTTAAAAAGTGTTGTCAGAGCAACTGACAATACCTCATTAAGAGAAAAGAAGAAGTTACAAAATAGTATAGAAAGTATATACATGTGCTTTGAAAAAAGTGTCATGGTCTCAACTGCATGCATACCTAGAAAAGAGGAAGGTTCTCATTTTGCCAGGTACTGGAGGAAGCCTTGGTGCTCTAACCTGGTGCCAAATAGCACTGGGGTTACCAAGAGAATGAACCTGGCAGTGGATGATGGCTGATGCAGGAAAGAGGAGGGATGGCTGAACATGGGCTGAGCCAGACTGGAGGAAACATTAACTTTCCCAACCAGTAGCCATCTTCTCTTCTTTCTTACCAACAAAATCCTAATTTCAATGAGTAGAGCCGTGGACCCAACCAAAAAATACTCACTTTTTCAAGCTCCTTTCAGATAGGCAATCATGTGGAAAGCACTGCTCAATGAGAACTTAAGAGACAGTTTCTAGAAAAGCTTTTACTTTCTTATACAGGTACTGCCCTCTTGTGCTTTCCTCCTCCCTGCCTCACAAGGATATGAGGCCATCTTGTGACCAGGAGGCACAAGGCATCAGGCAAAGGTTTTCATGGTAGGGGTGGGGAAATGGAAAGATAGAAAGTACCTGGGTCCTGAAGGCATCATGGAGCTGCTAACCATCCTCATGATGCTTCCCCTGGACTTCCTGTTGCAGCCAAATGTGATTCACGAATACCTTGGGTTTCTCCTCCTCTTCCTCCCCTCTCCTTCTTCTTTCCTTCTCCTCCTCCTTTTCCCTCTTCTTTTTTATTTCTAATTTTTTTCTACAATGAGCATATGTTATTTATATAAAATTTTAAAAGTAATATGTGTGTGTGATAGTAATAGACTGATTGTAGAGAAAATATTTAATCTAAAGCTGAGGCAGGATTATTTTTCCCCTGATCTATTCACCCAGAGAAGAGAAAATCAGATCCTGAATTACTGAATTGGCCACCCTCCCTTATGCCACCTCAGTCTGGACACGGAAACATCTCCAAATAGTTGTTGGTGTTGTGATCTTAAACCCCTTTAAATAACCTACCTTGCAGAACTGGTCCCCACGTAGACCACAGATTCTGGTTCGCTAGCTAAAAACCTAGAGTAGAAATAAACTGAATTGTCTCCTTATAATTGACCTTCTGGTAGCAGGTAAAATGAATTTGAAAAGAAAAGAACATAGCTTCTTAGGCTTGGAGCAAATCTGAAACTCCCTGCCTCTTTTTGCTTATATCGAGCTTGATTCCAGCTTGGGAGACTTGGGGGTAGTCTTTCACACAGAATCAATCTCTCCTGCTGCAGTCCGGCTGTAGCAAAATAACCGGGGGTGGGGGGGTGGGGGGGGTGATGAGGAACTTGCATAGATTGATACAGCAGGAGTGGGAGCAGGAGTGGGAGCCCTTTATTGTAGGACAACAGAGGTATTTATACATTCCACACAGCTTATCTTAATTAACATAAACTAGATACATCAGTCAACCAATAAGGAATCTCCACACTTAATGGCTCACTGGCATTACTTCACAAACCACTCCCTCTGGCAAAATGCCAGGCGCCATCCAGACTTGTTTACAGACTCTAACATTTTCCAGGCGCCATCCTGACTTGTTTACAGGCTCTAACACTCTCCAACAGGGAAGAATTTGGGGTGATACAGGCTGCATACTCTCCACTCCTCCTCCTGACATGTCTCTTTCCAGCATCAGAGCTCAGATGTGTATGTACCAGTTCTTCCTGTCTGTGGTATGTAGCATTATCTCCCTGACCTGGCTTCCTCCTATTCACATTGTTGAAATTTCAGGATACTTAATAAATAACATACCCACTTTCTCTCACATAAATGCTGGACCAAGTGAGAAATAAGAAAATTGAGTAGAACAGATATATACACACATATATATGTATATATATGTATATATCATATACATCATATATATATATATATATCATATACATCATATACATCATATATATATATATATATATATATATATATATATATATATATNTATATGTATATATATATATATATATATATATATATATATATATATAAAGCTGATGCTTATCAGTGTTTCTTCTATCAGCAACTCTGCTTACCAACGCAGTGACCATCAACATTTGGACACCATAACTCTTCTCACAATAGGAGATGTCCCCCTATAAAGCAGATAACATGAAAGTGTAAAACAATATCATATACTGTCTTCTCATAGATAGGTAGCTCCCAAAAATAAAATAAAGAGGAAGGGTGGTCAATGCATGCCTGATTTCTCTTTCTAAACTCATCAGCAGATCAAATCACTCTTTCTTCTGGCTAAGTTCCATGCTCAGCTCATCCCTTACCTCCCAAACTCCATCCAGGCCAGAATCTGACTACCCTTGACCCTTCTGCAAACCCAGGCAACATCCCCCACATGTCCTGCTCCTGATCCCTGCAGAAAACTACCTCAGAGCATGTGGGTGGCAGGGGCTCTGATTCTCCTTCCTATTCTTCCGTAGGTGAAGGTTTAGTTTCTCCAAGCTGCATGTCTGAAGATCTCATTCTAGAGAAATACTCTTTGGACTGGAAACACAAGAAAAGACACATGGAGTCTTCCAATTAGCTCTGAATTCTATAATTATAGAGAAGAAAGTGTCTTTATCTATAGTTTCAATATGAAGGAAAGGGCATTGGCTTTGTTGTGAAATATTACCAGGGTTCCCAGCCTGATTCTGCCATCTTCTTGCTCTGACACCTTATATACTTGGTTTAACTTAAGATTCAGGTTTTTTTTTGTCTGTAAAAATGGGGCATTATTCCTATCATAGCTGTCTTGTGGAACACGTTTTGTGTTCTTGGTACAATGGCTAATACATAGGATATAATTAAGGAACACTGGTTTCCATTCTTCAATCTATGGCAGGGAAATTTTCTCTTAGAGGTGTGTGTGTGTGTGTGTGTGTGTGTGTGTGTGTGTTGCTGAGGATAGAACCCAGAGCATCATACATACTAGGCAAGTGCTCTACCACTGAGATACATTCCTAGCCCTCGGAGAGTTTCATATAATTATTTTCTATTCTTCAGGTTACTGTAGCTTTTGGATCAGTCTATCATCTCCTACACGTAGAATTATCCATCTAAATTAAAGGAAAAATCTATTCTTCTCCCGATTCCTTTTAAAATGCTCTACTGAAGCCAAGTATATCAAAGGCAAAACTCAGTGGACATGGCTGCTATAGAATGAAATGAAAATCCTTTGGAACTGTGGTTGTTCTTCAAGGACCTATGTGACCTCGTGGGAACGGGTGCAGAAGACCATGTATTCTCAAAGAAGTGAACTAAGTTATGCTTCCTTGGAAGCTGATACAGGAATTAGCAATACTTTATTATACTTACCACAAGTTATTGTGATACTTGTCTATGAATGGACTACTTGAAAGTACCTCCATGACTTAATCTTTGAATACTCAGCATTTAGCTTAGGGCTAGGGACAGTGGGCTTTAAGTAATATTTAATAAATGAATGAATGACCTAGGACCAAATACTAATTCAGATGTTTCCTTATATAAAAACATCATGAAAAACTGTGTTGTTACTGAGATTATTTTTCTATAAATAAATTTTATTTAAAATAATATCTTTCAACACAACATGGGGCAAACTCTGCAAAAGCCCTGCATGTCATAGATTTTTTTTTTCTTACTGCCACGTTCTGAACACATCTAATCACTCTACTCGTAAGAATGTCCAAGGGAATTTGGGCTCTTAAAATACTATTCTCCCGCTAGTTTGCAACACAATTTCAGCAATATTTTGATTTTATTCAAAGGAGATAGCTTTAGTTTCAGTATGTTTTCCCTTCTCCCAGGAACCCAGCATTTAAAGTCTTTTTGTAATGTAAATTTTCATCCCTTAATTTATATGTTGTCAATTTGGGGTTTTATGATACTGTATCTGGCTCTCTTAAAGCAGGGCACACCTGAATTAGCTTTTGGGATAAAAGGAATACAAAGAAAAATGTTGGTGAGCAAAACATCTGATATAGTTTTACTTGCAAAGTTCAAATTTTCTGAATGGGATCAAGATGGCATGGTTTGGATCGTGGCTGAAATGTGTACATATCTGAAAGTGGTAGTGGTGAAGGTCTAACACCAGGTTTCCTTCTGTGTTTCTACTTAGGAATTTCCACACACATTAGGCAAGGGTAATGGGAGCATTTGTCTCTTCTCTAGAATCACTGCCATCCCATACTGTTATGTATTTATACCCACTTACCAGTACTCACTTCTTTAAGTAGATTTCACTTTGATTTTCCCAAACAAGAAAAGGGACTGAATTTAAGTAGCAATGAAGTTCTTACCAATTAGTGTGAGGTCCTTTTGCATAATTTGGGATATAAATCATGAATAGATCAAGTACAGTTCTTTCAGATATCACCAGCTCATTTTGGCATTACCAGCTCTGAGTGTTACCAGCATATTCCAGTTGGACATAGAAATCACAGAGAGGCAAAGAATACCTTCTGAATGAGGTTTTATTGGGACTTTCACTCCAGCTCCAGGGTAACAGTAAATGGCATAGGGTTCAGGGCCTGTTCCCTGAGAAATTAAGGAGCAAAGCTTGTATAGATAAAAAAAAAAAAAGGCAGGTTCACACAGGTGCACAGTCAGCTGTTGCACAGGATCTCGAGATTTCTGCACAAGTGTAGTCAGATCTATATAACTGACACATTGATATGCGCCTGCGCATTGTGTTCTCTTGCCCCGGACTCATGAAGTGAAGAGGCTCACTACCGCCACCCAAGGAAGACCTTACACCTGTCAAGTCCAGGTATATAGTGCCTCGTGGAGATTACAGGGAAGTTTGGGGAAGGAGTTTGCAACTCCTGAACCACTGTCATTGGTGGAAACAAGTTTTTGAAAATAGCTTGCATTAGGTGGAAAACTTTGATGGGGGAACCACAGCCTTCCCTGCTCTGTCTCAAAATTATGCTTGTTGCTGGGAGAGGGTCTTCTCCTCAAGGACCTCTTCTCTGGCCCAACAAAAGCCTCTTACCGCACCTTCCAGTTATGCTTGGCCCTTTCACCATATAACAAACCTTTATCCAGCACCTGCAAGGGGTGAGGCACTGTGGTGAGTGGTGGGGGATGATGCAGTTCCCATCCTCACTGAACTTATGGTCCAAGGACTGCTTTGATTAAATTAACCAGTCATATCAGGTAATGGAGACAGTAATGTTGTCTAGGTCAGAGAATTGCCTTAATTAATAGTGACCCTCACAGGTAGTCAATTATCCAACATTGTACCCATATTTGTCTTCCCACAATTTTATTCCATGATGTTGGATTTACCCCTTGGGAATGCATAGGATATCTCATCTTCTAAAAGAAGATTCCAATTTTAGAAAACAATCCCTCCAAGTGATCTCTCCTGCTGGTCATGTAGACTTAGCTCCTGCAGCACTCTTATATATTGTGCACTCCTTCAAATCCCTGTACGAATCAGGTTTTGCTACAAATGATGGAAGCCACCAGTGTTTTAAACAAAATGGGAGTTCACTTTTCTGTGTGAAATTTCAAGTGGATAGTCTATATGTATGATTTTATAGGACACAATACTAGACATTCTCTTCTCAGAGGCCTTGAATTATGGTACTATAGAGCACCATACTAGATATAGACCACCTGTGTAATCCTGGACCCAGGCTCCGTCCAGCTTGTTGGTCTTCTGCCCACAGCTTCTATCTCAAGGTCTGAGTGGCAGCACCAAAATTCTAAGCAGCAGGGTGGAAAATAAGGGTGAAAGGGTGCAGCGGGGTGGAAAAGAAGGGTGTAAGGGTGCATGCATGCTGTCCCTTAAGAGATGCAGAAGCTGCCACTTTGGATTATAATCCATCCATCCAAACTTAGTTGCATCTGCATCTTTGTGGAAGACAGACTCAGAGATGCAATGTATTCTAGAAAGTCTTAAGCCATCCTACAACAGGGAAGTACTGTTGCTTTAAAATGGGGGTGGTGGTGGTGGTATGTAGGTACGCCAACTATTCTCTTGTATTCTTTTGCCCTTGTGTGATGTTGTGGTCAAAGCTGAGGAAAAGAACCATCACGGCTATTCTTAAAAGATATAACACTGTAAAAATCCAAATTTTATTTCATTACACAGAGATGCTGGGTATTACTTTTATTTTTCTAAATCAAATTAAAATTATCTATGAGACTTCTTTCATAATGCTGATGAAAGATTCAATATCCCTTATTTGGTGCCCACCTCCTTAGGTAAGATAAAAGGAGGATTGAGGTCAATAAAGTGACATGGGTCCTGGAAATTAAGGAGCATGCCTCTATATTTAGGCCTTCATACTCCCCCATGAGAAATTCATTCGCCAACTCTATTATGGTTCAGGTGAAGACAGGATTGAACATTTGGGTCTTTTACAGAGCTGGAATGGAAGCCTTGATGGCTGGTGCCCAGATTTCCTCTGTGTACCATGCAGACATTTCTTTCTAAGACTCTGCTACCTCCCTAGGGTGCTTCCTTCCATTCCCTTATCAGGCTTGCAGGATTTCCCCCTGCCCAGGGCCAGCCTTTTCTGCCTCTGTCCTTCAAGTGCATCCTTTGGTTTCCTCAAATCTGGATCTATCCAATAACATCTTCTTCCCAGAGGCCTTAAAGAAAATACTTCTTGACTCTTTTTTAGGGACTATGGTGGAAAGAAACTCTGGCACCAGTCAGTTTTTATTGTTCTTGTTCTGTGCTTGTTGTTTTGCTTACCTTTACCCAGGTACATTTTTAATGTAGTGTCAAATCACTTGGACCATTTTGATAGTCATACTGTATTGCTGACCAGTATTAGGGACAAAGTTCCTCTGCCAATAGCAGAGGCAAGACTGTAGTTTAGTCTACACAATAAACCAGTTAAAGGTTTATTCTCTCATACAGAGGAAGTTCTGTGAAGTATAATCCAGAACTGGTAAAAAGGGCTCCATGATGTCATCAGAAACTCAATGTTCTCTTGTGTTTCTACTCTGCTACCCTCACGCATGCCCATTACCAGTGACACAATGTGGCTATTAGAGTGCCAGCCACTATATTTATGTTATAGGTGGGAAGGAGAAAAAGAGGAAAAGAGACACCCCTCCCAGATGAGTCATTACCTTTTAAATAGTTACCTTAAAATCTTTTGCATAAAATTCCATTTATTTCTCATTGGCCACACCCTTCCACATGGGAGGCTGTAAAATTCAGTCTTAGCTAGGCACATCATTGCTCCAAATAAAATCCAGATTTTATTATTAAAGAAGAAGGGAAAATGAAAATGAATAGGCAGATGCAGTCTCTGCCTACTGCCTATTATTGCTAATTCATGTCTGTCCTGTTTCATAACTATAGAGTTAGATATCTACAACTAAGAAAGGACTTAAAACTATCTTATTAGAACTGAGTTCTCATTTCAGCCTATGGAAATCTTTTTAGATCCAATATATTCACTATTCTTCAGAGCTAAAATCACCTATAAATGTGATTTAAGTGAGCCGGATACTGAAAACTCTGATTACATACCAGTTGGTGAAATGATGAAGAAACCATCATACTCTGGTACTTGCAGCTTCGAAGTTTCTCATCTCTATTCCAGAACTTTGAGTTCATTTAAAAAAAATTTTGCTTTTCCTTTGTTGTATGGACTTCTATTACTAAGAGATGTAGTTTTTATTTAAGAAAAACAAAAATTACATGATCCTGGATGTGGTGGTGCACACCTGTAATCCTAGTGATTCCAGAGGCAAGACAGGAGGATCATGAGTTCAAGGCCACCTTCGGCAACTTAGTGAGACCCTAAGCAACTCAGCGAGAGTCTGTTTCAAAATAAAAAATGAGAAAAGACTGGTGATGTGTTTCAGTTGCAAAGTGCCCTGGGTTCAATCTTCAGTACCAAAGACAAAGAAACAAACAAAAAAACATAATCTCCCAAAACACACCATGGACACACACACACACACACACACACACACACTTCCAGTCTTCTCTCCTTTCTTTAATTTTATCAAGTACGATGGCTATTACTCAAGCGTTACCTGCATCCATTTCAATTCTATTAGGTTTATTTTCTCCTTTGTCAAAACATTTTAGCTAAAGTAAGAAATCATTCCACAATATATTCATATGTCAAAACATCACACTGCACCCTATACATATATTACTTTTTAATAAAAAAATTTTAAATATGTATATATACATATGAAAATAAAGCTGTTAGAGAATTTTGATTTTAAAAAGATCTAAGCAATTTGTGAAGCATAATACCAATTCTTTACATTGACAGTTAAGCATAAAATGTAAAAATTATGAATAATCTTTTTTGACAAAATTTGTGGTAACATTCAGTTAAAAAGTTGAAAAATTAAAAAAGAAAACATTTTGTTTAACGTTTTCTTTTTTTTTTCCTTTGCCAAATCCTTTTCATTAGCCTGATAGATTCATTATACATGTATCTGAATGACTTTTTACAAAATAAATAAAACCAAATCCAAAGAAACTTGAAAAAAAACTAAAGATTTGTTTTTTCAGGAATAACTTTCAGTGTCAATGATCAAGTAAGTCCCCTCCCTTTTTAGAGGGCTTTGGAGTCATCTTTCTGAATGAATATGTCTTTTCTTCAATTAGAAATTATATTTGGGTCTGTAAATCCTCTGAATGCATAGATTTGTTCAGCAATTTATTTTTCTTTTTTTAAAATTATGAATTGAATGGTTGTGTTATTGGCCTTGTTTCTGATTTCAAGTTTTTTTTTTTTGAGTATGGAAATAATGACATTACAATAATAACACAACAAAGGATTATTTTGGACCTCAGAATTAGCATCAAATAGTGGGAGCAATTGATTGCAGCACTGACTCCAGTGATCTCTCTCTCTCTCTCTCTCTCTCTCTCTCTCATCCTTATTCACAAAAATATTCTTTCAGCTTCTTTTCTCCCACAATAGGAATTCATGGCCCTCTGCTACATTTTAAAATCTGTGCACTCTCTGTTGAGGGTAAAGGGGCCCAGCCTTCTCCCTGAGGGGAAGGGAAATTCTTTGCATTCTTTCCTCCTGAATCAGACACACACACACACACACACACACACACACACACACACACTTCTTAGTTTATCAGTGACTCCTTGGTGGATATCCTGTTATAAGCTGAGTTTCCCTGTCTTGAGCTCTGCCCTTTATTCACTGTGTGCACATGGGTACACAGAAAACCTTTGTGAGTCTCAGTTTCTTTGCCTCTTAAATGGGAAGTGATACTACCATGCAGGGTTTTTTGGACAAAAGCATTTATTATATCCCATCTGATTCAAATGTATGATATGTCAAGGTCATTGTACTGTCGTGTGTAACTAATTAAAACAAATTTTAAAAAAGCATTTATTATTGGAGAGCTTCTTCAGGGATGTGTGTGAATTGGTCATCCTACTTTTTCACTTTCCCTGTTCTATTGTCAGTGCTCAAGGTTGGCTGTGGCAGTTTGCAGCAAGCTGCTTGGGAATTATCATCCCAGGAGCAATGTAGCACACACCTAGCCTACCTGCGTGTGGCAGCACGTATGTGCAGTGGCAAGGATGGGAGAAAATATTTATTGAATGAGTTTCACGTGACAAATGCTGTCCAGGTGTTAGCACCTTAACTCCTCACAGCCTCCGTGGGAGAGTAGTATTGCTCTACTTTTGAGGAACAGGAGGCTCAAAGAAGTTAAGTTGACCCCATTCTGTGAGTGGGAGGCTCATACCATGTGGTAAGTAGAATTCTAAGATGGCCTCAGAGAGTCCCATTCCTGGGGCCTGTGCCTCCTGTGTTTTCCCCTCCCGTTGAGTATGGATAGGGCTTGGGAACAAGATGGGATATTCGCCACTGTGATTGCATAACTGTGATTACAAGACTCTATTTTGCAGAAGTCAGGGAAATTCTTCCCTTGGCTTTGAGGAAATCAGTTACAGCAAGAGGACCTGAGGGCTGTCTTTAGCACTGAGAGTGACCCCTGGCCAATGACCAGCAGGAAGCAGAGATTTCAGTTCTACACAAGTTACTAAATTCTGAAACCATTTGAGTGAGGTTGGAAGAGGCCTGAGCTCCAGATGAGAACTCCAATATGGCCATTATCTTGCTTTCAGCTTTGTGAGACTCTGTACAATCATTCCAAGATTTCTGACCTACAGACATTGTCAAATAATACATGGGTGTTGTTTTGAACACTAAGTTTGAGGGGGTTTGTTACTCAGCAGTAGAAAACTAAAACATTTCCTTGTGTTAGGTTGTGCCAGACCCAAATCCAGGTGATAGAAAAGTCAGATTCCATATTCAGTTCCATCAAGAGTTAGTCCAGAGAGCTGAGACAATGTATTTTTAAAGAAGAGCCAACAAAACTTTTCTTTCCTACCACAAAGAATGGCTGTGAAGCTTATCAGAAACGGTGGACATGAAGGTTCTGTAGAAGACAACTGCTTTAAAAGGTGGTACAGAGGGAGTATCCCTTATCTGAAATGGTTGGCATCAGAAGTGTTTGGATTTTGGACTTTTCCTGATTTGGGAATATCAGAATGAATTTACAGACTGAGCATCAGAAACTTGAGTTTTGGATTTTGGATTAGAGATGCTCAACTGGTATTCGAAATGTTTAATAACTACCTCAGTGCAGGGGGCCAATGACCAGAAAGAAGATGCTGGCTATAAGCAGTATTGTCACACTGCTTACCTGAGAATATTTCTTGTAGGGCAGATGGAAAAGATGTTTCCAGACTTAAACACTGATGTGCGAAAGGCTGGGACAGAGTCAGAAAGAAGGGATGTCAAACTCATGAAGGAGGCACCTCTATTCAACAACTCCTTATCTGTATGCCCCATAGCTTTGATTTCACATCTATTTTTCTGAAATCTTTTATATTTTTACAATCACTAAAAGTTCAAGATATTCCTTCTAAAATGTGTGTAAAAGACGCCAGTTATAGAGATTGTGTGTCCCTTATACTTACCCCACCTCTGAGAAACACTGGCAGGGTTAGCTCTAACCTGACAAACAAAATGGAGAGATTATTTAATGCTCAAATGCATACCATTCAATGAGAGGCTGTTTCTTTTATACCGTTATTCACATTGATTCCATTTGACTATGTAGGTACAACTTTGACCTCTACTTTCTTTTTTCCTACAGATACTTAGCTTTTTTTTTTTTTTCCTGCAGATATTTTAGTATTGTTTCCTAGGCTCAAGTTTTCCAAAGTGTCTCCATCACTTTAGTGGCCTAATTGTGCAGGGGCATATTTAAAAGTCATTATTTTCATCATCTATTAAATGTAGCCCAGAACAGTTTAAAAAATTGGGTGAGGCATTTTTGCAAAAGCATTTATGATGTGGGCTGCCAAGGAATGTGCAGCTGCAGGAGCTTCTTACTCTAATCTCAGACTTGTACTTGAAAATGTATTAAGGGTGGATACCTGTGAAGAGGAACCAATTCCATCTCCCAAGAATTGCAAGCACTAGCGAGGGAGACATGATTGGTTTGAATGTGCTGAATCTATTGATCCTGAGAAGAGTTAGTTCTACTGGAAACAGTCCTTTTATATAGAAATGAACTGAATTACTTTGAATCGCACCTGCTATCTTGCTAGTTCTTGACATCTTGGAAGAGTGGATCAGTAGTGAATTGGTAAATGTTTAACAACAAGTTTGAGGGTTGGGGAATCTGATTTGCTATATTTGCCAATTTCTTTGGTGTAAATATTTCCACAATAATCAATTTCAAATTACCAAAGTTGGGTCACTGAATCCAGAGTTAGGAAGAAATGTAGTGTGGCATATCATCATACAATACTTTTTACCATATAGATACAATAAACATAAATAATCTGAAGAACAGAGATAATAGTAAAGTAAAATAGAAAGTGATGGTTTAATTTTTTTTTTTTTTTTTTTGGTACCAGGGATGCTCAACCACTGAGCCACATCTCCAGCCCTTTTTAATATATTTTTTTTAATTCTGTTTCTGCTTTCTTATTTCATTTATTTATTATTTTTATGTGGTACTGCTGGGGATCACAGATGCTAGGCAAGTGCTCTGCCACTGAGCAACAGCCCCAGCCCCTTGTATTTTATTTAGAGACAAGGTCTCTAAATAAATAAATAGTGAGAAGATAAAAAGGTCTATATGTATTCAGTACAGACATAATTTTTAAAAAAAATCCATCCAAGATTGGTTGAATCTGTGGGTGTGGATCCCAAGGATCCAGAACCTGCAAATAAGGAAAGCCAACTGTATTAGTTATCTTTCTTTTAAGTATAGTTTATTTAATTGTAATTTTAGATCATTTAAATTTTAATAGTGGCAATGGGTAACCTTCAGCTCTAGCATGCCATTGAGCCTGAGTCAAGAGCTAGATGATAAAATCAGGGTCATTCTGCTTTAGTCTGGGTGCTACACCCAGGTCTGAGAATAGGTTCCCAGTACTCCATATTAAAATTAGAGGTGCTAGATCACCTGTGTGGGACTTGGAAAGTGGGCCACTGAAGGTGACTCTGCCAGCATCATCTTTAAGTCGGGCTAGTAGAGGTGGAGGAGTGGAGGGGAAATTGAACAGAAAAAGATTGTTGGATTGTACTTCAACATGAGTAACTTCATGGGGACCTGTCAGAAAACTTATATGTACCTTATGTTTGGGAACATAAGGACTAGGTCTGACACCTAGTAGGAATTATAAGTGTAGCCAGGCACAGGGGCACACATTTGTAATCCCAATGACTGAGGAGACTGAGGCAGGAGGATTGCAAGTTTGAGGCCAGGCTCAGTAACTTAGGGAATCCCTGTCTCAAAATAGAAAAATGAAAAGGACTGGGGATGCAGTTCAGTGGTGAAGTGTCTCTGGGTTCTATCTCCAATACTGCAACAGCAACAACAAAGGTAAGATAATGTCTGTGGCTGACCACACTACTGTGTCTGGTCACGGAGTAAGGAAGGTAGCCATGGGGCAAACTTCACTTCCATTGATGGGGGAAAAGATGAGTGTTTCCTGGAGCACAGATGCAGATAGAAAAGGGAGCCAGTGTAAGTACTTTAGAAGGACTTACTAAAGGGATTTATAAGGGGACTCTTACTAAAGGGACCCAATGATTACTGAGGGAACAACAGGGTGACTAGCAAAGGAACAGGTGCCCAAAAGTTCTGCAAAGGGGCAGTGTTAATCAGCCAGCTGACCATGTCAGGGTGGTGGCAGTCAGAATTCCCTGGCCAAGAATCACCGGGGAGACAACAATGGCCTTGCTGGAGAGAGAGAATTAACATTGAGCATTTGCCTTCCCAGAGGCCACCAATAATGGGTCACAGCTCTTCTTTTTATTTTTTCTGTCCCTTGATTCAAACCTGGCTAGAAATTATAGCTAGAGGAAAGGGGAGGGAGAAGGTAAGTGAGAAAGAGGGACAAGAATAGCAATGTCCATGCCCACTAATGTTTACCAGGAAAGCTTTAAATTGGATAAAAATGGGAAGTTTTTTTTTTTTTACAACTTTATTTTAATTAATTATTTAATTAGTTCTAATCAGTTACACATGACAGTAGAAACCTCTTTGATTCTTTGTATACAAAGACAGCACAATTTTCACTTCTCTGGTTGTACACAAAGTAGGGTCACACCATTTCTGCAATCATACATGTACCTAGGGTAATGATGTTCCGCTCATTCCACCATCTTTCCTATCTCCATGCCCCCTTCCCTATCCCTCCCTCCCCTTTGTCTAATCCAAAGTTCCTCCATTCATTCCATGCCCCTCCCTCCCCATTATAGATTAGCATCCCCTTATCAGAGAAAACATTCAGCATTTGTTTTTTTGGGATTGGCTTATTTCACTTAGCATAATGTTCTCCAACTCCATCCATTACCTGCAAATGCCATAATTTTATTCTCTTTTATTGCTAAGTAATATTCCATTGTGTATATATATACCACAGCTTCTTTATCCATTCATCTATTGAAGGGCATCTAGGTTGGTTCCACAATTTGGCTATTGTGAATTGTGCTGCTATAAACATTGATGTGGCTGTGTCACTGTAGTATGCTGCTTTTAAGTCCTTTGGGTATAGACCAAGGAATGGGATAGCTGGGTCCAAAGGTGGTTGATTCTATTCTAAGTTTTTTAAGGTATCTCCATACTACTTTCCAGATTGGTCGCACCAATTTGCCGTCCCACCAGCAATGTATGAGTGTGCCTTTTCCCCCACTTCCTTGCCAACACTTATTGTTGCTTGTATTCTTAATATCTGCCATTCTGACTGATGTAAGATGAAATGTTAGAGTAATTTTGATTTGCATTTCTCTGATTACTAGAGATTTGAACATTTTTTCATATATTTGTTGATCGATTGTATATCTTCTTCTGAGAAGTGTCTGTTCAGTTCCTTAGCCCATTTATTGACTGGGTTGTTTGGTTTTTTTTTTGGTGCTAAGTTTTTTGAGTTCTATATATATATATCCTGGAGATTAGTGCCCTATCTAATGTTCATGTAGCAAAAATTTGCTCCCGTACTATAAGCTCTCTCTTCACCTCGTTGATTGTTTCTTTTGCTGAGGAGAAGCTTTTTAGTTTGAATTCATCCCATTTATGGATTCTTAATTTTATTTATTGTGCTTTAAGAGTCTTGTTAAGGAAGTCGAGGCCTAATCTAACATGATGAAGATTTGGGCCTACTCTTTCTTCTTTTAGGCGTGGGGTCTCTGGTCTAATTCCTAGGTCCTTGATCCACTTTGAGTTTTGTGCATGATGAGAGATGGGTGTTTAATTTCAGTTTGCTACATACGGATTTCCAGTTTTCTCAGCACCATTTGTTGAAGAGGTTATCTTTTCTCCAATGTGTGTTTTGGGTGCCTTTGTCTAGTATGAGATAACTATACTTATGTTGGCTTTTCTCTGTGTCTTCTATTCTGTACCAGTGATCTATGGGTCTGTTTGGGGGCCAATACCATGCTGTTTTTGTTACTATGGCTCTGTAGTATAAGTTCTGATATTGTGATGCTTCCTGCTTCACTCTTCTTGCTAAGGATTACTTTGGTTATTTATTTTATTTTTTTATGTGGTGCTGAGGATCAAAAACAGTGCCTCATCCATCCTAGGCAAGCGCTGTACTACTGAGCTACAACCCCAGCTCTGGGAAGTTTTGATTATGACGGTAGACTCTGGATTATAGCCATGTGATTATTATCATTTTAAGGCCAATATGAACGGACTATTTTTTTATTATCCAAAAGTGATGGACAAAGTTAGACAAACTGCCCAACATTTCATCTGGGAGAGGGGAGGAAAGGAATCCAGGAAACAAATTTGAAGAGCAACTGAACAGCAATGTTAGAAGTTTGGTTTTCCTTGTGATTTATTGATGCAAATCAGGCAATCAACCAATTATATCTGCACTTTTGGAAGGTTTTCTGAATGCATGAAATCCTTTAAACCTCTAATCAATTGCTACTTAAAAGAATGATGAAAATAAGTCACATTTGTCAGTATGGAACCCTTCTGAAGGAAAATTATAGGAACTTTGGATTTAAATACTGAAGTCCTCTTCAAAGAATCTTGTGATTGGGTGCCAAACCAGTCATCCTCAATTCTAATTGGTAAGTCTTAGTACCAGAAGAAGGTAATAGGAAAAGATTAACTGACTTAACAACAGTTACAGTAATTTCCCATAGGCTGTCTAAACATTCACAGTAAGGAGATAAGATGTGAAAATATACGTGTAATTATTGTCAATGATGGAACATCAAGCAACTAGTGTTTTCTAAATTACCAAAGTTTCTTTTTGTTTGAAATTTTACAAAGTACATGGTTATAAAATCCTTGTTAAAATTATTTCAACTTTTGCTTGTTGAACTGCATGAATGTAAATGTAAGTTTAGAATGGAGGAGTTATTTTGGAGCCTTATGTCTGCTCAGACTCACTCTTGAAAATTAAATTTGCAACAGTAACTAAACCCAGAAAAGCCAGGGAGGTCAGGGGCAAAGAGGCCACACACTCTCCTTCCTGGAGGGATGTTACCAGGCTGCATCATTTACTCAGACCATGTTGTCTCAAGAAGGAAGCAGATTGGTAGCAACACTTGCGCCCTGACAGAGGCAAAAGGGGACAAGTAATAGAACACTGGAAGATTCCTTTCAATTAGTAACTAACATGCTTTGTGATGAAATGTGCACTGGGAAAAGTGAAGATCAAAAGAAGAAAAAGAAAAGTGGTTAGTTATGAGAAAAGACGATAGAATAAACACTACAAGAAATAGCTTCTATCACTGTGCTGCAGTGTTGGGGGCAATAGGGAGTAGGGAGGAGTGTGGTAAACTGGAGACATTCACGTGAGTGAATAGACCCAGAAGCTAAAACATCCAAGTTCCATAACACTGATTTTTTTAAATCACCAGTGTATTTTAAAAGTTGAAAACTCTCTGTTGACTAAGTAAAACATGGGTGTCTATGATCTGTGGTATGTGATCCAAGTGTTTTTCTGCTGATATTAATGATAATAATAATTCAGTATGGTTTAGACAATTCCATAGTGCTAACTAGTCCTTAGAACTATGTATTTCACATGTATCAATTCTTTTAATTCAAAGTAATATGTAGCACCACAGTGACACCAAAGAGCCCAGTGTCAGTTTCATGGCTTCCTATTTTTTATGTTTCAGAAGCAAAACATGGTTGACATGTAGATAATAACTAAATAACTGTCTTTAATTCTTCTTGATTATATCTTTAACCATTTAAGGAGGTACCTGGAACCAGATCCAACAGGGCCTTGTCCCTACTAATAAGATGAATGTAGAGTCCCCATGAACATTTATGGAAGTACTTGGGAAGTCAGAGCTGTTTATTAGCTGCCAGAGTCCTGTTCCTTTCATTGCCACCTGCCAGGCACTGCCTGAGCTGTGGGAAGTCTGTGGAGCATGAGAGGAGGATGCAATGGGAATTCTGAGGATTCTTTCAACACACCATTGACATCTCATTATATGGAGCAAAACCTTTAAAGGAACCAAGTTCCTTTTTTTTTAGGAAGAGTTTAGGACATCTACTCCACAGAATTAATAAAAAGCTTCCTCCACCAATGACTGAAATGTCCCAGTAGGTCATCATTTCCTTAAAATTTGCTCATCTTAAATTCTTTTTATTTTATTTTTTTATTGGTTGTTCAAAACATAGCTCTTGACATATCATATTTCATACTTTAGATTCAAGTGGGTTATGAACTCCCATTTTTACCCCGTATACAGATTGCAGAATCACATCGCATCTTAAATTCTTTTATGAAACACAAACAAGAAAAAAGTAGATCCTCTTTGGAAAGATAACTTATCTAATGCTGAATGCCATCATGTGGTATAGAGAACATTCACAAGAATTTATAAAGGCAAGTTAGGCTGAGAAAAGAAGTTTGCAGAGATAAAGAAGAGAAAAGAAAGAACAAGAGCCAAATGTGTTTATTTTACTATTCTCTCTAAGATCAGCATTAGATTTCATATTTTTGGAAGCAAACTCATTATGCACAAAAAATTAATATGAACATCAGACTAGCTATATAGACACATAAAATAGTGTTTTGTTTGTTTGTTTTGGTAGGAAGTACTTTTTTTTCTTTTAAAAATATTTTTAGTTTTAGATGAACATAGTACCTTTATTTTATTTATTTATTTTTATATGGCACTGAGAATCAAACCCAGTGCCTCAGACTTGCGAGGCAAGTGCTCTACCACTGAGCTACAACCCCAGCCCCCAAGGTACTTTGTTTTCTAGCAAACAATATTAAAACGACTTAAATGAGTGATTTTTAAAAAGAGGTAGTGTGTAAAGGTAAAATCCAGTTTAAAAAGAATTTTAATGGATTTTTTCCCCAAATTGTTCACTCATAAAGGAATTGGGTTATAATGGCAATAATAAAATTATCACTAGAAATCTTTTTTTTTTTCCCTTCAGTTTGGAGGTCTTGGAAATAAAATGAAATTGCTGTCCGGTTTCTGAAATGAATGAGCTTAGGAAGTATACTGATGTCAGCAGGAAATATACAGAGTTCAGACATCCTTTCCCTCCCTAATTTCCATCCCTCTCCTGGGAAACAATGTTGTTTGTGACTTATTCTTTGGGCTGGGGGGAGTTGGCAGTTTGGGGCTCTTCCACTTGGCCTTTCCCTGGCCTCCTTGATAGCTCTGATCCCACGCACCCAGAGACCAAAGCAGGGGCCATCAGCTACCAAGTTTATCTATTTGTTTACACATTTGGGGACCAGAGAAATGACCACAGAAGGGTCTACTGTTCCAGTGAATCGGCTGGGAGCCAGACCTTGGCCGGGACTCCATTTGTGAACTCACATGGTCATAGGCTTACAGGGAGCAAAGCCACTGTGTTTTGCTTTCTGAGTGGCAACTTCTCCTTTCTCCAATAAATGGCCACAGGCTTCTTTGGGGAAGGACAGGGCCAATCATTATTGTGCTCACGTGCTGTGTTATTTCAGGCTCCTTCTTCCTAAGTCTTCACTGCTCCTTCAGCCTCTGGGTACCATGTTCAAAAACTGTTTTCGGTTCAGAAACATTTTATTGGTGTGATTGCCTTCAGACTCCTGATCATCCATCTTTCATTTCTTTTGATTTTGTGGATTGAATAGTACCCGTGCCGGCCACCTGTCTATTCTGCCTTTAGGGACACTAAATTCTGTTAACAACGTACATGACATTCTGAGCAGAAGACCCCTCTGCTTGCCTCTATGACATTGCCTCTTGTTGATGTTTGCATCTACCTGGGGGTTCCCATCAGCCCTCTGACTGTTGTGGATAGCCTCTCCTGCCATCAACTATTACTGAACTTCTTAGGGGTGCTGGTGATTTTTTTTATTAGCATATCCCTTGTTGCTCTCAGCAAATGATGCTTTCCCAGGCCTCCTACGGATCAAGGGCCTCTGGTGGTTTTTGAGCTTTACATGTATACCTGTTCCAGCTTAACTATGTCCCTAAGCTTTTAAACCCCTTCTCCCACTGCCTATCATAGCAATTCTGTCTTGGTTACTTATGTCTACTTAATGTGCCCCACTGATTTTTCTAGGTATCATTTTAGTAGTGTTGTGAGTTATTCCATTAACATAGACCAAACACGTTGTGTCCTTTCAAAAATGTCAGAATTCATTGAATAACAATAAATTCACTTGCTGAAGGTTTGTACTTCTTTGAGATGGGGAAGGAGGTCCTAGTCCTTCTCCTTCCTTATCAGGCTCTGTATGTCCTTGCCTGGATTATTATATTGTGGCTTAATCCTGGCTATTGGTTTAGTAATAAGCAAGGAGACATGCCAATAGGGAAGGACATGTCACTGTTAATGCTCAGAGAGTCCAGAGAAATCTGGGCATTCATAATTCTTTGGGCACACTAATCCAAATGTCCTACCCATGTGCCAGAGTCATAGCCAGGGATGTTCCCTTGGCATAACAGATCTTGGCATATGCTAAGCTCTGCTAGTACTGAGACAAAGTCTTTGTCAAGTCCTCAGCTTTCTCAGCCCTCACTCCAGAAGACAAGAGCCCTTTATGCAAGAAGACTGTGGTGTCCGTACTTCACCTTTAGTCAACTATAGCTTTTTGTCAACTAGTCATTCTAGGTTGTTTTTATTTTTTGTCATAACTTCTTCCTCCAGAATGTCAACTGAGCTTAGGTATAGCCAACCAATTCTACTACACATTGATTATTTTTTTTCCAGCACATTTTCCCAAATCTTATTGTACCACATCAGTTAGTACTCTCCCTTCCACTGGTCATCAGTATACCATCTGCTATGGTTTGGATGCTGAATGTTCCCCAAAGGCCCATGTGTTACAGGCTTGGTCCCCACCCAGAACCACCCAGTTAAAACGCTGTTATATTTGGGGAAAATCTATGTAGCAAGAGATAATGCAGAATGAAACACACTTAACTTTATATAACCCAGTGTTTGACCTAAGACCTTGTTCTCACATTGTATCTATTAATGCTGTAGCCCACACTTTTACACTTTGCAAGAATGTTAAAAACCACTGCAAAATTATATATTAGGAAGTTTCTCTGAAGCTCTGCTATAAATCTAGAAATAATAATTTTAAAAACTGTTCTTTAGTTGTACTTTAAAAAACAAAAACACTGTCATATCTATGCTTTCTAAAGATCAGTTTTAACATTTTTTTGTTTTACTAAAATGCCAACATACCCTTTAGGTCTACTTTATTTCTCTTTGGTAGCCAGAAGTTCATGTGTGGCTTTTA
Source organism: Marmota marmota marmota (assembly GCF_001458135.2). Classification (NCBI taxonomy): domain Eukaryota; kingdom Metazoa; phylum Chordata; class Mammalia; order Rodentia; family Sciuridae; genus Marmota; species Marmota marmota. The sequence continues at coordinate 41,293,529 of NW_025999853.1, read as the reverse complement.
AAGTATGTTGTTTTATTGTCCCAGCTACTCAGGAGGCTGAGGCAGGAGGATTACTTGAGCCCAGATTCAGGGCCAACTTGAGCAATATAAGGAGACCCCCATCTCTAAAAAACAAATAAGAACATATTGCATGTTTTGGTACTTAAGTGCATTTAATGTGTTTTATTTAAATTAATTTCTATTAGATTTGAAATCAAGTATTATTAAAAGTATTTGAGATTTTTATAGATCTGATCCTTTCTTTTACAAAAAAATTCCTTCCAGCTTAATATTACTACTACACCAGCTCTTTAGAAGTTTGCTTAAAAATAAATTTAACACCTCTAAATAAACAATAAAATCAATGGTGCAGGCTTTCTTTTAGCATATTCAGATTTATGCCTCAAAAATAGTCAAAGCACACTGTTGTTAACTACCATTATCCTCAATTTATCAGAATTCTGGGTTATCACCTATAATCACCTAAACAAGCTCGCTTTCAAGTTCAATGCAGTTAATATTGTATATATTTAATTATTGCTTTTTAGACATTTCAATTTCCTCTACTTAGTCTGCATGCAGAAGCCCTTTGAAGCTCAAATGCTTAGCCACCTCCCTCTGTAAGTTTTGAAAGAGCACAGATTTTTTTATCACTTAAGAAAAAACAGACTTTTAAAAAAATGTGTGGGTTAAGAGAAGAAGTGGGTAGAGAGAAGCTGATAGGAGCAACGGTCAGCGCACTCTGTGCTGGAGCTGTGTCTTCTCCATATGTCTTCTTCCCTTACTTTGGAGTGAACATGTAGACCACCAGACACTCTAATTTTCAAATGTAAGAACAAAACGCATTCCAAAGCCAAATGTAAAGAAATTTTCACGGCTGTTTTCCATTAACCTAATCTGTGATCTTCCCAAATAGTTTGAATAATTGAGAAGACCTAAGTGACTGTGATTTCTTTATAGTTGGTTAACTTTACTGGGTTACTGTTCTTCAGTTTCACAACCCAAATCATGAGAGTCAGCACAATAAAATATGAACTTCTATTATTTATGGCTCTGGGTTCTAGAACTGTAAAGATTCTAAAATAATACTAATAGAAATGAGTAAGCACGGAGTTAGACACTTTCCAGTTATCATCTCTTTTTATTGTTAAAATCAGTCCTTTGAGATGGGAGGTATTTCTGATTCTGTTTTATAGAAAGGAAACTAAGCCACAGAGAAGTATATCCTATTAGAGATTATAGGTGAAAATAGGCTTGTCTTGATATCAGAATCATAAATAACTGTAGGAATAAATATTTTATCCCTATTACCATAAATTTTGTTCTTCTAAATTAAAAAAAATTGTATTTGTAGACTGTTCTTTAACTGATAAAATCTTTCCATATTACAACAGATTTCAGTATGAAAACAGAAGGTGCAATTTGCTTAAAAGATTATATCTACTTTCCCGTTATACCTCGAAGCACGTCAGGTATATCAATTCTGCAATCAATTATGATAATTAGAGAAACAACAAATGCCCCAGAGGGAGCATTTTCTAGTGATTATATCATAGATACATAATAATATCTTCATAAGCTAAGCAGGAAAACATTCTCAGAAGCATATTGTTCAGGTCAGTGATTTTAAAAGAATTCCATAGGATGAATAGCCCCTCTGTCAGAATAAAATTTGTGGTGCAAATTCCATTATAATTCTCTTTTCTCAGTCACTTGGAACTTTCTCAAAAAAGTCTCTTTCCAAGTGAAACTGTCCCTGGTGGCTGCCTCTCAAATGTGATTTTTTTTTTTTTTTTAAGTAAAAGGAAAATTTGTTTCTCCATCCAAGAAGGAAATAGTTATCCAACCACTTTTTTCAAAAGCTTTTGACTATAAATACTTCAAAGCTCAAAACTTTTAAATACTTCAAATTTTATATAAAATTAGGTAGTACTCAATATTGTTGTTTTTGTTTTATCATGTGAGCAATTAGAAACAAAATTCATTCAGAATTTTACAAAGTTCAATAAAGTGTTTGTTCATTACAAATTGGAGTAAAATCAGGACTAGTTTTATTGAGCTACAGCTGGATTGAACTTGACTAAGCACGTGATTAAAGTTTGATTTGCTGTGCTTTATCCATACAGCCAGTCATGCAGTCAGAATAAAGCATCATGGGCCCCTCTGTTCAAATGCCATTAAGGCCTGTGGCAAAGCCAACAAAGCTGTCCCCTTAGCATTTGTTCTATGCCTTTATTGCTTCTGTTGAGGAAGGTTTTCCCTAAAGTGAGCTTAGCAGCCACCTGGGATCTACAGATGCCAAGCTCTCCTGAAGCAGCCTGAAGGTTCACCAAATAACCATCTTCACCCCATCCACCTAACCCAAGAGCACAGAACCCCAGACCTTCTGCATGTGAATGAATTCCCATATTGTTCACATATGTATGTACAGTCTCAGAAAACTTCACAAGTGAGGCATACAATGCATTTAGCTATAGTAGCATTTCAAAGAATCTACTGAACTGGATATGCTCACATTCTATGCAGAACAAAGAAAGAAGTCATTTTGTACCATGTGAAATATATGAAATGTAAACCAGGAAGCTAACTCATAAGCAATCAAACCTTTGCAGAGTTCTGGTCACCTGAGCTGTTTGTTTATGCCTGCTACTAGAGCTCTATAACTCAACTGAGGAACTTTATAAGCAATAAAGATGATGGGGTAGGGGGAAAGGTGGAAAGATATTTGTTAATGGCTTCAAAGTCAAAGGCAGTGGATTCTGGCTGGAATGACATTTCAAACAACAGAGGCCTGACTCCTTCCAGGTGGCCTTACTGTGTGAAGCCTCCATGTCAAGATCAGCTCATGCTCAAAGATGGCCACTAACCCTCCAGAGTGTCTCTAATTTGGTCTTCATAAGAAAGATACCAAGAGGTGTCAGGCATGGGCTCTTCCATCTACATGACTAGAATTACTTACCTTGGCTTTACCCTGCAACAGGGGAAACTAGGAAATGTATTTTCATACTGGAAAACCACATGTCCAGCTAAAACTCAGGGGATTTCTTTTTGATGAAGAAGGGAATAATATATATTTGAGGTGAAACTAATAATTACAGCCACACATGTGACTAATAAAGTTGTAAAATTATAGCAACTACCATAAAAATGAGAAATAGGAGAGAATCTGATCAAGACAGAGGTATTCAAATTAAGCAAGAACATAAAAAAAATTATTGTGAACTATTTCATTTTATGTATTTCTTTCTCAGGGTCTTCTAAAGTTCTTGAAGATTAGAGCTCTTGAAAGTTAAAATCTAGCTTAAAGACTGTTATCTGCACATCCCAAAGCCAAGTGGTTATTTAGTAATTGATGAGTAAATTTGGAATGTCTGGTAAGTAACCTAAAGGTTACAAAATGATTTCATGAATCAAACATTACACTGTTTGCCACAACATTGAACGTTCATGCTTAAACATTTATAATTTTCTGAAAAGATCTTATTCCTAAGAAAAAATGTATAGTGTCATCCTTGCAATTTAGTATACATTGGCTTTAGTATACATTGCTCAAATATTTTAATAACCTAAAGTTCACATTTTTCCCTGTGTGCTTTTCTATTTAAGCAAGAGAGAAAATTACTTGGTTCATCTAAATATGAAAAACAGAATAAGTACTATTTAAGAATGCAGGTGATACTAACAGAACACAAAATAAGTGATTTGAGTCACCTTCCACAAGACAACACAGACTGTGTTTTAGAAGGCAGATCCCACCCTTTTCTTGAGATGTGATGTGATGGTGGGCAATTTAACTTCTTTGTACTTCAGGGAGATTGTATGTTTGCTTCAAAGTGCAAAGTATCTGCATCAAAGGATTGATGAATTTATCATGTATGCTTGGCACATGGCAAATATGAATAAAATTTGAGAACATAATATAGACCAGGGTTGTCTGTTTCCATCCAGTTACTCATAATTTGATACCCATCCCTCAGGTTTTTTCTATCAAAATCCCAAGTTGATTGATTTAAAAATTTAGTTTGGGCTTCCTCAAAATTAATACATATATATTCATGAAATGTTTCATAAAATTATATATGAAACCCATTTTAACATGTTTTAGTGACAAAGTAAATAGGTAGAGATCAGAGAGACATGATTAGGCTGAGTGAGGTGTATAATGCACAGAACTGTCATTCTGACTTCTTAAAATATAGAAAGTCAAGCTGGTTGAGGTGGCACACATGTGAGTCCCAGCGGTGAGGCAGGAGGATTGTCAAGTTCAAAGCCAGCCTCTGCAACCTAGAGAGGCCCTAAGCAGCTTAGTGAAACCCTGTGTCAAAATAAAACTTTCTAAAAGGGCTGGTAATATTGCTCAGTGGTTAAGCACCCCTGGGTTAAATCCCTGGTGCCAAAAATAAAATAAAATACAGAAAGTAAAAACCAACTTTTCTTTTTAAATAAAGTTTATTTAATTTTTTTAGAATTATACATTTGTAATTTTCTCTTTGCTGCTGAGGATATTTACTTTCAAGATCTAAATAATGCCCTGAAATATATTAATATCTATGTCTGCATCTACATCTATGTATTAAGATTTTGCCACTTCCTTGGAAAATATGCCTTAATAACTTTTGAGTTATACACATGCACAAAGATTGCTTTTCATAGTATAATTCCTAAGTCCAAGTTGTACTTCATTTGCTGTAGTGGAGTAATATATTATCTTGAAATGAACTGTGGAAGCATTTTTTTCTTTTAGTTGAAGTAACATAAAATTTTAAAGAATGAAGATATCATAGTTAAAAAAAAAAAACCCTGGAAAATGTGACTATTAAATCCTTAGTTTGCATTTCACATAAACATCAACATTGCTATTTCCAAAGAAAATGTGGTAGAATATTAATTCTGATTAAAACTAACTATTGTTAAAAAGCCAAGCAATCTGACATTTGTCTTACATGTTAAAAAAAAAAACTACAAGATTAATATTATGTTACCTTCAGACCCTATACTTCAATTTTTAACAAAGGAATAAGCTCTTCTGCTTCCCATGGGAATATGCATAAATCAAACATGATGAGCATACTTTAGTTAAGGTTTATATTTTATACGTATAATGCCTAGATTCATTAATACACCCAAGCATCACATGTTTCCATTTTGTTTTTCTGATAATGCATATGTGCGTAACTCTGAATGTCTACACAGGAGTCAAATGAAGTTTTGATTTTCCCTTCCCTTCCCCCTCTCTATTTTCTCTCTCCCCCTTCCCTTCCCTTGAAAAATGAATCCAGGAGCACTCCACCACTGAGTTATATCCCAGCTCTTTTTATTTTGGGATGGGATCTCACTAAGTTGTCTAAACTGGTTTCAAACTTTAGGATTCTTCTGCCTTATCTTCCCAAGTAGCTAGGATTGCAGGCGTGCACCACCATGCTTGAACAACAACCACATTTTTCCAGTTGAAATCAGGTCAACATAATGGCAAATGATGATCTGTTCTGTCAAACTTCTGTCAAAATCTGAGCACAAGTTTGTCTTAAAAAGTCATCTTTACATAGAAATTACCTCACAGTATCAAATTTAACCACGTTTTGGCTAATGGTTTCAGGTCAAAATGTCCCTAGAGATAAATGTAAACAAAGTCAGCTCTTCATGATTCACACTGTTGGGAGAATCTAGAGGCATGGGTCATCTGAAAAAGCAGATGGTAAGAAAAGCACCTTCGTGGCATGCATAGTTGTACTGATATTTGAATGTGGTCCTCTAGAATTAAATTTCAAGTTAAGGTCCTATTGATATTACTTGCCCTATGAACTGGGCATGGTTGCCCAATGTCTCCATTGATCTCACTGTTGACAAGATGTACTCCCTGAGTTCTTCTTTAAGTATTTGCATTTAAGAGGAACTCTTCATAAAAAGTGAATAGTTGAGATGTCAAATTATATAGGTAGATATGGGTTTGCACTCCAGAAAACATCAAACGCATTCCATACAGTGAATATATAGAAATTTCAACAAAATAGTGTGTAAAGAAAGAGTTGTCAGCAATCTCTAAATTGTGCTGGCTGGTGTGCTCATGCAAATGCATATCTATTAAAGCCACTCACTCGTGTTTTCCCTATCCTATGGCAGGGGAAGAACATGATTATAACATTAGAAGCATGAAAAAGTTATGGTTCATCAGGGACTTTCTGATGGTTAAATGAAAACTACCATTTGTTTTTAGTTTAGAATTAAGACAGTGGAGTTGACTGTTTTTTTCAAACTGACTATTTGACTTTAGTATATTAAGACTGCTAAATGGACTTAATCAATAAGCATCTTGATTTTCCTTGGAATTGTGTCTTTTGAGACCGAGCCTCAGCTAATAGAGCATGGTTCTTAACCTTAAAATTATCCTAATGAAGCATGTTTTTTCTCTGTACAGTTATTTTACACGTTAGTAAACTGTTTTGGAAGCAACTTAGCAGCATTGGGTCCTCCATTAGTTCCCTGAGATGACGGTAAGCATGACTTCAGTGCTTAAAGAAACCATCATTTCCACAGTGCAACAGAAATCATCCTAGACAAACAGACTGAGGGCAAAAGGAGTGTACGTTCTCTTCTATTGTGACAAATCTCAGATTAATCCTAGAACTCAAGATTCCGTTTCCTTTGACCTAAAGGTTGATTCAGTTTTGGAGTAGCTTTACAGGTTTGAATCTGAATTTTTGGTATTAAAGTAGCAGTGTGTAGTGAGTTGAATTGCATGCCCCCACAAAATATGTACAAGTCCTAACCCTGACATCTTCGAGGGCATCCTTATCTGGAAATAGGCTCATTGCAGACGTAATTAAGTTAAGGATTCTGAGATGAATTAGCCTGGGTCAGGGTGAACCCTAAATATAATGACTGGTGCCTTTATAAAGGAAAGGAGAGGGACACTTGACACACAGACACAAAAGCCACGTGAATATGGAGACAAAGACTGGAGTGAGGAGCTACAAGTGGAGCATTGGTGGGAATTGCAGAGGATCACCAGCAGTCACCACAGGCAGGAGAGGGGCACAGAACAGATTCTCCCATAGAGCCTTCAAAAGAAGCTTGCCCTACAGATGTCTTGATTTCAGACTTCTGTCCCCCAGAACCATCAGAGACTAGATTTCTGTTGCTTTAAGCCACCCAGTTTAGGGTGATGTGTGATGTCAGCCCTAGGAAACTGATCCACAATGTGAGCCTCCCGCATGGCTCTTGGGACAGTTCTTTTGTCCCAGATTTTGTCAGCTACAGAAGGCAGAACCATGGATGCTTCACCAGCTGCTTCCCTCATGGAGATGGGTACCCACGTAGCCATTTGCTGGCTGCAGTAGGTGGAAACATATGGCCAGGGAAAAGCCCCATGGTTTGCTTGAAAATATCAGTGTTGTGGATAACTAGCCTGGTTTTTCCTTTTCCCATCAAACTATAGACTTCCTTTACCAGGAACACCAACACCAACCACCTAGAGGAAAAACCTAATTGAAGACAAACCCATGTTTTCTGTGACAAAGGAAAATCAGATGGCAGCACCTACCATTTCATTAAGGTGGCACATTTTTCTTTTCCTGAGCATAGTACAACTCCTCTTTTAATTCCTCTTAACTTGTATAATAAGAAATGACTTACGGCTTCTTTGAAAAAAAGACAGGAAAGAATTAAGAATGGCACAATGAGAAAAAAGAGGTAAGCAGAGGGGGAGTGGGTGAGGAAGGAGAGCCCTATTAACATCTGAAATGTGAAATATACTGTGCTAAGTAGAAAAATCAGATTACCCTGTGCAATGCTCATAAAAGAACATATACTAGCATATTATTTAATCGGAACTTACCTGCCGCCTTTAGTTGACTACAGAAGTATAAACGCCTAGGCACAGTGGACCGATGTTAAGACAGAGGAGCCCCGAGGAGTCCGTGGCAAGGGAGCTGGCAGCCCAGCCTCTTTAGAGCAGAGCAAGACCGTCCTTACACACTGCAACTCAGACCTGGCCCTGGGTAGCAAGACCTGTGGGCCCCTCTATCTGCATGTCAGGCTGAGATTTAATGCCATCACTAAGCACTTCAAGGTGCTGTTGAAATTTGTGCTGTCTCTAGATGTAACACCGAAAACTTTTGACTAATCAGAAGTTTTCTTTGTAGTTGGATTTATGCTAACTTAATTGTCTTTTATTTTCGGGTCAGATCTTCTGTAAAGCAGAGCTTGCCTTGATTTTTTCCTCTTCTCCCACCACTCCCCCCTTTCCCTCTTCATCTCAGGAGGCGGGAGGGGGAACCTCAGGACAGGATATCTGGCTCTATGCCACTGTGTCCTGCAATTGAACAGCCTGCAGATGAATAGAATGATGGTATTAAAGAACAAACAAAAGGAAAATATAAATCCTTTGGGCAGCAGATATGTGTAATTTACTCCAGTTTTCTGTTTCAACTTTTAAAAGAATGCAAGATCTTAGACAATGGTGAGTCAGAAGTAGGCTAGTTACAGTACTAAATCTCCCTCGATTAGGGTCATAACAAAAACATTATTTATAAACATATGGTGCAACTTGATGGGATTAAAAGAATGGTGGATCCAATTTGCCATCTTCATCCACAATGTCCCAGGAGTGGTGAAAGCCTGCTCCTTGTGGAGTCATCTTAAGCATTTTCAGCAAATCTCCGACTCTCTGGGTTCTATAGAAAGACTTTTTTTTCTGCCATTGACTTGGGCTTCAGGCATTAGATTCATATTCATTCTCTCTCTCTCTCTCTCTCTCTCTCTCTCTCTCTCTCTCTCTCTCTCTGTTTTATTTTGCTTTTGAAACAGGATCTCACTGTGTTGCCCAGTCTGGTTTTGAATTCCTGGGCTCAAGTGATCCTCCTGCCTCAGCCTCCCGGTGGTTACAGGATCACACTGCCTGGCTTCGCCTCTACTCTTCATTGGTTGTAAGCCCCCATATTTATACAAAAAGTGGCATTTAGTGGCACACCAAGGTTGGTGAAAACTGTATATGTTTGAGGAAAATTAAATATATGACAAAACATCACCAATAATAACGCCTCTAGTTGGTATCTATTTCCTATTTCATTCTGTGCAATGAACACTAAAATCCCCAAACCCAGATTTAATCTTTTGAGTCCTTACAAATAACCTTCAGCTTTTGTGCATCACTGTATTAGTCAGCCTTTTGTCACCATAATGCAATATCTGACATAGGCTGCTTATGAAAAAGAGGGCTTACAGTTTGGGAGGCTCAAGGGCATGGGGCTTTTATCAGCTCATTTCTAGTGAGGACTCAGATCACAAAAATGGTAGACAGCGGAACATGCACGAGTGCATGTTGGGATAAGCAGTCATGGCTGGAGCCGGGGAGCAGACAGCCGAGTGGGCCCGACTTGCTCCTTTTATCACGACCTCTTTCAGAGAACTTAAGGAGTCATAGGAGAACTACCTTCCAAGAGTGTGCCCTCAGGTGACCCAAGGACTTGTCGCTGGGGCCACTCTGCGAAAAGTCCCACCACCCCCCAGTAGCACCACCTTGGGAGAAGCTTTCCCTCATAATGGACCCTTGGGTACACTGGAATCACAGCTGAACCATAGTATACATCAGAAGCCTACACTGGCCTTCAGGAGCCCCCCTGGGCCACTCCAATTCCTTGCCCTCATGTCCTGCTGCTGCTTTCTCACACTCTTCAGATGGAATCACGGACGTCCCATGGCTGCCTCATTCCTTCCCTCTTCTCCCTTGGACTGACCATTCCCCTATTTAGCCTCAATCCATCCCTCTCCCTGCCCCATGCTGCCTGCCTTTCCATTAATCTCAGGGTGAATTTCATGGTGGGTGCTGCCCTACTCCGCTGCACGCCCTGTAAGCCAAGGGTCTTGGTCACTCTCATCCTCCTCCCTTTTTATCAGCACCCAGCACAGCTCTGTGTGCATAGCAGAGAGTCTACAAGTGTTTGTTGGCTCCTATATGAACAAATAAATGACAACTGGATTAAAAGTTGGAAGATGGACATTAAATAATGACATAAGCAGGAAAAAATAGATCTGAATCATATATCATTAGTGCTTTACGAAAAAAAAATCTTTGGAATCATTTTTCTATCTGTACCCTGTGTTCAAATGTAGGCCTGAATACTCCCAGTTAAAATACCTGTGTATAGCAGGGTGCAATGGTGCAGGCCTATAATCCCAGTGGCTCAGGAGGCTGAGGCAGGAGGATCTCGATTTCAAAGCCAGCCTCAGCAACTAAGTGAGGCCCTAAGCAACTCAGTGAGACCCTGTCTCTAAATTTAAAAAAAAAAAAAAAAAATATATATATATATATATATATATATATATAAAAGGGCTGGGGCTGTAGCTTAGTGGTTGAGTACACCTGGGTTCAATCCCTGGTACCAAAAGGAAAGAAAAAAAACAAAACATATACACACACAAAAATAACCTTGTGTATATTATGTGTTCTAAGGGAAGACAGATGAGTAAGAGATTGAATTGTATTTATAAGATGATATGATATTGTTTTGATATTAATGTGATTTTATGCCACCTCCTGGTAATGAGAGTTTGAAGAAATGCACATTTTAAGGCCAAGACTGCACTACAAAAACATTCTATCCTGAAGTTCTGATGACAAGTCACTAAAAATTCACTTGCTGTACTGTGAACTTATCCAAACTCCTCCAGAACATTTTCCCCCTTGTACTACATGATTGTTCATCTGAACACCAGAGGAATCTTACATATTAAAAATATTTAATGGATTTAAAAGATTTTTATGGAAAGGAAAATATTGAAAAAGTGTAAAATAGTTTAGAACCGTTGGTAAAGGACTGAATCAAGAGGAAGAGCAATTGATCTTTCTGCTAGATGCAAATTCAGTATAATCAATGGTAAGACAGGCCTTCAACTTCAGATTCTGTTTGCTTATTAAACAACAGAGGCCATGAAGTGTTGTGACTCAGAGCACCATCAGAGAAGAAAGATAAATTAGATCAACTATAAGAAAAAGATCTACTTAAAGAAAGATTGGAAAAGATGGGAAATCATGATTACCACCTTCCAGAGTTTCTCTCCCTGATTGTATATTCTATGTCCCCACACAATTTTGAACTTGAAGAAAGGAAAGAAAGTGGCGGAGTGAACAAGAGGACATGCTCTGACTGGTTCAGAGGAATGTCCTCCAAAGGTCCATATGTAAAAGGCTTGGTCCCCAGAATGGTGGTGTTGGGAGGTGCTGAGGAACTTTAAGAAGTGGGGCCTAGTGGGAAATTCTTAAGTCACTGGGGTGTATCCTCCTATGGAACTCACTTGGTGCTCCCTTATTTTCTGCTTCTTGATTCACGATTTGACCACTCACTTCAACATGTACTCCTACCAACACCATCCTCTACTTTTTATCAGAGGCTAAACTGTTGGGATCACCTGATCTTGGATTTGAACCCCCAAACTGTGAGCTAAATAACACTTTTATCTTTATAAGTCAATTGCCTCAGGTATTTTGTTGTAGTAACATAAAGCTGAATAATGCAGATCAAGTAAAAAGTGGGCTGAAGAAGCAATAGGGGTACTCACGGGTGGTTAGAATCACAAAATAAGTTGGGAATAAAATAAAGCTTCTGTGAGCACCAGATACAAGCAAAAGAAACTCAACATTTTTGAAGTACATATGACATACTTACTATTTCTGCTACCAAAATCTAGTGGATTCAGACACAGTTCTAAGTATTTTCTATATGTTAAATCATTTTACCTCATGACAAGCCTACAGGTTGAAAGTCACAGAAAACCAAATCCAAAACTCTCTCTTTTTTTTGGTGCTGGGGATTGAACCCAGGGCCTTGTGCATGCAAGGCAAGCCCTCTACCAACTGAGCTAAATCCCTAGCCCCTAATCCAAAACTCCTAATGAAAATAAAAAAGGAAATATTTGGGGTTAAATGACTGAATAGCCCTTTAGACTAGACTTTATTCAGGGTTCAAAAATGTCTCTAGTTTCTTTCTTCTACTGACATTGTGTTGACAGTGACCCATCAGGCTCCTTGCCACCAGGCCCAAAATGGTTACCTACAGCTAAGAACTAGGTACACATTTCCTGTTTAATCAGGGGTGGGTGGTGAAAATACAGTTTAAATAAAAGTACTAGAATTTGAGGCCTCTATTGGCCAGATTTGCTCTGGTGATCATCCCATGATCCCAACCCAGTTCTAAGGAATGCAGGATTTGAAGATTGTTTTATCAATTATAGTTTACACCTAAAGCTGTGTGGGACCAGTTCCCTCCTAATGAGATTGATAAGAAATTCAAGGAACAATTAGGAAGGGGGACAAGAAAGAAAAGTTTTAAAATGTTGAAAATGGACATCAAGGCAAACAAGTGGCTATTAAAAAAAAAAAGCAAAGAGTAAGAATCTAGAATATTATTGGGAGACTGTTTTCTTTAAAAGTACAGTTAACTTTTGTGTGCAAATATACACATGTGCACATATCTTAATCTATGTTAATTTAGACAAAAAGGGGGACTTTTTTTTTTTCTAAAAAAGGATCTGACTGGTGTAGATGTCCTGCAAATTGGGTGTCTTAGGTCAGATTACAAAGAAGCAAATCCTGGAAGGTTTGTACTCCAGTAATTTATTAAATTATGTCAGGATAAATTAGTAAGGAGTTGGGAAAGTAGAGCAGGGAAAGAGAGAAAGGCCAGGCAGGGTACCAGCAAGCAAGGTATTTTCAGCCTGATCTCACTGTGGAACTCTGTAGCAGAAGTTAGGCCTCAGCATTGCCCCAACCCAAGGTATGAAGTTGCTCTTTCCCACTCTGCACCTGTTTGCCACTGCTAATGGCTGACCTTGGAGGCAAATTCTCAGGACTTACAGCTTTCCATGCATTCCAACAAAAGCTAGCTCTAGAAGCTGGAGGGTGGCCCTTAAAGGAAAAGATATAGGTGTTGTCATTTTGGAAGTGAAAGTATCTCAGGATGCTGGAGAAGGGGAGCACAGAAAACAGTAAAGAATGATCCAGAGAGAACTTGGCAAAGCACAAACACAATGTACTCCTTTGGACAATCAGATTTGAGGTACACTAGCAGTCATAATGTTCCAAACCTCACCAGGCAGCTGCCCAATGCAAGATGCAGGGAGATCTCAGGCCAGTGCCACTAACTGCTGTTGCTTTCAGTAACTTACTACAACAGCCATGGCTCCTGTTCTTCCTAGCATGGATTCTGCCTGTCACCTACTCTTGGTGTCTCTAACTTCTAAAGTCCAGGGGTCTAAGAGATGAAGCCCAGGATGTATGTTTACACCTCTACTCCAAGAGATGCTGAGAAAGATATGAAGCAAGATCTGCTCTATTAATAGTGTTTACCCCACTATCTGCAGTCTCATTTTCCACAGTGTCCATTATCCAAAATCAACCATGGTCTGAAAGTATTATACAGAAAATTCTAGAAATAAACAATTCATCAATTTTAAATACCTTTAATTAGATGTATTATTATAATTATTCTATTTTATTATTAGCTATTATTATTAATCACTTACTATGCCTAATGTATCATTAAGCTTCATCACAGGTATGTATATATATAGAAAAAGCCCACAGTATATATTGAATTTCGCACACTCCGCTGTTTCAGGGATCTTCTGGGAGTCTTGGAATGCGTTTCCCATGGATAAAGGGGGACTACTCTATGGAGGTGAAATTCTCCAAACAGGGAGAATGATGAACTTGTGTGGCCAAAAAAAAAAAAAAAAGAGTAAGAGGTATTCACTACATACAGACTTAAAAAGGCATAAAACATTTAGAATCAACTGGAAATTGTTAACAAAATTACCTCTGAAGAATGGGATTAGAGTTAGAGTTCCAGGGAAGGTGGGTGGGGGGGCTTGATTCTTTTCATTTTAACAATTATTTTATAGTATTTTAGAATTTTATAAAGGATATGTATTTATTAATTTTCAAGAAGTTGTTTGCTTTTTAAAAAGTCCTGTCCTTTTATTCAGAACTGCTTTTGAGGGGCAGAAAGTTTTAATTAAATGATGTGCTCTCTCTCCTTTCAGGAATGGGGACACTCAGGTTCAGAGGGTACCTTTGTTTTTCCATTCATTTATCAAACATTTATTCAATCATATACAAGGGTTCAAGGAATATAAAGATAAAAGACAGAGACTCTAGAGAGCAAACAGATTAGCAGGAGGAAAAAGGGGAAGGGGAAGGGAATTTACTGGGAAATAAGATCGATCAAATTATGTTGTGTGCATGTACTAATATGGCATAATGAATCTCACTATTATGTCTAATTATAATGCACCAATAGAAAGGATGTGGGTACTGAATTAAAAAAGAAAGAGATTCTATTCTCAAGGGAGGAATTAGTGGTTTTGACAAGAAGTTGGAATGAAATATCTTTGAATGTGTTTGAGTTCTGGTTTGTTTTATTTCTTAAAATATTGATGAGACTTTGACTTTAGATGCTCAATGCCTTCAACTATGAAGATTTAACTAGAATTATTTACATTTTTTATTATTAAATTGAACTGGAAACTCTTTTTTAATATTTATTTTTTAGTTGTAGTTGGACACAATATCTTTAATTAATTAATTTATATGTGGTGCTGAGGATCGAATCCAGGGCCTCACATGTGCTAGGTGAGCATTCTACCACTGAGCCACAAACCCAAGCCCTGGAAACTCTTAAAATTGTAAACTTGCATGATATTTTCCAAGCTACATGATGTTGGTGTCTGTGAAAATGAGTTCCTGTGGATGTATTAACTTCATTTCTTAAGGATTTCATTAAAATTTAGGAGCATCACCTGATGCTTTGTGTTGGATTGCAAAAGTCTTATTGCACCCCATGTATGTTCTTTTAGTGGATGGTAATATAAGCATTCTAAGAGTTCATATTTCCGAATCTGGGACTTAACACAAAACCGAAGGCAATAGAGATGTATAAAATCTATCATCTGAATTATTCTCTCTTCCTGACATCTAGTTTTGATTTATGAAACATTTATAGTATGATCAAGCCAAGTGGAAGTTTGAAGAAGGATGCATTATCCTACCCCCTACAATCACTTTCAGCAATCCAAAGCTACCTTAGGCTAGGAGCTTTCTGTTTAGCTGCTGCAGTATGAATCCAGCCCCCCTGCTCAGCTTACCTTCTAAGGTCCTCCTTTTTGAAAACTATGAAGCTACCATGGCTTTAACAAGTCATTCAGATCAACAATAGCTCCATTGGTTATCATAAAATAATACACTACTCTTATAGTTAGTTAAAACTAATGGAACTTTTTGTTATGGTTTGAATCTTAAATGTCACCCAAAGGCCTATATGTTAAAGATTTGTTTGCCAGCCTGTGGCACTACTGGGAGGTGACACTTCTTTAAGAGATGGGGCCTAAGGGAAAGAAGTTAGGTCCTTGAGGCATGCCCTTGAAAGGGATATTGGGACCTTGGCCCATTCCTCTCTTTCTCTATGCATCCCAGTCACCATGAGATGAATAGACCTCCTCCACCACACACTCTCACCATGATGTACTTTGTTAATATAGGCTCAACGCTACTGGGCCAAGTGACTGTGGACTGAAATCTCTGAAAGCGTGAGCCAAAATGTCTTTCCTCCTTATAAGGTGGTTATCTCAAGTATTTTGTCACAGTTATCTCAAGTATTTTAGAAGGCTAATGTACATTTAGAAATGATCCTGCAGAAATACCTGCACACATGCTCAAAGATACACCAAAGCTCCCCTATCACTGTTGTGTAAAAGTGATAAATTTGGAACAATGTAACATACTTCAGTAGGGGGAAAAGTTAGTCAAATATAAGCAAATTGTGAAATACTATACAGTTCTATATATACATATAATACTATATGCATGGAAAGATCTTTAGGACAAATTTTTTAAAATGTACAAAGTATTGTCTTATTTCTAAAGTAAAAATGTATAGGTGCCTGTATACATATGTAGACACTTGAATAAAGAACTAGAAGAATATACATTATTTGCAGCAGTTTCCTCTGGGGAGGATAATATATAGAGATGGACAGCTGGTAAAGAGGAACTATTTCCTGCTTTTTTTACTCTAAATATTTTTAAATTATTTGAATGTTCTACAGTGAAATTTTATTCAAGTATAGCTTGTGTACATTATTAAAGGAAGTATTTTATTAAAAGGTTTAAAAATTGGTGGGTTAGATGTTGGGGACCACATATCAAGTCAAGATGGCGCCTGGCAGTTTGCCAGGAGGAGTGGTTTGTGAGGCAATGCCACCGAGCCATTAAGATGGTCGGGATTCCTTATTGGCTGATTGCTGTAACTTGATGATGCTAATTGAGTCAAGCTGTGTGTAATCAGTTAGGTATATATACCTCTGCTGTTTTGCAATAAGGAGGCTCCTGCTACCTTGGGTGCCCGCTACCTTGAGTTCCCGCTCAGTTCCCACTGAGTTTCCCCGCAATAAAGCAGTTCCCACTTCAACCTTCACAAATTGCTTGTCACCTCCTGGTTATTTTGCCCAGCCGGACTGCAGCAGTTAGATTATGATATGAAGTCATGAATATCTGCCTTATTTCTACATAGGCAAATCTGTTAATCTGTTTAGGCAAATCTGTTAATCTGTTTTGTGCTCCTATCACAGAATACCACAGACTAAGTATATAATGAATAGAAATTTACTGTCTCACAGCGGTGGAGGCTGGCAAGTCCAAGATCAAGATGCTGGTGGATTCTGTGATTCTGATTTCAGACAGTGCCTTAAATACTGTCACCTCCAGAGGGGAAGTATAATTCATCCTCACATGGCAGAAGATGGAAGGGCAAAAAGAGGACAGAGTGAAAAAGAGAGAATGGGGCCATAAATGCTGCATTGCTTTATAATACTCCCAGCAATGCATGAACGTTCCAATTTTTCTGTATCCTCGTTAACACTTATTTTACCCATCTTTTTGATCATAGTCATCCTTGTGGGGGTGAAGATTTCCATATGTTCTTGAGGTTGACCACCTGAATTAATTAGGCTTTTGCTCCAATAGGATTGCATAATAAACAACTGCACAATTCAGTGACTTAAACCACCTGTATCTACTTCTCCCTCATGGAGTTGTAAGTTGACTGTGGCTCCATGGGGCTTGGCTGGGACCTATTTCATGTCTTGATCCTAGGACTGAGATGGCTCTTCTCATAGACAATTTAGACTCCCCCAAAACAAGCAGGAACACTGTGGCCTGGAATTGGCACATGTTACTGTTCTCAAACCCATGTCCAAAAAATTAATGTCACCAAACACAGCTTTCATAGACCTGGTAAGTAAACTTGGCTGGAAGTGGCAACCAGAAGGAGTATATAATTTACTAAGGAAAGAAGTGAAGTGTAGAGAAGAGCAATCCAATAAGCCTTCCTACTTAGTTCTCTGTCATTACTTTCCATCTTTCCTGTTTTCTAACATGGCTTAGTCATTATGTGCTGTACGCTGCTGTCACTCGAAATTCAGTGCATCTCAAATCTCAGAAATCCTCTTCCTTTCCCCCAAATAACTCCTCCATTCAACTTTTCCATTTGTGGCAATGACATTTAAATTTGGAATTAATAGAAGCCCTAATGCTTAAGAATTAGAGTGCTTTTCTTTCATCAAACTTTCTCTTCTTTTGTATCAAATGTTGCTAGCTGCTACCCAATATTTCTTTTCTTCTTCTTTCCTTAAAAAACAAAATTATTTTATTCAGAGTAGCAAAGTGCTTTTTTCACAGCCTCCCTTATCCGGAGCTAGGGTTGACTCTGTGCTGAAAATCTGCATGGGATTTCTGGAAAAGTTGGTTTCCTAGTTATTTTCTTCTTGTTTAGTACATGGGCACAAAACTAGAGGTGTGGCCATATTTGAACCATGAAGTGATCAGACAGATGAATACATGCTAAGAACTGGGACACAGGATGGAAGACAAAACATAAACACAGATAACATCATGGAGCTCTGCCCTACCTGGCCTGCCTACTTCTGGAGATTTTGTTGTCATGCTCTTATTGAAAAGGCATCAATGCCTTTATATTATCTATCACATAATTTACAAATTCCATAGTGTGGCGCTTAAGTTTTCTCTAAATATCTAATTTTTCGTCTCATGATTATTCTCTGATCCCTCACCAACTGCCCACTTAAGATGTATTCCTCATGCTTTTCTACCTGCTTTGTACCCTGTCTGAAGTCTGATGCTCATAGCTTAGTTACCCATGATCCTTTGCTTGTTGACAATTTGAGTTTGGCCAATGATGCATAGCATAAAAAAAAAAAAAAACAGAATGAAATAGAGAGGTCAGGGTATTTCTTCCTACCTTCTCTCTGCTTTGGTGCCTCTTCTTTGGCAATGGCCACATGCTTCCCTGACCTTACCTCCTACCAGAAAGTTCCTCTTCCAGGGCTCCAATGCTCAACAGGGTCCTCAACAGAATTGCTCCCCTTCGCCCTTCATTTGATGATGGCTCCTTAGTGTTGCCTGTATCTAGGTGCCTCCACCTCTCTCATTTGTTCCTATAATCCTGCCCAATCGCTATACGTGGTCCTTGCAGTTAAGTGCCTTCACAAGCACCATCTGCAGTGAATTGTTTCCAGCTGGCATCTGACTA
This sequence comes from Marmota marmota marmota, assembly GCF_001458135.2. Classification (NCBI taxonomy): domain Eukaryota; kingdom Metazoa; phylum Chordata; class Mammalia; order Rodentia; family Sciuridae; genus Marmota; species Marmota marmota. The sequence continues at coordinate 41,274,951 of NW_025999853.1, read as the reverse complement.
ACAGTGCAACCTCTCCTGGTACATGCATTTCAGGTTTGCATTTCAGCAACTTTTCTCATAATCCCCCCATTCGCTTGAAATCCCTTTGCTCTCATCTCTGTCTCTAGTTGTCCTTCAAGGCCCTCGAAAATACCACTGCCCCAAGTAGCCCTCTTTAATCCCCACACCATGGGAAATCTCTTCTTTCCTTGAACTCATTCAACACATACTTGATAGTGATTATCTTTTTCTGTTTTAAATTATACTGACTTATGTATATGTAATTCTGGCCAGTTTGTAAACTCTTTGAAGTCTGGAACCCACATCCAGGTCTGATTGGTTTTTGTTCCTCCCCAGACTTTGTTTGTCTCTTCAAAAAATACCTGAAACAAGGCTTGGCACCAAATGTGTACTCTATCATTCATTTTTATTACTACTTATTACTCTTCTTTGTACTTTCAATAGATACCAATTATAATGGATACTATACAAAATATGTAAACCATGAAACAGATGCAAAATTTGCATTGGAGGTAATAATGTATTTGATCTGCTTGAAATAGACAACATTCATCTCTGATACATGCAGTTGTCCGTTGGCTTCTGTGAAGAATTGGTTCCGGGACCCCCTGTAGATATCAAAATCTTCTGATCCTCAAGTCCCTTGTGTAAAATGGTTTAGTGTTTGCATATACCTATACACATCCTTCTGTGTACTTGAAATCATCTCTATATTACTTATAATACCTGATGCAATATGTTATGTAAATAGTTGTTATACTGTATTGTTTAAGTAATATGACTAGAAGAAGATCCCTAAATGTTCAATAGAAATACATTTTTTTCCCAAATATTTTTAATTAGTGGTTGGCCAAATCCCTGGATGTAGAATTCATAGATATGGAGGGCCAACTATATATAATAGAAGACTTTATTTTTACTTTAAAAATTTCAGATGACAAATCAGATTTTTCTCTAATACTTCTCTTAGGTATCAAAAATGTATAAGCCCAATATCCATCTGTAACTGAAGTTATCTATAATTATGAATTGGCATCAGGGGGATACAGTTTTCTTCTAATCCAGTGTTTTTAAGCTTTGCTCTGGAAAGTTCTATAGGTTATTTCCAAGAATGGGGAACAGGTTAGAGGCCTTCCTTAGGCTTTCATCTGAAGGACAGGATCTGCTCTTCAAAAAAGAGTAAAAACTATTTATCTAATCTTACCTCCCATCTAAACATTCCTACAATGTTCCTTTGTTCAGTGGCTAAGTCTCTGCCTAAACACTTCCACTAACTGGGAATTCATTTACCACTAAAATCAGATCATACTGTATGTTTTCAGCAAGTCTGTCCATCCTCCCTCCCTCCCTCCCTCCCTCCCTCCCTCCCTCCCTTCCTTCCTTCCTTCCTTCCTTCCTTCCTTTTGGCTGAAACCTAGGTTTGATCCCTAGCACTACAAAAAAAAAAAAAAAAGAAAAAAACCAAAAGAGAGTAGATAGCATCCAAGAACAGATTGACAATGTAAGCAGAGAAATGGAATTTCTAGAGATAAGAGACCCTGATAGAAATGAAGAATTCCTTTGATGAGCTCATTAGTAGAGGACACAGCTGAGGAAAGAATCTCTGAATGTGAGGAGATGGCAATAGCCAGTTCTAAAACTGAAAGGCAAAGAGGAAAAAAAAAAGGAACATAATACCCAAGTGTTGTGGAACAATGATAAAATGTGCAATGTATACATAATAAATTTACCAGAAGAAGAAAGAAAGGAACAGAAGCAATATGTGAAGCAATAACAATTATCCCCAAATTAATGTCATACATCAAACCACAGATCTAAGAAGCCCAGTGAACACAGAGAAGGATAAATGCAAAGGAAACAAAATCTGAATTTAAGCATGTCACATTAAAACAGCAGAAAAATCAAAGATAAAAAAATTAGTGAATGAAGGCAGAGGAAAAAAATCATCTTATCATAGGAAGTAAAGATCAGAATTACAACTGACTTTTCAGAAACCATGCAAGCAAGAAGGTGGAAAGAAATATTTAAAGTATTGGAGAAGACTGCCAAACTAGACTTCTGTGCCTCATAAAATTATCCTTCAAAAGTGAAAAAGAAATAAAGACTATTTTAGGCAAACAAATATTGAGGGATCTTTTTGCTAATATAACTGCCTTAAAGAAATGTTAAAGAAGCTCTTCAGGGAATAGGAAACTTTAGTCTACATAAAGAAAGTGAACTGGAGAAGGAATAAGTGAAAGTAAAATAAAAACTTTTATTTTTCATATTTTTAACTGACCCTAATTGGTAACACGTTTTTCAAAATAATCATAGCAACAATGTGTTTGGTTAAGTATGAGTATGTGCATATTTAAATATATATGCAAATACATGCTTATATGATCTTTTGTATACATGAAATACATGATGGTGATTCAAGGGATTAAGAGATGATTTAGGAATATTTATTTATAAGATTTTTGCACTATCTATGAAATGGTACAGTGTTATTTGAAAGTGGACTTGCATTAATCATAAATGTGTATTGCAAACTCTAGGGCAAACAGTTAAAAAAGTGAAAGTACAACTGTTATGCTATGAAAAGAGAGAAATGGAATCATAGAAAATGCTCAGTTGAAACAATGAAAGACAGGAAAAGAGTGGAAGACAAAAATGAAGAAAAAGGACAATAAATAATTACAAAACAATAATACATATTATAGGTATTAATCCTACTATATCAATCACTTGAACATCTATAGTCTAAATACACTAATTAGAAGATTGGAGTGGCTCAAAGGCTAAGCCTTAACCATATGTCATATACAAGAAACTCCCTTCAAATATAAAAATACACATAGGTTAAAAGTAAAGGATCAGGGGCTGGGGATGTGGCTCAAGCGGTAGCGCGGTCGCCTGGCATGCGTGCGGCCCGGGTTCGATCCTCAGCACCACATACAAACAAAGATGTTGTGTCCGCCGAGAATTAAAAAATAGATATTAAAAAATTCTCTCTCTCTCTCTCTCTCTCTCTCTCTCTCTCTCTCTCTCTCTCCCACTCTTTCTTAAAAAAAAAAAAAAAAAAGTAAAGGATCAGAGAAAGTTAAACCATGCTAATACTAATCCCAAGAAAATGGCAGTGCCTGTATTAATTTCAAACACAGCTGACTCCAAAGTAAGGAAAGTTGTCAGGCATAAAGAGGGGCATTACATCATGATGTATGGATCAGTTCTCCACAAAGACATACAATTTTAATGTGTTTGTGCCTAACAATAGAGCATCAAAATATGTGGGACTACTAGGAGAAGTTGATAAACCCACTATCATAGTTGGAGAATTTCACACCCTTCCATCAGAAATAGATTTAACAAACAGATAATCAGTAAAGAGATAGATAATCAGATAATCAGTAAAGATAAGCAATAGCACCATTAATTAAATTGAGACAGTTGAGATCTATAGAATACCTTATTATAAAACAGCAGAATACACATTTTTTTCCTCAAGCTCACATGGAACATTCCCTGTAGGTGATAAAACATTTTATCAAATGTGAAAGAATGAGAACAGTGCACTGTCTGTACCCAAACCACAACGGAATAAAACTAGAAATCAATAAACTAGAAAGAGCTGAAATATCCCAACATACTTAGAGATTAAATAACAAAGTCTAAGTACCAAAGAATTAATGTAAAATACTTTTAATTAAATGAAATGAAAACACATTCAGTAAAATTTTACAGAATGATAAAAATCATGTTTAGAGGAAAATTTGTCATAGTGAGTACTTATTTTCAGAAGAGAAAAAAGATATAAATTAAATCATTTAAACTTCCACTTTAGGAAGCTAGAAGAAGAGCAACTTCAATCCAAAGTTAAAAACAAAAAACAAAAAAATGATAAAAATTAGAGCAGAAATCAAAGAAATTGAATAGAGAAAATCAACAAAAGTTGATTATTTGAAAGCATCAATAAAATCAACATCTATCCAGGCTAATTATGAAAAGAACAAAGACACAAATTACTAATATCACAAGTGAAAAAAGGTCATCACTCAGATCTTAGGAGCATTAAAAGGATAACAGAGGTATATTGTGGACAAGTCTATTCCCACAGATTTGATAACCTAGGCAAAAAGGACCAATTCCTTAAAAGATATGATCTGCTAAAACTCATCAAGGAAGAAATAGATAATTTGAATTTGCTTATAGCTATTTAAAAAATTAAATCAATAATTAATAACATTCCAAAACAGAAAGCATCAGGAATTATATTCCAGGAGCAAGTGGGATTTAGCCCAAGCATGCAAGGCTGGTTCAACATTTGAAAATCAATTAATATAACCCAACACATCAACTAGTTAAAGAAGAAAAATCATACTCTTATCAATATAAATGCAGAAAAAGCATTTGACAAAATCTAACACCCATTCATGATTAAAACTCTCTGCAAACTTGAAATAGAGAAAACTCCCTTGATTTTATGAACAACATCTATAAAAAAACCTATAGCTTGAGGCATTCTTACTAAAATAAGGAACAAAGCAAGAATGACCCTGTTTTCCACTTCTTTTAACTACGTACTAGAAATCTTAGGTAATTAAATAAGAAAAGAAAATGAAAGATATATGGATTGGGAGGAAAAAATAAAACTGTTTTTGTTTGCAGACAACATGAGTATATATAGAAAATCCAAGGGAATCTCTAGGAAATCAACAGCTCCTGGAACTAATCAGTGACCATAGCAAGATTATAGGATATAAGCCTAATATACAAATGAATTGTTTTCCTATATGCCATCAATGAACAAGTGGAATTGGAAATTAAAAGCACATTAGCATTTACATTGGCAGCCCCAAGTGAAATACGTAGGCATTAATCTAATAAAGTATCTAAAAGATCCACATGAAAATCACATAATTCCTGTGAAAATTATCAAAAAACTCAGTAAGTGGAGAGATATTCTATGTTCATAAATAGGAAGACTCAATATTGTCAAGATTTTAGTTCCCAACGTTAGAGTCAATGCAATCCAAAACAAAATCCCAGCAAGTTATTTTGTGGATGTAAACAAACTAATTCTAAAGTTTATGTGGAGAGGCAAAGACCCAAATAATCCAACTTGAAATTGATGAAGAAGAACAAGTAAGAGGACTGACATTATCTGACTTCAAAATTTAATATAAAGCTACGATAATCTTTTCAACCAATTGTGTTGGAACCACTTGACACCCACGTGCAGAAAACAAAAGAATTTAGACAAAGACCTTAAACCCATCACAAAAATTAACTCATAATGAATCATAGACTTAAAATATAAAATCATAAAATTCCTAGAAGACAACATATAAAACCTAGATGATCTGAAATATGGCAAGACTCTTTAGACATAACATCAAAGGCACAATCCATGAAGAAATAATCTCTAACCTGTACTTCATTAAAAGTAAAAACTTCTGCTCTAGGAAGAAAGAACAATGGCAAGACAATGAGAAATCACGCTGTAGATTGAGATAAAATTTTTGGAAAAGTCATATTTAATAAAGGATGCAGGTTATTGAAAATATGCCAAAAAAACTCTTGAAATTAAACAATAAGAAAATGAACAAACAATAAGATTTTTTTTTAATTTTTATTGTTGGTTGTTCAAAACATTACATAGTTCTTGATATATCATATTTCACACTTTGATTCAAGTGGGTTATGAACTCCCATTTTTACCAATAAGATTTTTTAAATGGAAAAAAAAGACCTTGACCAGACACCTCACCAAAGAAGATATACAGATAGCAAGTACACATAGGAAAAGATGTCTGACATCATAAATCATGAGGGAATTGCACATTGAAGACACAATAAGGCACTACTGCACAGCTATCTGAATGGCCCACATTCAAAACCTATCACACCTAAGACTGGTGAGGATGTCAAGCAACAGAAACTCTTATTTCTTGCTTGTGAAAACACAAAGGGACAATGGAACACCTGCTTTGGAAGAGAGTTAGGTGGATTCTTACAAGACTAAACATACTCTTACCATACGATACAGCAGTCATTCTCCTTGGTATTAACCCAAAGGAGCTGGAAACTCAGGCCCACACAAAAATCAGCCTACAATGTTAATAGCAGTTTGATTAATGATTACTAAAAATCAAAAGCAACCAAGATGTTTTTCAGTTTATGAGTGGATAAATACACGGGTACATCTGGTAATGGAATATTATTCAGCACTGAAAAGAAATGAATTGTCAAGTCATGGTGGAGGACTTGACTTAAATGCATATTGCTAAGTAAAAGAAGCGAATCTAAAATCTAAATCTAAAAAGGATGCTTATTGTGTCATCCCAACTATATGAAAAGGTGAAACTAGGAAGACAATGAAAAGATCAGTGATTGCCAAGGATTAGCAGGGAAGGAGGGATGAGTAGGGAGAGCACAGAGGATTTTGAGGACAGTGAAACTATTCTGTATGATTCTACAGTGGTAGATACATGTCACTAGACATTTGTCAAAACACATAGAATGTATATCAGCGAGAGTGCAGCCTATCGTAAACTGTGGACTTTATGTGATAATGGTGTCAATGTAGGGTCACTAATTGTGACAAACCAAATCCACTGGCTGACATCTATAGTTCGGGCAGTGTTGTGTGTGGAGACAAGACAAATGAGGATTCTCTGTACTTTGTGCTTTAGATTCTGCTATGAATCTAACTCTGCTCAACAAATAAAGTTTATCAATGAATAAAAGCCAGTGATAGTAGAACTCAGGCCAAACCTACAGTGATTGAATCTTCTGTCAGTTAAGAATTGCCAGTACGTGACAGAGAACTAAAACTCTAACTTAGAAGTGGCTTAAACAAAATCAAAGTTAAATCCTTTCTTGAAGGCTAAGTCTAGAGGCAGGCAGGGCAGGTGGCTGAGGAGCCTCATGAAGTCACCAGGGACCTGTTCTCTTTCTGTCTTTCTACTCCACTAGTCTTAGGATGAGGCTTCCATTTTCCGTTACCTCATGATCTAAGACGGCTACTGGAATTTAGTAATCATGTCTGCATTCCAGGCAGGAAAAGAAAATAAGGAAGTTGTGGGAAGTACACCGGGAAAAGCTTCTCAGCTGAGTCAGTCCTTTTAGAAGGCTTTCCTGAAGTACTTCCAAAAGCCTGCTTATATATCACTGATGACCCCAATCTAGAAGGGAGGTTGGGACATGGAGTTTTATAGTTGTGCATATTGCCATACCCAATTTTTCTGTGTGATCTTTTTACTAAATTAGAAGGGTGGAATAGATGTGAGGTGGTATCTTAGTAATATCTACTTCTTAGTCCTACACATAATCATAGGAACTGGTTTTAAGTTCTTTTTCTAGCCTCTGCTGGTATGGCTGAATTTATTTCCCATTGAAACTAATAGCATATTTCGTGTTCGTCTTTTTAAATTGTATTAGGCTTCATTGAGATCTTTTTGAATCTCAATTTGGGCATCAGTAGAGTTAGCTATTCTTTTTATCTTTAGGACATCTGAAAATTTGGGAATTATACCAGGATGCTGATAGAAGAGACCACCTTTGAAACTGATGTCAGCATAAAGGAATGCGTAACATCCAAGCCATATTTCTTCAGCTTTCCACAAGGATGTCATAAAAATTTTTATCAAATGCTTACTTAATTCCAGGTGTTCTCTTTCTCTTTCTCTCTCTCTCTCACACACACACAAACACACACACACACACACACACACACACATTGAAATACCTAACACAGAGCCATTAGAGGTGTTACTGCAGAACATTCATTAATGTGAAAAATATTCATGATATGTTATTTATATAGAAAATAGGTTTTGAAATGGAATGTACAGTATGAACCTATATTTGTTCACTTAAAGTCTCAAAGGACTGAAATGTTTCATGGTTACTTTGGATGGTAGGATAACTAAGGAATTTTTTTCTTTATTTCCACCCCTGTCTTCAACAATACATTTTCTAATACACTTATGATAATGATAAAATAAAAAAAAAACAATACAAACGACTGATGCCCCCCCCCCCCCAAAAAAAAAAAAACCCACATAGATTCCTCTGGATGCAATGTAGAGAATAGATTTTTTTAAATGTCAGACTGAGGGCTAGGAGACCAGGGAGAAGTAATTCAAATGTAAATGCAGAGAGCCCTAACTCCTGAAGTGACAGTGGAAATAGAATGGGCAGAACAAGAAACATTTAGAAAACACAACTACAGGGACTTGTAATATTTTGATATCAAAAGAAAAGGAAGATACAGAGTAATTCCTGGTGGAGTGTGATTTCCAGATAAGAAGGATTTCTGGCTAAGTAAATCACTCATTTGAGGTTTTTATTATATTTTCCCACTTGGGGTTATTCATCAGAAAGGTAAATAAAAAGAGAAACTAATTTTGCAGAGAAAATGATGGGCAGGATTCTATACCTACCTAACAATCCATCCAAAAACTTAGTGCCTGAAAGACAAAAACAATATACATTTTGCTCATAAATCTACATTTGGGGCAAAGCTCAGCAAAGGTCTTTCCTCTGTGCTCTTATCAGCCTAAGTTGGCCTAAGAGCAAGGAACCTAGAATTAGTTTGCCTGTCAGGCATGCCTGTTAATGGGAAGGCAAACATTTGGGAAATGGCACAGCTAGCTTGCTCTCTCTCTTTCTTTCTCCCTCCCCTCCCCTCCCCTCTCCTTTCCTCTCCTCTCCTCTCCCACAGTCTCATCAACATGGTGGCTTCAATGTATCTTCTTTATGCATTGGCTCAGGGATTCTAAGGGCCAAAAAGAAAGAGGGAGTCAAGGAGAGAGACTGAGATCAAGGGTACCCTGTAGCCATTTTCGTCTATCCTTTAACATTATGTGTACTCACTTCTACAGTCTTTCATTTGTTATAAGCAAGTTAGTAAAGTTGACTCCTATTCAAGGGGAGGGGGAATTAAATTCCACATTTTGCGCAAGAAATGTTAAAGAATTTGTGAACAAGTTTGAAAACTACCACGAATGAGGCTGAGTTTGAGTTTCTGGGTTTCTTCTTAGCCTGGCTATTTAGAAGAGCCTAAGGCAAGAATTAAAACTTGTGATTTATTTGAGAAGTATACCCTCAGGGCAATGAAAGTAAGAGAAAATGGAGGTGAGGCAGGGAAGGTAGAAAGCAACTCAAGGTGGTGCCTTTCATGCCAGCCACTGCTTCAGTACAAGCTCAAATAGGGCAGTGGTTTGGTAGAAGCGGTGCAACCTCAGGGCAGGTCTCCAGATAATTCTATGAGTGATTGTGTTTTGAAGCAGTTCATGGAATGGAGAAAGGAGTGGAAGCTTATTGGACCAGATTCCTCTTTTCCACTGCTGCATAACAAATTTCCATAAATGTAAAGGGCTTTAAATACCATTGAAATATTCATTTATGAGCTCACAGCTTTGTAAGTCAGCAGTCATGTAAGGAGTGGCTGTGTTCTCTGCTTGAAGGTTGAAATCAAGGTGTTGGCTCAGCTGAGTTTTTGTCTAAGGGCTCTGGGGAAGATGAGATTACACTTTTGGGATCATTCTTATTGTTGGAAGAATTTAGTTTCTTGTACTTAGAGAGGGAGTTCCCTGTTTCCCTGTCATGGGGCAAAGGATGGTAGTCAAAAGCTGCCTTCAGCTCCTAAAGACCATATTCTTTGCCCCACATCCCCTCTCTCTCCATAACAGCATTAGTGACTTATATACATTTTGTGCTTCAAATTTCTAACTTCATCTCCAAAGACAGAGCAGAGAAAACTCTGCTTTACACACGTACAATTAGGTCAGGTCTGCTGGATAATTTCCCTGTCTTAAGTTTTTAACTATGCTATTTAATACAAGCTAATCACAGAAATGAAGTTCAGCATAGTATAGTCCTGAGGATTATGTATGTAGGTACACCAGAGCAGGGGAGCAGGACATCTCGGGGGCAGTTTTAGAGTTCTCTCTGCCATACTTCACACAGCTAAATCTGATTTCAAAGCCCACATTCCTCTTACTATCCAAAGCTGTTTGATTATATAGAGAGAGCATATGATTGTTTGGGGCTAACAGTATAATGTCCAAGATAAAGAGATGGAAATGAAACTTACATTTCTGTTCTGCTTCCATGACTTTTGTCAAAAAGAATATGATTCTCAAGCCCATAGGTGGTTCTCAATATAGTTGTTGAATGAACTATGAACTGGATAGAGAAAACTAAAGATTTGTAAAGGTAAATGGAAGGCTTAAAGTGATAAGTAAATAGCTTTTAAATGAATACTAGTTATTTTAAGAGGTTCTCTTTAATTTTAGATGAATTACATTCCTGAGTCCTGAGAGAACAATAGGTGATTCCTGTAAAACCAAGTCAATGTGCATTCAACTTATTAAAAACCAGTATTTAAACAGGCAGGAGCAGGTTGCACATGCCTGTAATCCTCACCACTGGGGAGATTGATGCAGGAAGATCTCAAGTTCAAGGTCAGCCTGGTGAACTTAGTGAGATCCTGTCTCAAAATAAAATTAGTCTGTAGCTCAGTGGTAGAGTACCCCTGAGTCAAATCCCCAGTACCAAAAAAATTAAAATAAAAATAGAAAAAAGAAACAAAGTCACTTTGATGATCCTCTTACTAGAGGAATAGGAAACTTGTCAAAAAACAACAAATAAAAAAGCTAATTTAGCAACACATATTTTGTATGTGGTGAAGCTATAGGGAAACTCTGAGAGTAATCTTTCCCACCTTTTATTATGTACTACACATATTTAAAGAAACAAATTGTGGGCTTAAGCCATGCAAAAGAACTCATTTAAAAACACTTGAGATTTTTTTTTTCATCCAAATTAGAATGGTAGCATCTGAAGGCAAGATATGCGTTTACTTTGTATTACACTGAGTTTATATATATATATATTTGTAATTTCTGTTCAATAAATACTATAATTTTCTGTGGCCCTATATAGATTTGCTTTCAATATCTAGTCATAATTAATTCCTGTAATAAAATGCACCCATAATTCATAATTCATTATAATCTAAAAATCCTTAAGTCATTCCTTATGAATGCATTAAGTTTAAATATAATGTAACTAAGTACAATGTGAGAATTTCAACCTCTTTATCATAGATGAATCTCCTTTAGTCAAAAGAATTTTGAAAATATTTTAATATAAGTAACACTTTCCTCATTCCGTAAACATAGTAACTTTAATAAAAGTAACTTTGTCATAGCAATAAATTAGAAGAAATGACCAAAAGTTTATCTTTGAACTGAATACGACCTAGACAAAACTGGCCCCCCAAAAAAGAAGTGTTAGAAATACTACCTGTCCAAGGAATTTAGATAAAATTTACATATCATCATGCTGCAATTAGAAAACAAGACATTAATACATGATTTATTTATTAGAACTGGAAAAACTTTCATAGATTATACTCATCTTTCATTTTAGAAAGGAAGCCACTGAGATACAGAGATGAGAGATGATTTGTTAAACACCACAGAGATCACAAAAATCCAGTTTAGTGGAGGTATAAAGGAATTCTAAGTTAGTGGCATTTAAACATGTCTCTCTGTAATTTGCAGCAAGCAATTGACTTTACATGTAAATATGACATCCAATATCAGGTGTACCACTAACACAGCAATAGTACTATCTCAAATGTAATAACACAGTGCTAAGACACTCTTAACTCTAAGACACATCCCAGGTTCCAAGATGCTAAATGGTAGGGGAAAAAATTTAAAACAATTTTTATGCATATGTACTATATAATGAAAATCAGAAATTTTACATGGGATAATCTCTATTCTGTTTTTTAATGGTGTTCTGAGTCCACTAAATTGATTTTACCACCCACTAATGAGCTGATCTGATCTAAACACTAATCTAAATCATGTGTCACAGATAATCAGAAACCTTGTTAACATATACAACCAAGGTGCTAATTGTTCAATTTGATAGTAGGTGGTGAAGAAGAAAAGAAACCATTTAATGTGGACAGAAACCACCTGGAAAGTTCTCAAATCAGAAAGAGTTTACCCTTGAATGGATTGGTAATATATGGTATAATAAAGGAGAAGTGAATTGAGAAACATTTTGGGAAAATAAACATCTCAAATGTAGATGTAAAAACAAAATAACTTTCTTCAAAGAGAAAAATCTAACCATTTAGCTTTATAAAAATATTTAAGGACACCATTTTTTTAAAAAGTTTTTTTTAGTTAGAGATGGACGCAATATCTTTGTTTTATTTATTTTTCTTATTTTTTTATGTGGTGCTGAGGCTTGAACTCATGGCCTCACACATTCAAAGGAAGTGCTCAACCACTGAACTACAACCTCAGCCCCAAGGACACCATTTTTAAAAATAATTTTTATCAACAGGATAAATTTTTCCCACACTTTCTTTATTGGTATGTCATAGTTGTACATAATGGTGGAATTTGTTGTTACGTAATCGTACATGCACACACTGTAACAGTACCATTTGGCCAAAGTCCCTTCCCAGCACACCCCCCACTTTCTCCCCTTCTCCCACTCCCTTGTCCCTTTCCTCTATTCTACTGATCTCTCTTTGATTTTCATGCCATCACCCCCCACCTTTCTTTTCCTTTTTCCATATATAAGGGAAAAAATACGACCCTTGACCTTCCGAGTTTGGCTTATTTCTCTTAACATAATAGGCTCAAGTTCCATCCATTTATGATGAAGATGAATTTTAATATCTTGCCTGCAGAAAACATAGCAATCTAAAAAACTTAAATGAGGTTTCCAAATAATGAAAATATATAAGACGAACATCTTAGACAAAACTTCATGCAATATCTTTTTTTTTTTTCTTTCTATTCCTCTCTATATAAATTCAAAAGGGATTAAGTAGTCTGGTAGCAAAGTGGCCTGAAAACAGCAGACTGGGCGTTCCCCTTTCCCAGTTTTTCTGTGTTTATTTTAGATTCAGGGATGGATTGCATAAATAAAATATTAAAATCACCTTATTGCCAGTCTCTGCATTGAAAAAAAAATCAAGATATAATGAGGTATCTAGTATAAAGCTAGCTAACTGAAATCCTGGATGACCTGGTCTACATTCATCCTCAGAATTTTATCTCAACTCCGGGCAAAAAGCAGACAAACAAAAACAAACCCAGAAGCTCATTTTGTATGTGTATGTAAAATGTGCACACCACTGTGCAAATATGTGCTCATATTCCAAAAATGTGCAAACTTGGCAGTTAGGAAATGTCAGTGCAATCGTTAGTAAGTGAAATTTCAATCCTTTTGATGAAGATACCATCTTTCAGCCAACTCCTGACAGAAAACCTTTGGTTCCTGTTAGACCCCTCCTTCCCCAGTCAACTGCTGGACTCCATCTGGAGGGATGGGGGCTCTCCCTCTCCATCATAGCTAAGCGTTCCCAGACCCAGGAGCAACCCTGGGTTCCTGCAGAGCACTCAACGTGCAGCGTAGTGTCTCAACTCTGCAAAGGACAGCTGGAAATGGATTTAAAATGGCAACGCTGACCAATCAGCGCCGTCGCGCGGAAGCAGACATTTACACGCGCCTCCTCCACATTCACAGCGGAACCTGGCGGTGCCTAACTGCCTGCCTAGGGCTGCAGAGCAGGCGTTTTTATTACACGGTGGTCTGTATCTTTGAAAGAAAAATTCTTCCCCGGGTGAAAGTTTTTATTTTGGAATTAGTCCAAAGTAATTTTGGGTGTGATGTGTGAAAACCCGAACCTAATTTTTTTTTCGGTTTTGCGTTATTCAAGGATGAAAAAGAGGTGTATTTTTTTTTTTTTTAAAAGAGTACTCCACCTTTTTAAAAAGGACCGTGGCCAGTATGGTGTTCACATAGCTCAGCAACAGCCCAGGCTATAAAATTAGGTCAGAAAAGGAGAAGGTTAAATAAAGGTAAACTGAAAAGACGGTTCAACCGTGCTGTTGGCAATCTGTGAGGTCCCCTTTACCGTGAGTGAGCGTCCCGGTGCGTAGCACCAGTCGCAGGGGGACTTTGTGTTGCCCCTAGTCTTTCTTGGAGAAAAAAGCTCAATGAAGAAACTGGCGCGTTCCGCGTGCTTGTGTCTACAAAGGTGCCATGTCTGTATGCCTGTTATGTATGTGTGTTTAAGTTCGCCTGTATTTACGTGCGTGTTTACGAGTGCATATTGTGTGAGCGTTTGCACGCGTGTCTGCGTGCAAGTGCGCATGTGATTATGCGTGTGTATCTTCGTGAATGTTGTATGTGTGCGTGCTCGCCGCGCGCCCAGGGGTGAGGAAGTCCCTAGGTGGAGTAGGGCTGTCAGGGGCCAGCTCCTACTTCTCAGCAGTGCCTTCCCACTCAGTGAACTAGGACGCTGCAGCCCGTGCAGCTAGACGCTTCCGACAAAGTTTTGGCTCCGCGCGGTGGAGGCGCAGGTAAAGGCCGAGCCCTAAAATGTGTCTTTGGGGCAGTCAAGTTCCCGCGCCTTCCCAGGACGGCCGCCCGGGAGTGACCTCCCGGCCAAAGGGGCGAGGCCCGCAGCTGGTCGGCTGGGGATCCCCGGTCTGTCCCTTTAACCCCGCCGCCCGGCGGGAGCACGTGAACCGGGCTCCGGGTGGCACCCGGGCGCCGCCGCCGCCGCCAAGGCAGTTGTATTTCGAACTCTGTCTCTGGCCCGCGGCCAGGCGCCTTGGCTCGGCGGTCTGCCTGGCCTCCCTCCTCCTCATACTTTTCCTCCTGCGCAGCCCCCTCCCCTTTATCCGCCCACGATTAGAGGTGGGCACTCCCCGCGTCCCGCCACCCCCGCCGCAAGCACACACACACTCATCCCCCTTGAATCCTGGGGCAGGAACTCAGAAAACTTCCAGCCCGGGTAGCGCGCGCTTGGTGCAGGACGCAGAAGCTAGCGGCCAGTCTCTCCGACTCTTCGGTGCCGCCGCTGCCTGCTCCCGCCACCCGAGGAGGCGGGGTGCCACCCACTCCTCTGTCCCTTGCTTGCGCTGAGTGCCCGACTTGAGCTCGACCGCATCTTCCCTTTCCCTCCCGACTGCCCAAGTCACTGTTTCTTTCTCTCTCTCTCTCTCTCTCTCTCTCGATC